>NC_047666.1:168104-469133 GCF_011762505.2 Arvicanthis niloticus
GCCCTTCTTTTTCTCTTCCCTCTGGATGCCCTTCTTTCTCTTCTCTCTCTTGATGCCCTTCTGTCCTTTCCTCTCTCTGAATGACTTTCTGTCCTTTCCTCTCTAAGGATGCCATTCTATCCTCTTCTGATCTCGATAGCTTCTGTCTTATCCTCTCTCTGGATACCCTTCTGTTCCCTTCTCTTCCAGGATGTCCTTCTGTCTTCTACATTCTCTGCATGCCCTTCTCTTCTCTCCATTCTCTAGATGCATATATGTCCTCTTGTCTCTCTGGATGCCCTTCTGTTTTCTCCTCTCTCTGGATGCCCATCTGTCCTCTCCTCTCTCTAGATGTCCTTCTGTTCTGTCCTCACTATGGATGCCCTTCTGTTATCTCCTCTCAGTGGATGCTCTTCCATCTTCTCTTCTCTCTTCATGTCCTTCTGTTCTCTCCTCTCTCTGGATGCCCTTCTGTCCTCTCCTCTCTCTGGATGTCCTTCTGTCCTCTCCTCTCTCTGAATGCCCTTCTATGCTCTCTTCTCTCTGGATGGCCTTCTGTCTACTCCTCTCCCCTGATGCCCTTCTGTTCTCTTCTTTCTCCCGATGCCACTCTGTCTTCTATTCTTTCTGGAAGCCCTTATGTTCTCTGCTTTCTCTAGTTGCCGTTCTGACTTCTACTCTCTCTGGATGCTCTTCTGTTATCTCCTCTCTCTGGATGCCCTTCTGTCCTCTCCTTTCTTAATATGCCCTTCTGTCCTCTTCTGATCTGGATGCTTTCTGTCTTCTCTTCTCTCCTGATGCCCTTCTGTTCTCTCCTCTTCCTGGATGTCCTTCTGTCTTCTCCTCTTTTTGGATGCCCTTCTCTTTTCTAAATTCTCTAAATGCATTTCTGTCCTCTTCTCTCTATGGATGCCCTTCTGTTCTTTCCTCTCTCTGGATGCTCTTCCATCTTCTCTTCTCTCTGCATGTCCTTCTGTTCTCTCCTCTCTGTGAATCACCTTCTGTCCTCTCTATGGATGCCCTGGTTCTTTCTCTGGATTCTATTCTTTCCCTCCTCTCTTTTGATGCCTTTCTGTTCTCTCCTCTCTCTGGATGCTCTTCCATCTTCTCTTCTCTGTGGAGGCCCCTTTGTATTCTCCTCTATTCGGACGCATTTTGTGCTCTGCTCTCTCTGGTTGTCCTGATGTCTTCTACTCACTCTGGATGCCCCTCTGTTCTCGCCTCTCTCAGTTAGCCCTTCTGTACTCTCCTTTCCTCGGATGCCCTTCTGTTTTCTCTTCTCTGTTTATTCCCTTCTTTTCTCTTCTCTCTCCGGATGCTCTTCTGTCCTCTCCTCTCTCTGGATGGTCTTCTTCTTCTCCAAACACTGGATTCTCTTCGGTTCTCTTCTCTCTAGGGATGCCCTTCTGTCTTCTCCTCTCTCTGGATGCCCTTCTGTCTTCTCCTTACTCTGGATGCCCTTCTGTCCCCTCATCTCTCTGGATGCCTTCCTGTCGTCTCCTCTCTCTGGATGCCCTTCTGTTCTGTCCTCTTCCTGGATGCCCTTCTGTCTTCTCCTCTTTCTGGATGCCCTTCAATATTTTTTTTTCTTTCTGGATAGACTTCTGTCATCTCCTCTCTCTGGATGCCCTTTTGTCTTCTCCTCTATCACGATGCCCTTCTGTCTTCTCCTCCCTCTGGATGCCTTTCTGTTTTTGCTTCTCTCAGGAAGCCCTTCTGTTCTCTCTTCTCTTCGGATGCCCTTCTGTTTTTTCTTCCCTTTGGATGTCCTTGTTTTCTCTTCTCTCTCCGGATGCCCTTCTGTCCTCTAATCTCTCTGGATGCCTTTCTGTCCTCTCCTCTATCAGGATGCTCTTCTTATCTCCATATTCTGGATTCTCTTCTGTCCTCTCCTTTCTCTGGATGAACTTCTGTCTTCTCCTCTATATGAATATGCTTCTGTTCATTCCTCTCTCTTGATGCCCTTCTGTCCTCTCCTCTCTCTGGATGCCCTTCTGTTCTCTCCACTTCCTGGATGCCCTTCTGTCTTCTCTCTCTGGATGCCCTTCAATTCTCTTTTCTCTCTGGATACCATTCTGTCAACTCCTCTTTCTGGATGTCCTTCTCTTCTCTCCTCTCTCTGGATGCCCTTCTATCTTCTCCTCTCTCTGGATGAAATTCTGTACTCTTCTCTCTGTGGATGCCCTTCAATCTTCTGCTCTCTCTGTATGCCCTTCTGTTCTCCACTCTTTCTGGATTCTCTTCTGTTCTCTCATCTCTGGATGCCCTTCTGTCCTCTCTTCTATCTGGATGCCCTTCTGTCTTCTCCTCTGTCAGGATGCCCTTCTGTCTTGTCCTCCTTCTGGATGCCCTTCTGTTCTTGTCTCTCTCAGGTAGCCCATCTGTTCTCTCCTCTCTTCAGATGCCCTTGTGTTTTCTCTTCCCTATAGATTCCCTTCTTTTCTCTTCTCTCTCCGGATTCCCTTCTGCCCTCTCCTCTCTCTGGATGCACTTCTGTCCTCTCCTCTCTCTGGATGCTCTTCTTCATCTACAAACTCTGGCTTCTCTTCTATTTTCTGTTCTCTCGATGTCCTTCTATTCTCTCCTCTTTCCAAATGCCCTTCTGTCCTCTCTTTTCTCTGGATGCCCTTCTTTCTTCTCCTCATTATGAATGCCCGTCTGTTTCCTCCTCTCTCTGGATGCCCTTCTGTCATCTCCTGTCTGTGTCCCCTTCAATTATTTTTTCTCTCTGGGTACCCTTCTGTCATGTCCTCTCTCTGGATGCCCTTCTGTTCTCTCCTCTCACTGGATGCTCTTCCGTTCTCTCCTCTCTCTACATGCTCTTCTATCTTGTCCTCTCTCTTAATGGCCTTCTGTTCTCTCCTCTCTCTGGATGCCCTTCTGTCCTCTCCTCTCTCTGGATTCCCTTCTGTCATCACTTCTCTCTGGATGCCAATCTGTCATCTCTTCTCTCTGGATGCCCTTCTGTCTACTCCTCTCTACCTATGCCCTTCTGTTCTCCCCTTTCTCCTGATGCCCTTCTGTCTTCTACTCTTTCTGGAAGCCCTTATGTACTCTGCTCTCTCGAGTTGCCGTTCTGTCTTATACTCTCTCTGGATGTATGTTCTTCTGGTCTCTCCTCTCTCTGGGTGCCCTTCTGTTCTCTACTCTCTTCCAATGCCCTTCTGTCTTCTCCTCTCTCTGAATGCCCTTCATTTCTCTTTTCTCTTTGGATACCCTTCTGTCATCTCCTCCTGCTGGATGCGCTTCTGTCCTGTTCTCTCACTGGATGCCCTTCTGTCTTTTCCTTTCTCTGGATTTTCTTCTGTCCTCTTCTCTCTGTGGATGCCCTTCAATCTTCTGCTTGCTCTGGATGCCCTTCTGTTCTCTCCTCACTCTGTATGTTCTTTTGTTCTCTACTTTTTCTGGATGCCCTTCTGTTCGCTCCTCTCTATAGATGCCCTTCTGCCTTCTCCTCACTCTGGATGGCTTTCTGTTCTCTCCTCTATCTGGATTCCCTTCTTCTTCTCTTATGTCTGGATTCTATTCTGTTCTCTTCTCAATTCGGATGCCCTTTTGTCTTCTCCTCTCTATCGATGGCCTTCTGTTGTCGCCTCTCTCTAGATGTCCTTCTGTACTCTATACTCTGGATGCACTTTTGTTCTCTTCTTTCCAGATGCCCTCTGTCTTCTCCTCCTTATGGATGCCCTTCTGTTTCCTCCTCTCTCTGGATGCCCTTCTATCCTCTCATCTCCCTGGATGACCTTCTCTCTTCTCCTCTCTCTGGATGCCTTTTTTTTCTCTCCTCTCTCTGGATGTCCTCCTGTCTTCTTCTCTCTCTGGATGCCCTTCACTTCTTTACTCTCTCTGGATGCCCTTATATCTTCTCCTCTATCTGGATGCGATCTGTTCTTTCCTCACTTCAGATGCTTCTCTGATCTCTCTTCTCTCTGGATGCCCTTATGTTCTCTTCTCTCTCTGGATGCCCTGCCGTCCTCTCCTCTCTAAGGATGCCCTTCTGTCGTCTTCTGACCCAGATGCCTTCTGTCTTCTCCTCTCTCCAGATGCCCTTCTGTTCTCACTTCTTCCTGGATGCCCTTCTGTCTTCTCCTCTCTCTGGATGCCCTTCAATTCTCTTTTCTCTCTTGATGCCTTTCAGTCTTTTTCTCTCTCTAGATGCCCTTCTGTTCTTTCCTCTTCCTGGATTCTTTCCTATTCTCTAATCTCTCTAGATGCCCTTCTGTCCTCTCCTCTCTCTGGATGCCCTTCTTTCCTCTCCTCTCTTTGGATGCACTTCTGTTTCTCCTCTCTCTGGATGCCCTTCTGTTCTTTCTTCCCTCTGGATGCCCTTCTGTTCTCTCCTCTCTATGGATACCCTTCTGTCATCTCCCCTCACTGGATACTCTTCTTTTTCTGAAGGGCATCCAGTGAGAAAAGAAGGCAGAAGGGCATCTAGAGAGAAGAGAGGACAGAAGGGCATCCCGAGAGAGTTGAGAACAGAAAGGCATCCAACGAGAGGAGAGAACAGAAGAGAATCCAGAAAGAGGAGAGGACAGAAAGGCATCCAGAGAGAGCAGAAGACTGAAGAACATCCAGAGAAAGAAGAGGACAGAAGGGTATCCAGAGAGAGGAGAAGACAGAAGGGTATCCATGGTGAGGAGAAAATTGAAGGGCATCCAGAGAGAGGGGAAAACAAAAGGACTTCTAGAGAGAGGAGATAACTGAAGGGCATCTGGAAAAAGGAGAAGAAAGAAGGATTCCAGATGGAGAAGTGGACAGACGGACATCCAGAGAGAGTAGAGGACAGAAGAGCATCCAGGTAGAGAAAAGAACAGAAGGTCATCCAGAGATAATAGAGGACAGAAGGTCATCCAGAGAGAATAGGGGACAGAAGGGCATCGAGAGAGAGGAGAGAACAGAAGGGCATCCAGAAAGAGGAGAAGACAAAAAGGAAATCCAGAGAGAGGAGAGAACAGAAGGGCATACATGGAGAGGGAAGGACAGAAGGGCATCCAGAGAGAGGAGAGACCAAAAGTGGATCCAGAGAGAGGAGAAGACAGAAGGGAATCCAAAGAGAGCAGAGAACAGACGGGCATCCAGAAATAGAAGAAGACAGAAGGACATCCAGAGTGAGGAGAGAACAGAAGGGCAACCAGAGAGAGGAGAGGACAGAAGGAAATCCAGAGAGAGGAGAGGACAGAAGGGCATCCAGAAAGAGAAGAGTGCAGAAGGGTATCCAGAGTGAGGAGAGAATAGAAGGGCATTCAGAGAGAGGAGAGAACAGAATGGCATCCAGAGTGAGGAGATGCCCGAAGGGAATCCAAAGAGAGGAGAGAACAGAAGGGCATACAGAGAGAGGAGAAAAGAGAAGGGCATACAGAGAGAGAAGAAGACAGATGGGCATCCAGATAAAGGAGAGAACAGAAAGCCATCCAGAGTGAGGAGAAGGCAGAAGGGCATCCATAGAGAGGAGCGAACAGAAGGGCATCCAGAAAAAGTAGAGAACAAAAGAGCATACAGAGTGAGGAGAGAACAGAAGGGCATTCAGAGAGACGAAAGAGCAGAAGGGCATCCAGAGAGATGAGAGGACAGAAGGGCATCCAGATAGAAGAGCACACAGAAGTGCATCCGGAGAGACAAGAGAACAGATAGGCATCCAGAGAGAATAGAGGACAGAAGGGCATCTAGAGAGAGGAGAGAAGAGAAGGGCATCCAGAGAGAGGAGAAGACAAAAAAGGAAACAAGAGAGAGGAGAGAACAGAAGGGCATTCCGTTCTCTTCTTTCTCCAGATGCCATTCTATCATCTCCTCTCTCTGGATACCCTTCTGTTCTCTTTTCTCTCGGGATGCCCTTCCATTCTCTCCTCTCTCTAGATGCTCTTCTATCTTCTCCTCTCTCTTGGTGGCCTTCTGTTCTTTCCTCTCTCTGGATGCCCTTCTGTCCTCTTCTTTCTCTGGATGCCCTTCTGTCTACTCCTCTCTCCCTATGCAATTCTGTTCTCTCCTTTCTCACGATACACTTCTGTCTTCTCCTCTTTCTGGAAGCCCTTATGTTCTATGCTCTCTCAAGATACCCTTCTGTACTCTCCTCTCTCTGGATGCTCCTTCTGTTCTATCCTCTCTCTGGATGCCCTTTTGTTCTCTCCTCTCTATGGATGCCCTTCTGTTCTTTCCTCTCTATGGATGCCCTTCTGTTCTCTCCCCTCACTGGATGCTCTTCTTCTTCTCCAAACTCTGGATTCTCTTCTGTTCTCACCTCTCTCTAGATGCCCTTCTGGTCTCTCCTCTCTCTGGATGACTTCTGTCTTCTACTCTCTATGGATGCCCTTTTGTACCCTACCCTCTCTGGATGCCCTTCTGTCCTTTCTTTTCCCTTGATGCACTTCTCCTCTCTCCTCTTCCTGGATGCCCTTCTGTCTTCTCCTCTCTCGGGATGCCCTTCAATTTATTTTCTCTCTGGATACCCTTCTGTCATCACTTCTCTCTGGAAACCCTTCTGTTCTCTCCTTTCACTGGATGCCCTTCTGTCCTCTCCTCTCTGGATGTGCTTCTGTCTTCTCCTCTCTCTAGATGCCCTTCTGTTCTGTCCTCGCTATTGATGTCCTTCTTTCCTCTCGTCTCTATGGATGCCCTTCTATCTTCTCTTCTCTATGGATGTCCATCTGTTCTCTCCTCTCTCTGGATGACCTTCTGTCTTCTCCTCTCGCTGGGTGACCTTTTGTCTTCTCCTCTCTGGATGCCCTTCTGTTCTCTTCTCTCTCTACAAGCCCTTCTGTCCTCTATAATCTCTAAATGCCCTTCAGTTTTCTCATCTCTCCATATGCCCGTCTGTCCCCTCCTCTCTCTGGATGCCCTTCTGTCTACTCCTCTCTCCCGATGAAATTCTGTTCTCTCCCTTCTCCCGATGCCCTTCTGTTTTCTACACTTTCTGGAAGAACTTATGTTCTATGCTCTCTCTAGTTGCACTTCTGTCTTCTACTCTCTCTGGATGCTCTTCTGTTCTCTCCTCTCTCTGTTGCCCTTCTGTTCTCTCCTCTCTTCGTATGCCCTAATGTCCTCTCTTCCCTCTTGGTGCCCTTCTGTTCTCTTCTCTCTCCAGATGCCCTTCTGTCCTCTGCTCTCGCTGGATATCCTTATGTCTTTTCCTCTCTCTGAATATTCTTCTGTTCTCTCCTCTGTCTGGATTCCCTTCTGTCTTCTCCTCTTTCTGGATGCCCTTCTGTTCTCTCCTGTCTCAGGATGCCCTTCTGTCTTCTACTCTCTAGATGCCCTTCTGTTCTGTCCTCGCTATGGATGCCCTTCTGTTCTATCCTCTCTATGGATAACCTTCTGTCTTCTCCTCTCATCGGATGCCTTTTTGTTTTCTCTTCCCTCTGGATGCCCTTCTTTCTCTTCTCTCTCCGGATGCCCTTATGTCCTCTCCTCTGTCTGGATGAACTTTTGTCTTCTCCTCTCTATGGATGCCCTTCTTTTGTCTCCTCTCTCTGCATGCCCTACTGTCATCTCCTCACTGGATGCCCCTCTGATCTCTTCTCTTTCTACAAGCCCTTCTGTCCTATGTAATCTCTGAATGCCCTTCTGTTCTCCTGTCTCTCCGGATGCCCTTCTGTCCCCTACTCTCTCTGGATGCCCTTCTGTCTACTCCTCTCTCGTGATGAAATTCTGTTCTCTCCCTTCACCAGATGCCCTTCTGTCTTTTACTCTTTCTGGAAGCCCTTATGTTCTCTAATCTCTCTAGTTGCACTTCTGTCTTCTACTCTCTCTGGATGCTCTTCTGTTCTCTCTCTCTGTTGCCTGTATGTTCGCTCCTTTCTTCTGATGCCTTTCTGTCTTCTCTTTTCTCTCGGTGCCCTTCTGTTCTCTTCTCTCTCCGGATGCCCTTCTGTCCTCTGCTCTTGCTGGATATCCTTCTGTCTTTTCCTCTCTCTGAATGTTCTTCTGTTCTCTCCTCTCTCTGGATTCCCTTCTGTTTTCTCCTCTCTCTGGATGCCCTTCTGTCTTCTCCTCTCGCCGGAAGCCCTTCTATCCTCTTCTCTCTGTGGATGCCCTTCAGTATTCAGCACTCTCTGGATGCCCTTCTGTTCTCTCCTCTTTCTGGATTCTCTTCTATTCTCTCATCTCTCTGGATGCCCTTCTCTTCTCTCCTCTCTCGGGATGGTTTTCTGTCCTCTCTTCTATCTGTATGCCCTTCTGTCTTCTCCTTTCTCTGCATGCACCTCTGTTCTCTCCTATCTCTGGATGCCCATCTGTCCTCTCCTCTCTCTACATTCCCTTCTCTTCTGTCCTCGCTATGGATGCCCTTCTTTTCTCTCCTTTCTCTTGATGCTCTTCAATCTTCTCTTCTCTCTGGATGTCCTTCTGTTCTCTCCTCTCTCTGGATGCCCTTCTGTCCTCTCCTTTCTCCTGATACCTTTCTTCTCCTCTCTCTGGATTCTCTTCTGTTCTCTCCTCTCTTCAGATGCCCTTCTGTTTTCTCTTCCCTCTGTATGCCCTTCTTTCTCTTCTCTCTGCGGATGCCATTCTGTCCTCTCCTCTCTATGGATGCCCTTTTGTCTTCTCCTCTCAATGAATGCCTTTCTTTTGTCTCATCTCTCTAGATGCGCTTCTGTCCTCTATTCTCTCTGGATGTGCTTCTGTCCTATCATCTCCCTGGATGACCTTCTGTCCTCTCCTCTCTTCGGATGCCCTTTTGTTCTCTCCTCTCTCTTGATGTACCCCTTTCTTCTCCTCTCTCTGGATGCCCTTCTCTTCTCTATTCCCTCTGGATGCCCTTCTGTTCTCTCCTTTCTTCAGATGCCCTTCTGTTCTCTCTTCCCTCTGGATGCCCTTCTGTTCTCTTCTCTCTGTGGATGCCCTTCTCTCCTCTCTTGATGCCCTTTTGTCTTCTCGTCTTTATGGATGCCTTTTGTTGTCTTCTTTCTCTAGATGACCTTCTGTCGTCTATTCTCTCTGGATGCCCTACTGTTCTCTCATCTCTACAGATGCCCTTCTCTCCTTTCCTCACTATGGATGCCCTTATGTCTTCTCCTCTCTTCGGAGGCCATTCTGTTTTCTCCTCTCTCTGGATGCCCTTCATTTCTCTTCTCTCTCCAGATACACTACTGTCCACTCCTCTCTCTGGATGCCCTCCTGAACTCTCCTGTCTCAGGATGCTCTTCTTCTTCTCCAAACTCTGGAGTCTCTTCTGTTCTCTCCTCTCTCTGGATGCCCTTCTTTTCTCTCATCTCTCCGGATGCCCTTGTCCTCTCCTCTCTCTGGATGCCTTTCTGTCTTCTCCTCTCTATGGATGCCCTTCTTTTCCCTACTCTCTCTGGATGCCCTTCTGTCCTCTCCTCTCTCTGTATGCCTTTCAGTCTTCTCCTCTTTCTGAATGCCCTTCTGTCCTCTTCTCTCTGTGGATGCCCTTCAGTCACCTGCTCTCTCTGGATGCACTTCTCTTCTCTCCTCTTCCTGGATGCCCTTCTGACTTCTCCTCTCTCTGGATGCCCTTAAATTCTTTTTCTCTCTGGATACACTTATGTCATCTCCTCACTCTGGATTCCCTTCTGTTCTCTCCTCTCACTGGATGCAATTCTGTCCTCTCCTCTCTCTGGATGCCCTTCTGTCTTCTCCTCTCTCGGGATTCCCTTCTGTATCCTCTTCTCTATGGATGCCCTTCAGTCTTCTCCTTTCTCTGCATGCCCTTCTGTTCTCTCCTCTCTCTGGATGCCCATCTGTCCTCTCCTCTCTCTAGATGCCCTTCTGTTCTGTCCTTGATATGGTTGCCCTACTGTTCTCTTCTCTCTCTGGATGCTCTTCCATCTTCTCTTCTCTCTGGATGTCCTTCTGTTCTCTCCTCTCCCTGGATGCCTTTCTGTCCTCTCCTCTCTCTGGATTCCCTGCTTCTTCTCCTCTCTCTGGATGCCCATCTCTCCTCTCCTCTCTCTAGATGCCTTTCTGTACTGTCCTCACTATGGATACCTTTTTGATCTCTTCTCTCTCTGGATGCTCTTCAATCTTCTCTTCTCTCTGAATGTCCTTCTGTTCTCTCCTCTCCCTGGATGCCTTTCTGTCCTCTCCTCTCTCTGGATTCCCTCTTCTTCTCCTCTCTCTGGATTCTCTTCTGTTCTCTTCTCGCTTCGGATGCCCTTCTGTTTTCTCTTCCCTCTTGATGCCCTTCTTTCTCTTCCTATCTGGATGCCCTTCTGTCCTCTCCTCTTTCTGGATGCCCCTTTATCTTTTCCTTTATATCGGTGCCCTTCTATTGTCTCCTCTCTCTAGATGCCCTTCTGTACTCTATTCTCTGTATGCTCTTTTGTTCTCTCGTCTCTCTGGATGACCTTCTGTTCTCTCCTATCTCTGGATGGCCTCCTGTCTTCTCCTCTCTCTTGATGCCCTTCTCTTCTCTACTCTCTCTGAATGCCTTTATGTCTTCTCCTCTATCTGGAAGCCATCTGTTCTCTCCTCTCTTCTGTTCTCTCTTCCCGCTGGATGCCCTTCTGTTCTCTTCTCTCTCTAGATGCCCTTCCGTCCTCTCCTCTCTAAGGATGCTTTTCTGTCGTCTTCTGACCTGAATGCCTTCTGTCTTCTCCTCTCTTCACATGCCATTCTGTTCTCTCTTCTTCCTGGATGCCTTTCTGTCTTCTCCTCTCTGGATGCCCTTCAATTCTCTTTTCTCTCTGGATACCCTTCTGTCATCTCCTCTCTCTGGATGACCTTCTGTTCTCTCCTCTCACTGGATGCCCTTCTGTCCTCTCCTCTCCCTGGATGCCCTTCTGTCTTCTCCTCTTTCTGGATGCCCTTCTGTCCTCTTCTCTCTTTGGATGCCCTTCAGTCTTCTGCTCTCTCTAGATGCCCTTCTGTTCTCTTCTCTTCCTGGATTCTTTTCTGTTATCTCATCTATCTGGATGCACTTCTGTCCTCTTTTCCTGTCTGGATGCACTTCTGTCTCTCCTCTCTCTGGATGTGCTTCTGTCCTCCCCTCTCTAAGGATGCCCTTCTGTCCTCTTCTGACCTGGATGCCTTCTTTCTTCTCCTCTCTCTGGATGCAATTCTGTTCTCTCTTCTGCCTGATGCCCTTCTGTCTTCTCCTCTCTCTGGATGCCCTTCAACTCTCTTTTCTCTCTGGATACACTACTGTCATCTCCTCTCTCTGGATGACTTTCTGTTCTCTCCTCTCACTGGAGGCCCTTCTGTCCTCCCCTCTCTAAGGATGTCCTTCTGTCCTCTTCTGACCGGGATGCCTTCTTTCTTCTCCTCTCTCTGGATGCACTTCTGTTCTCTCTTCTGCCTGATGCCCTTCTGTCTTCTCCTCTCTCTGGATGCCCTTCAACTCTCTTTTCTCTCTGGATACACTACTGTCATCTCCTCTCTCTGGATGACTTTCTGTTCTCTCCTCTCACTGGAGGCCCTTCTGTCCTCCCCTCTCTAAGGATGTCCTTCTGTCCTCTTCTGACCGGGATGCCTTCTTTCTTCTCCTCTCTCTGGATGCACTTCTGTTCTCTCTTCTGCCTGATGCCCTTCTGTCTTCTCCTCTCTCTGGATGCCCTTCAACTCTCTTTTCTCTCTGGATACACTACTGTCATCTCCTCTCTCTGGATGACTTTCTGTTCTCTCCTCTCACTGGAGGCCCTTCTGTCCTCTCCTCTCTCGGGATGCCCTTCTGTCCTCTCTTCTCTTTGGATGTCCTTCTGTCTTCTCCTTTCTCTGCAGGCCCTTCTGTTCTCTCCTCTCTCTGGATGCCCATCTGTCCTCTCCTTTCTCTAGAAGCCTTTCTGTTCTGTCCTTGCTATGGATGCCCTACTGTTCTCTACTCTCTCTGGATGCTTTTCCATCTTCTCTTCTCTCTGAATGTCCTTCTGTTCTCTCCTCTCCCTGGATGCCTTTCTGTCCTCTCCTCTCTCTGGATTCCCTTCTTATTGTCTTCTCGCTGGATTCTCTTCTGTTCTCTTCTCTCTTCGGATGCCCTTCTGTTCTCACTTTTCTCCAGATGCTCTACTGTCTTCTCCTCTTTCTGGAAGCCCTTATGTTCTCGGCTCTCTCTAGATGCCTTTCTGTCCTCTCCTCTCTCTGGATGCCCTTCTCTTATTTCCTAGCTCTGGAAGCCCTTCTAATCTTTCCTCTCTCCGGATGCTCTGTCTGTGTGGCCTTCTATTCTATCCTCTATTCGGATGCCCTTCTGTTCTCTCTTCCTTCTTGATTCCCTTCTGTTACCTTCTCTCTCTGGATGCTCTTCTGTCATCTCCACTCTGAATATCCTTCTGTCTTTTCCTCTCTCCAAATTCCCAAATCTCTCCTCTCTCTGGATTCCATTAGGTCTTCTCCTCTCTCTGGATGCCATTCTGTTCTCTTCTCTCTTTGGCCACCCTTCTGTGCTCTCCTCTCACTGGATATACTTCTGTCTCCTCCTCTCTATGATTGCCCTTCTGTTCTCTCCTCTCACTGGATGCCCTACTGTCCTCTCCTCCCTCTGGATGCCCTTCTGTCTTCTACTCTCTCTGGATGTCCTTCTGTCTTTTTCTCTCTGTCCATGCCTTCAGTCTTCTGCTTGCTCTGGATGCCCTTCTGTTCTCTCCTTTTTGTGGATTCTCTTCTCTTCTCTCATCTCTCTGGATGCCCTTCTCTCTACTCCTCCCTCTAAATGCCCTTCTGTTATCTCCTTGCTCCCGATCCCCTTCTGTCTTTCCCTCTTTCTTGAAGCCCTTATGTTCTCTGCTCTCTCTAGATGCCCTTTTGTCCTCTCCTCTCTCTGGATGCACTTCTGTCTTCTCCTCTCTCCAGATGCCCTTCTGTCCTCTTCTCTCTGTGTATGCTCTTCAGTCTTCTGCTCTCTCTTGATGCCCTTCTGTTCTCTCTGCTTTCTGGATTCTCTTCTGTACTCTCATCTCTCTGAATGCCCTTCTGTCCTCTCCTCTTTCTGGATGCCCTTCTCTCCTCTACTCTCTCTGGATGCCTTTCTGTCTACTCCTCTCTCCCAATGCCCTTCTGTTCTCTCCTTTCTCCCGATGCCCTGCAGTATTCTCCTCTCTCTGGATGCCCTTCTGTACTCTGCTCTCTCTAGATGCCCTTCTGTCCTCTCCTCTCTCTGGATGCCCTTCTCTTTTTTCCTCTCTCTGGACACGCTTCTGATCTCTCCTCTCTCTGGATGCTCTTCTGTTCTCTATTCCATCTGGATGCCCTTCTGTCTCTTCTTTTTTTCTGGATGACCTTCTGTCTTCTTTTCTTGCTGGATGCCCTTCTGTCTTCTCCTCTCTCTGGATGCTTTTCTGTACTCTCCTTTTTCTGGATGCCCTTCTGATCTCTCCTCTCTCTGTATGCTCTTCAGTCTTCCCATCTCTCTGGATGCCCTTCTCTGGTCTCCTCTCTCCGGATCCCCTTCTGCATTCTTCTCTCTCTGGATGCTCTTCTGTTCTCTCTTCCCTCTTGATGCCCTTCTGTTACCTTCTCCCTAAGGATGCCCTTCTGTCATCTCCTCTCTGGA
Organism: Arvicanthis niloticus; assembly: GCF_011762505.2. Lineage (NCBI taxonomy): Eukaryota > Metazoa > Chordata > Mammalia > Rodentia > Muridae > Arvicanthis > Arvicanthis niloticus. The sequence continues at coordinate 181,522 of NC_047666.1, forward strand.
TGCCCTTCTGTTCTCTTCTTTCTATGGATGCCCTTCTGTCATCTCTTCTCTCTGGATGCCCTTTTGTCTTCTTGTCTCTATGAATGCCCTTCTGTTGTCTCCTCTCTCTAGATGCCCTTCTGTCCTCTCTTCTCTCTGGATGCCCTTCTGTCTTCTCCTCTCTCAGGATGCCCTTCTGTCTTCTCCTACTTCTGGATGCCCTTCTGTCCTCGCCTCTCTCAGGATTCCCTTCTGTTATCCTCTCTTCAGTTCAGATGCCATTTTGTTTTCTCTTCCATCTGGATGCCCTTCTTTTCTCTTCTCTCTCAGGATGCCCTTCTGTCCTCTCTTCTCTCTGGATGCCCTTCTCTCCTCTCCTCTCTCAGGATGCTCTTCTTCTTCTCCAAACTCTGGATTTTCTTTTGTTCTCTCCTCTCTCCGGGTGCCTTTCTGTACTCTCCTCTCTAAAGATGCCCTTCTGTCCTCTTCTGACCTGGATGCCTTCTGTGTTCTCCTCTCTCTGGATGCCCTTCTGTTCTCTCTTCTTCCTGGATGCCCTTCTGTCTTCTCCTCTCTCTAGATGCCCTTCAATTCTCTTTTCTCTCTGGATACCCTTCTGTCATCTCTTATCTCTGGATGACCTTGTTTTCTCTCCTCTCACTGGATGTCCATCTGTCCTCTCCTCTCTCTGGATACCCTTCACAGTTCTGCTCTCTCTAGATGTCCTTCTGTTCTCTCCTCTTCCTGGATTATTTTCGGTTTTCTCATCTCTCTGGATCCCCTTCTGTCCTCTCCTCTCTCTGGATGCTCTTCTGTCCTCTCCTCTCTCTGGATGCCCTTCTGTCTATCCTCTCTCTGGATGCCCTTCTGTTCCCTCCTATCTCTAGATGAACTTCTGTCATCTCCTCTCTCTGGAAGCCCTACTGTCCTCTCCTCTCACTGGATATCCTTCTGACTTTTCCTCTCCCTGAATGCCCTTATATTCTCTCTTCTCTCTGGATTTCCTTCTGTCATCTCCTCAATCTGGATGCCCATCTGTTCTCTCCTCTCTCTAGATGAACTTCTGTCCTCTACTCTCTCTGGATGCCCTTCTGTTCTCTTCTTTTTCTGGATGACCTTCTGTCCTCTCCTCTCTGGATGCTCTTTTGTCTTCTCCTCTCTCTGGATGACCTTCTGTACTCTCCTCTTTCTGGATGCCCTTCTTATCTCTCCTCTCTCCGGATCACTTTCTGTCTTCTCCTCTCTCTGAATGCTCTTCTGTTCTCTCTTCTCTCTGGGTGCCCTTGTATTCTATCCTCTCTTCGGATGTCCTTCTATTTTCTCTTCCCTCTTGATGCCCTTCTGTTACCTCCTCTCTCTGGATGCCCTTCTGTCATCTCTTCTCTGGATATGCTTCTGTCTTTTCCTCTCTCCGAATGCCCAAATCTTCTCTCCTTTCTAGAGATTCCGTTCTTTCTTCCCCTCACTCTGGATACCTTTCTGTTCTCTCCTCTCTCTGGATGAACCTCTGTCCTCTCCTCTCTCTGGATGCACTTCTGTTCACTTATCTCTCAAGAAGCCCTTCTGTCCTCTCCTCTCTGAAAATGCCCTTCTGCCATCTTCTGATCTGGATGCCTTCTGTCTTCACCTCTTTCCAGATGCCCTTCTGTTCTCTCTTCTTCCTGGATGCCCTTTTGTCTTCTCCTCAATCTGGATGCCCTTCTGTTCTCTTCTCTCTCTGGATCCACTTCTGACTTCTCCTCTCTCTGGATGCTCTTCTGTTCTCTCCTCTCTCTGGGTGCCCTTCTGATCTCTCCTCTCTTCGGTTGCCCTTCTGTTCTCTCTTCCCTCTTGATGCCCTTCTGTTCTCTCCTCTGTCTAGATGAACCTCTGTCCTCTCCTCTCTTTGGATGCCCTTCTGTTCTCTTCTCTCTCTGGAAGCCCTTCTGTCCTCTTCTCTTTAAAGATGCCTGTCTGTCGTGGTCTGATCTGGATGCCTTCTGTCTTCTCCTCTCTCTCCGGATGCCCTTCTGTCTTCTTCTCTCTATGGATGCCCTTCTGTTCCCTCCTATCTCTGGATGCCCTTCGGTCCTCTCCTCTCTCTGGATTCCATTCTGTCCTCTGCTCTCTCTGGATGCTCTTCTTCTTCTCCAAACTCTGGATTCTCTTCTGTTTTCTCCTCTCTCTGGATGCCCTTCAGTCTTCTCCTCTCTCTGGATCCCCTTCTGTCTTCTCCTCTCTCTGGATGCTCTTCTGTTCTCTCCTCTCTCTGTGTGCCCTTCTGTTCTCTCCTCTCTTCGGATGACTTTCTGTTCTCTATTTCCTCTTGATGCCCTTCTGTTCTCTTCTCTCTCTGGGTGCCTTTCTGTCCTCTCCTCTCGCTGGATATCCTTTTGTCTTTTTCTCTCTCCGAATGCCCTTCAGTTCTCTCCTGTCTCTGGATTCCCTGCTGTCTTCTGCTCTCTCTGGATGCGCTTCTGTTCTCTCCTCTCTCTAGATGAAATTCTGTCATCTCCTCTCTTTGGATGCCCTTCTGTTCTCTCCTCTCACTAGATGAACTTCTGTCCTCTTCTCTCTCTTGATGCCCTTTTGTTCTCTTCTTTATCCAGATGAACTTCTGTCATCTCCTCTCGCTGGATTCCCTTCTGTTCTCTTCTTTATCAGGATGACCTTATGTCTTCATCTCTCGCTGGATGCCCTTCTGTCTTCTCCTCTCTCTGAATGCTCTTCTCTACTCTCCTTTTTCTGGATGCCATTCTGATCTCTCCTCTCTGCGGATGCTCTTCTGTCTTCTCCTCTCTCTGGATGCCCTTCTGTTCTCTCCTCTCTCTAGATGAACCTCTGTCCTCTCCTCTCTTTGGATGCCCTTCTGTTCTCTTCTCTCTTTGGAAGCCCTTCTGTCCTCTCCTCTCTAGAGATGCCTGTCTGTCGTCTTCTGATCTGGATGCCTTCTGTCTTCTCCTCTCTCCAGATGCCCTTCTGTTCTCTTTACTTTTTGTATGCCCTTCTGTCTTCTCCTCTTTCTGGAAGCCCTTATGTTCTCTGCTCTATCTAGATGCCCTTCTGTCCACTCCTCTCTCTGGATGCCCTTCTGTTCTCCCCTCTCTCTGGATCCCCTTCTTATCTCTCCTCTCTTTGGATGCCAATCAGTCTTCTACTCTCTCTGGATGCCCTTCTGTTCTCTCCTCTCTCTAGATGAACTTCTGTTCTCTACTCTCTCTGGATGCCCTTCTGTTCTATTCTTTTTCCGGATGACCTTCTGTCTTCTCCTCTCGCTGGATGCCCTTCTTTCTTCTCCTCTCTCTGGATGCCCTTCTGTACCATGCTCTTTCAGGATGCTTTTCTGATCTCTCCTCTCTCCGGATTCTCTTCAGTCTTCTCCTCTTTCTGGATTCTCTTCTGTTCTCTCCTCTCTCTGGGGGCCCTTCTATTCTATCCTCTCTTCGGATGCCCTTCTGTTCTCTCTTCCCTCCTGATGCCCTTCTGTTACCTTCTAACTTCGGATGCCCTTCTGTCATTTCCTCTCAGGATATCCTTCTGTCTTTTCCTCTCTCCAAATACCCAAATATTCTCTCCTCTCTCTGGAATCCGTTAGGTCTTCTCCTCTCAATGGATGCCCTTCTGTTCTCTCCTCTCTCTAGAGGAACCTCTGTCCTCTCCTCTCTCTGCATGCCCTTCTGTTCACTTCTCTCTCTGGACGCCCTTCTGTCCTCTCCTCTCACTGGATATCCTTCTGTCTTTTCCTCTCGGAGAATGCCCTTTTGTTCTACCCTATCTGTGGATTCCCTTCTGTCTTCTCTCTCTATGAATGCCCTTCTGTTCTCTCCTCTCACTGGATGCCCTACTGTCCTCTCCTCCCTCTGGATGCCCTTCTGTCTTCTGCTCTCTCCCAATGTCCTTCTGTCTTCTTCTCTCTGTGGATGCCCTTCAGCCTTCTGTTTTCTCTGGATGCCGTTCTATTCTCTCATCTTTGTTGATTCTCTTCTGTTCTCTCATCTCTCTGGATGCCCTTCTTCCCTCTCCTCTCTCTGGATGCCCTTCTGTCCTCTCCTCTCTCTGGATTCCCTTCTGTCCTCTCCTCTCTCTGGATGCCCTTCTGTCCTCGCCTCTTTCTTGATGCCCTTCTGTCTACTCCTCTCTCCCGATGCCGTTCTGTTCTCTCCTTTCTCCTGATTCCCTTCTGTCTTCTCCTTTTTCTGGAAGCCCTTATGTTCTCTGCTTTCTCTAGATGCCCTTCTGTACTCTCCTCTTTCTGGATTCCCTTCTGTTCTCTCCTCTCTCTGGATACCTTTCTGATCTCTCTGCTCTCTGGATGCCCTTAAGTCTTCTCTTATTTCTGGATGCCCTTCTGTTCTCTTCTCTCTCTGGATCCCTTTCTTTCTTCTCTCCCCGGATGCTCTTCTGTTCTCTCCCACACTCTGGGTGCCCTTCTGTTCTCTCCTCTCTTCGGATACCCTTCTGTTCTCTCTTCCCTCTTGATGCCCTTCTGTTACCTTCTCCCTCCGGATGCTCTTCTGTCATCTCCTCTCTGGATATCCTTCTGTCTTTTCCTCTCTCCGAATGCCGTTCTGTATTCTCCTCTCTAAGGATTCCGTTCTATATTCTCCTCTCTCTGGATTCCCTTCTGTTCTCTCCTCTCTCTAGATGAACCTCTGTCCTCTCCTCTCTTTGGATGCTTTTCTGTTCTCTTCTCTCTTTGGAAGCCCTTCTGTCCTCTCCTCTCTAAAGATGCCTTTCTGTCTTCTTCTGATCTGGATGCCTTGTGTCTTCTCCTCTCTCTGGATGCCCTTCTGTCTTCTCCTCTCTCTGGATTCCCTTCTGTACTCTCCTCTTTCTGGATGCTTTTCTGATCTCTCCTCTCTCCGGATTCTCTTCAGTCTTCTCCTCTCTCTGGATGCCCTTCAGTTCAATCCTCTCCCCAGAACCCCTTCTGTATTCTCTTCTCTCTGGATGCTCTTCTGTTCTCTCCTCTCTCTGGGTGCCCTACTATTTTATCCTCTCTTCAGATGCCCTTCTGTTCTCTCTTCCCTCTTGATGCCCTTCTGTTAACTTCTCCATCCGGATGCCCTTCTGTCATCTCTTCTCTGGATATCCTTCTGTCTTTTCCTCTCTCCGAATGCCCAAATTTCTCTCATCTCTCTGGATTCCATTAGGTCTTCTTCTCTCAATGGATACCCTTCTGTTTTCTCCTATCTCTGTATGCTTTTCTGTTCTCTCCTCTCTCTGGGTGCCCTTCTATTCTATCTTCTCTTCGGATGCTCTTCTGTTCTTTCTTCCCTCTTGATGCCCTTCTGTTACCTTCTTCCTCCAGATGCCCTTCTGTCATCACCTCTCTGGATATCCTTCTGTCTTTTCCTCACTTCTCTTCTCTCCTCTCTCTGGGTGCCATTCTGTTCTCTCCTCTTTTTGGATTCCGTTCTGTATTCTCCTCTCTCTCAGTGCCCTTCTGTTCTCTACTCTCTGCAGAGGAACCTCTGTCCTCTCCTCTCTCTGGATACCCTTCTGTTCTTTTCTCTCTCTGGAAGCCCTTAGTCCTCTCCTCTCTAAAGATGCCCTTCTGTCCTCTTCTGATCTGGATGCCTTCTGTCTTCTCTGCTCTCCGGATGCCCTTCTGTTCTCTCTTCTTCCTGGATGCCCTTCTGTCTTCTCCTCTCTCTGGATGCACTTCAATTGTCTTTTCTCTCTGGATACCCTTCTGTCATCTCTTCTCTCTAGATGCTCTTCTGTCCTCTCCTCGCTCTGGATGCCCTTCTGTCTTCTCCTCTTTCCGGATGCCCTTCTGTCCTCTTATCTCTGTGGATGCCCTTCAGTCTTCTGCTCTCTCTAGATGCTTTTCTTTTCTCTCCTCTTTCTGGATTCGCTACTGTTCTCTCATCACTTTGGATGCCCTTCTGTCCTCTCCTCTCTCTGGATGCCTTTCTGTCCTCTCCTCTCTCTGGATGTCCTTCTGTCTACTACTCGCTCCCGATGCCCTTCTCTCCTTTCTCGGGATTCCCTTCAGTCTTCCCCTCTCTCTGGATGCTCTTCTGTTCTCTCCTCTTTCTGGGTGCTCTTCTGTTCTCTCCTCTCTTTGGATGCCCTTCTGTTCCCTCTTCCCTCTTGATGCCCTTCTGTTCTCTTCTCTCTCCTGATTCCCTTCTGTCCTCTCCTCTCGCTGGATATCCTTCTGTCTTTTCCTCTCTCTGAAAACCCTTCTGTTCTCTCCTCTCTCAGGATTCACTTCTGTCTTCTCCTCTCTCTGGATGCCCTTCTGTTCTTTTATCTCTCTGGATGCCCTTCTGTCCTCTCCTCTCACTGGATATCATTCTGTCTTTCCCTTTCTCTGAATTCCCTTCTGTTATCTCCTCCCTCAATTCCCTTCTGTCTTCTCCTGTCTGTGGATGCTCTTCTGTCCTCTCTTCCCTCTAGATGAACTTCTGTCCTCTATTCGCTCTCGGTGCCCTTCTGTTTTCTTCTCTTTCCGGATGCCCTTCTGTTCTTTCCTTTCTCCAGATGCCCTTCTGTCTTCTCCTCTTCCTGGAAGCCCTTATCTTCTCTGCTCTCTCTAGATGCCCTTCTGTACTCTCCTCTCTCTGGATGCCCTTCTGATCTCTCCTCTTTCCAGATGCCCTTCAGTCTTCTCCTCTTTCTGGATGCCCTTCTGTTCTCTTCTCTCTCTGGATCCCCTTCTTTCTTCTCCTCCCCCAGGATGCGCTTCTCTTCTCTCCTCTTTCTGGGTACCCTTCTGTTCTCTCCTCTCTTTGAATGCCCTTCTCTTCTCTCTTCCCTCTTGATGTCCTCCTGTTCTCTTCTCTCTCCGGATGTCCTTCTGTCCTCTCCACTCCCTGGATATCCTTCTGTCTTTTTTTCTCTCTGAATGCCCTTCTGTTCTCTCCTCTCTCAGGATTCCTTTCTGTCTTTTCCTCTCTCTGGATGCCCTTCTGTTCTTTTGTCTCCCTGGATGCCCTTCTGTCCTCCCCTTTCACTGGATATCCTTCTGTCTTTTCTTCTCTGAATGCCCTTCTGTTCTCTCCTCTTTCTGGATTAATTTCTGTCTTCTCTTCTCTCTTGATGCCCTTCTGTTCTCTCCTCACTCTAGATGAACTTCTGTCATCTCATCTCTCTGGATGCCCTTCTGTTCTCTCCTCTTTCTAGATGAATTTCTGTCCTCTACTCTCTCTGGATGCCCTTCTGTACTCTTCTTTTTCCAGAAGACATTCTGTCTTTTCCTCTTGCTGAATGCCCATCCTCTCTCTGGATGCTCTTCTGTACTTTCCTCTTTCTGGATGCCTTTCTGATCTCTCCTCTCTTCAGATGCTCTTCTGTTCTCTCTTCTCTCTGGATGCTCTTCTGTTCTCTTCTCTCTCCAGATGTCCTTCCGTCCTCTCATCTCTAAGGATGCCCTTCTGTCGTCTTCTGACATGGATGCCTTCTGTCTTTTCCTCTCTCCGGATGCCCTTCTGTTCTCTCTTCTTCCTGGAAGCCCTTCTGTCTTCTCCTCTCTCTGGATGCCCTTCAATTCTCTTTTCTCTCTGGATACCCTTCTGTCATCTCCTCTCTCTGGATGACCTTCTGTTCTCTCCTCTCACTGGATGCCATTCTGTCCTCTCCTCTCTCTGGATACCCTTCTGTCTTCTCCTCTTTCCGGATGCCCTTCTGTCCTGTTCTCTCTTTGGATGCCCTTCAGTCTTCTTCTCTCTCTAGATGCCCTTCTGTTCTCTCCTCTTTCTGGATTCTTTTCTGTTCTCTCACCTCTCTGGATGCTCTTCTGTTCTCTCCTCTCACTGGATGCCCTTCTGTCTCTCCTCTCTCTAGATGCCCTTCTGTCTACTCCTCACTCTTGATAACCTTCTGTTCTGTTCTTGCTCCCCATCCCCTTCTGTCTTTCCCTCTTTATTGAAACCCTTATGTTCTCTGCTCTCTCTGGATGCCCTTCTGCTCTCTCCTCTCTTCGGATGCCCTTCTATTCTCTCTTCCCTCTTGATGCCCTTCTCTTCTCTTCTCTTCTCTTCTCTTCTCTTCTCTTCTCTTCTCTTCTCTTCTCTTCTCTTCTCTTCTCTTCTCTTCTCTTCTCTTCTCTTCTCTTCTATCTCCAGATGTCCTTCTGTCCTCTCCTCTCACTGGATATCCTTCTGTCTTTTCCTATCTCTGAATGTCCTTCTGTTCTCTCCTCTCTCAAAATTCCTTTCTGTCTTCTCCTCTCTCTGGATGCCGTTCTGTTCTTTTCTCTCTCTGGATGCCCTTCTGTCCTCTCCTTTCACTGGATATCCTTCTGTCTTTTCCTCTCTCTTAATGTTCTTCTGTTATCTCCTCTCTCAATTCCCTTCTGTCTTCTCCTGTCTCTGGATGCCCTTCTGTCCTCTCCTCCCTCTAGAGGAACTTCTGTCCTCTCCTCTCTCTGGATGCCCTTCTGTTCTTTTCTCTCTCTGGATGCACATCTGTCCTCTACTTTCACTGGATATCCTTCTGTCTTTTATTTTCTGAATGTCCTTCTGTTCTCTCCTCTCTCTGGATTCATTTCTCTCTTCTCTTCTCTCTGGATGGCCTTCTGTCTTCTCTTCTTTCTGGATGCCCTTCTTTCCTCTCCTCTCTCTGGATGCCCTTCTTTCCTCCCATCTCTCTGGTTGCCCTTCTGTCCTCTCCTCACTCTGGATACCCTTCTGTCTACTCCCCTCTCCCGATGCCTTTTTGGTCTCTTCATTCTTCCGATGCTCTTCTGTCATCTCCTCTTTCTGGAAGCCCTTGTGTCCTCTGCTCCCTCTAGATGCCCTTATGTCCTCTCCTCTCTCTGGATTCCCTTCTGTTCTCTCCTCTCACTGGATACCCTTCTGATCTCTCCTCTCTCCGGATGCGCTTCAGTCTTCTCCTCTCTCTTGATGCCCTTCTCGTGTCTCCTCTCGCTGCATCACCTTCTTTCTTCTCCTCTGTATGGATGCTCTTCTGTTCTCTCCTTGGTCTGGGTTGCCTTCTGTTTTCTCCTCTCTTCGAATGCCCTTCTGCTTTCACTTCCCCCTTGATGCACTTCTCTTCTCTTCTCTTCTCTCTCCGGATGCCCTTCTGTCCTCTCCTCTCGCTGGATATCCTTCTGTCTTTTTCTCTCAATGAATGCCCTTCTGTTCTCTCCTCTCTCTGGATTCCCTTCTGACTTCTCGTTTCTCTGGATGCCGATCTGTTCTCTTCTCTATCTATATGTCATTCCGTCCTCTCCTCTCTCTGGATGCCCTTCAATTCTATTTTTTCTCTGGATACCCTTCTGTCTTCTCCTCTCACTGGATACCTTTCTGTTCTCTCGTCTCTCCGGATGCCTTTTGTCCTCTCCTCTCTATGGAAGCCCTTCTATAGTCTCCTCTCTCTAGATAGCCTTCTGTTCTCTCCTCTCTCTGGATGCCCTTCCATTCTCTCCTCTCTCTAGATGCTCTTCTATCTTCTCCTCTCTCTGGATGTTCTTCTGTCCTCTCCTCTCTCTGGATGCCCTTCTGTCCTACCATCTCTCTGGTTGCCCTTCTATCTTCATCTCTCTCTGGATGTTCTTCTGTCCTCTCCTCTCTCTGGATGGCCTTCTGTCCTCTCCTCTCTCTGGATGCCCTTCTGTCCTCCCATCTCTCTGGTTGCCCTTCTGTCCTCTCCTCACTCTGGATGCCCTTCTGTCTACTCCTCTCTCACAATGCCTTTCTGATCTCTTCTTTCTCCCGATGCCCTTCTGTCTTCTCCTCTTTCTGGAAGCCCTTATGTCCTCTGCTTTCTCTAGATGACCTTATGTCCTCTCCTCTCTCTGGATACCCTTCTGTTCTCTCCTCTCTCCGGATGCGCTTCGGTCTTCTCCTCTCTCCAGATGCCTTTCTCGTCTCTCCTCTCTCTGGATCCCCTTCTGTCATCTCCTCTCTATGGATGCTCTTCTGTTTTCTCCTTGTTCTGGGTGCCCTTCTGTTCTCTCTTCCCTCTTGATGCCCTTCTGTTCTCTTCTCTCTCCGGATGCCCTTCTGTCCTCTCCTCTCACTGCATATCCTTCTGTCTTTTTCTCTCTCTGAATGCCCTTCTGTCTTCTCCTCTCTCTGGATGCCATTCTGTTCTCTCCTCTTCCTGGATGCCCTTCTATCTTCTCCACTGTCTGGATGCCCTTCAATTCTCTTCTCTCTGGATACCCTTCTGTCATCTTCTTTCTCTGGATGACTTCTGTTCTCTCCTCTCACTGGATGCCCTTCTGTCCACTCCTCTCTCTGGATGACCTTCTGTCTTCTCCTCTTTCCAAATGCCCTTCTGTCCTCTTCTCTCTGTATGGATGCTCTTCTGTTCTCTCCTTGCTCTGGGTGCCCTTCTGTTCTCTCCTCTGTTTGAATGCCCTTCTGTTCTCTCTTCCCTCTTGATGCCCTTCTGTTCTCTTCTCTCTCCGGATGCCCTTCTGTCCTCTCCTCTCGATGGATATCCTTCTGTCTTTTTCTCTCTCTGAATGCCCTTCTGTTATCTCCTCTCTCTGGATTCCCTTCTGTCTTCTCCATTCTCTGGATGCTGTTCTGTTCTCTTCTCTATTTCTATGCAATTCTGTCCTCTCCTCTCTCTGGATGCCCTTCAATTCTATTTTCTCTCTGGATACCCTTCTGTCTTCTCCTCTCTCTGGATGCCTTTCTGTTCTCTCCTCTCACTGGATACCTTTCAGTTCTCTCGTCTCTCCGGATGCCCTTCTGTCCTCTCCTCTCTCTGGATGCCCTTCTGTCCTCTCCTCTCTCTGGATATCCTATGACTTCTCCTCTCTCTGGATGCCCTTCTGTTATCTTTTCTCTCTAGATGCCCTTCTTCTTCTCCTCTCTCTAGATGCCCTTCTGTTCTCTTCTCCCATTGGATGCAATTATTAGCTCTATTCCCTCTGGATGCCATTCTGTCCTCTACTTCATCTGGATGCCTTCTGTCTTCTCCTCTCTTCGGATGCCCTTCTGTTCTCTCCTCTCTCTGGATGCCCTTCTGTCCTCTCCTCTCTCTAGATACCCTTCAGTTCTCTTTTCTCTCTGGATGCCCTTCCATTCTATAATCTCTCTATATGCTCTTCTATTTTCTCCTCTCTCTAGATTGTCTTCTGTCCTCTCCTCTCTCTGGACGCCCTTCTGTCTTCTCCTCTCTCTGGATGCCATTTTGTTCTCTCCTCTCTCTAGATGAACTTCTGTCCTCTCTTCTCTCTGGATGCCCTTCTGAACTCTCATATTTCTGCATGCCCTTCTCTCTTCTCCTCTCTCTGGATGACCTTCAATTCTATTTTCTGTCTTCTCCTCTTTCTGGATGCCTTTCTGTTCTCTCCTCTCACTGGATTCCTTTCTGTTCTCTCGTCTCTCCAGATGCCCTTCTATACTCTCCTCTCTCTGGATGCCCTTCTGTCCTCTCCACTCTCTGGATGACCTATGTCTTCTAATCTGTCTGGATGCCCTTCTGTTATCTTTTCTCTCTAGATGCCCTTCTTCCTCTCCTCGCTCTGGATGCCCTTATGTTTCCTTCTCTCTCTGGATGCAATTCTGTCCTCTCCTCCCTCTGGATGCTCTTCTGTCTCCTTTTTAATTTGGATGTCATCTGTCTTCTCCTTTCATCGGATGCCCTTCTGTTCTCTACTCTCTCTGAATGCCCTTCTGTCTTCTCCTCTCTCTGGATGCCCTTCTGTTCTCTTCTCTCCATGGATGCCCTTCTGTATTCTCCTCTCTCTAGATGCCCTTCTGTCCTCTACTCTCTCTGGATGCCTTTCTGTCCTCTTCACCATCTGGATGCCTTCTTTCTTCTCCTCTTTCCGGATGCCCTTCTGTTCTCTTTTCTTTCTGGATGCCCTAGTGTCTTCTCCTCTCTCTGGATGCCCTTCAATTCTATTTTCTCTCTGGATACCCGTCTGTCTTCTCCTCTCTCTGGATGCCTTTCTGTTCTCTTCTCTCACTGGATGCCTTTCTGTTCTCTCATCTCCTCTGATGCCCTTCTGTCCTCTCCTCTCTCTGGATGCCCTTCTATCCTCTCCTCTCTCTGGATGACCTATGTCTTCTCCGCTCTCTGGATGCTCTTCTGTTATCTTTTCTCTATAGATGCCCTTCTTCCTCTTCTCTCTCTGGATGCCCTTCTGTTCCATTCTGTCTCCGGTTGCAATTCTGTCCTCTCCACCCTCTAGATGCTCTTCTGTCTTCTACTTCATCTGGATGCTGTCTGTCTTCTCCTCTCATCAGATGCCTGCCCTTCTGTTCTCTCCTCTCTCTGGATGCACTTCTGCCCTCTTCTCTCTCTAGATGACCTTCAGTTCTCTCCTCGCTCTGAATGTTCTTCTGTTTTCTTTTCTATGGATGCCCTTCCATCTTCTTCTCTCTCTGGATGCCCTACTGTTGTCACCTCTTTCTGGAAGCCCTTCTATCCTGTCCTCTATATGGATGCCCTTCTGTCTTCTGCTTTCTGTGGATGCCCTTCTGTTCTCTCCTCTCTCTGGATCCCTTCTGTTCTCTCCTCACTGGATGCAGTTCTGTTCTCTTCTCTCTCTACAAGCCCTTTGTCATCTATAATCTCTGAATGCCCTTCTTTTCTGTAGTATCTCCAGATGCCCTTCTGTCCTCTCCTTCCTTCTAGATGCCCTTCTGTATTGTCCTCTCTTCGGATGCCCTTCTGTCTTCTGCTCTCTCTGGATGCCCTTTTTTTCTCTCCTCTCACTGGATACCCTTCTGTTCTCTCCTCTCTTCGGATGCCCTTCTGTACTCTCTTACCTGTGGATGCCCTTGTGTTCTCTTCTTTCTCCAGGTGCCCTTCGATCGTCTGCTCTCCATGGGTACCCTTCTGTACTCTCCAATCTCTGGATGCCCTTCTGTCTTCTCCTCTCTCTGGATGCCCTTCTGTTCTTTCCTCTCTCTCAATGCCCTTCTGTCTTCTCATCTATCTGGATGCCCTTCTGTCTTTCACTCTCTCTGACTACCTTTCTGATGTCTCCACTCTCTGGATGCCCTTCTTTCCTCTCCTATCTCTGACTGCCCTTCTGTCTTCTCCTCTTCCATGATGCCCATCTGATGGCATTCTGTCTTCTCCACTCTCTGGATGACCTTTTGTTCTCACCTCTCTCTGGAGGCCCTTCAGTCCTCTCCTCACTCTGGATGCCCTTCTGTATTCTCCTCACTTTGGAGGCCCTTCTATTCCCCCCTCTCTAGATGGTCTTCTGTTCTCCCCTCCCTGTGGATGCCCTTTTGTACTCTCCTCTCTCTGGATACCCTTCTTTCCTCTCCTCTCTCTGGATGCCCTTCTGTCCTCTTCTCTCTCTGGATGCCCTTTTGTCTTCTCCTCTCTCTGGATGCGCTTCTGTTCTCTCCTCTCTCTGGATGCGCTACTGTCCACTCCTCTTCCATGATGCCCTACTGTCCTCTCATGTCTCGGGATGCCCTTCTGTCTTCTCCTCTCTTTGGATGAACTTCTGTCTTCTCCTCTCTCTGGATACCCTTCTGTTCTTTCCTCTCTATAGATGCTCTTTTGTCTTCTCGTCTCCTTGGATGCCCTTCTGTCTTACCCTCTCTCTTATTGCTGTTCTGATCTCTCCTTTCTCTGGATGCCCTTCTTTCCTTTCTTTTCTGTGGATGCCCTTATGTGTCCTCCTCTGGCTGGATGCCCTTCTGTCCTCTCCTATCTCTGGATGCCTTTCTATTTTCTCCTCCCTCTGGATGCCCTTCAGTTCCGTCCTCTCTCTAGATGCCCTTCTGTCCTCTCCTCTTCCATGATGCCCTTCTGTCCTCTCATCTCTCGGGATGCCCTTCTGTCGTCTCCTCTCTCTGGATGCCCTTCTGTCCTCTCCTGCCTCTGGATGCCCTTCTGTCTTCTTCTCTCTATGGATGTCCTTCTGTTCTCTCCTCTCTCTAGATGCTCTTCTGTTCTTTCCTCTCCCATGATGCATTTATGTCCTCTCCTCTCTCTGGATGCCCTTCTGTTTTCTCCACTCTCTGGATGAACTTTTGTTCTCTCTTCTCTCTGGAGGCCCTTATGTCCTTTCCTCTCTCTGGATGCCCTTTTGTCTTCTCCTTTTTTGGATGCCCTTCTGTTCCCTCCTCTTTCCCGATGCTCTTCTGTTCTCCACTCTCTGTGGATGCCCTTCTGTCCTCTCCTCTCTCTTGATGCCCTTCTGTTCTCTTCTCTCTGGATACCCTTCTGTCCTCTCCTCTCTCTGGATGCCCTTCTGTTCTCTCCTCTCTCATGTTGCCCTTCTTATCTCTGCTCTCTCCAGATGCCCTTCAGACTTCTCCTCTCTTTGGATCCCCTTTTGTCCTCTCTCTCTCTGGATTCCCTTCTTTCCTTTAATCTCTCTAGTTGCCCTTCTGTTCTCTTGTCTGTATGGATGCTCTCCTGTACTCTCCTCTCTCTGGATGCTTTTCTGTCCTCTCCTACCTTGGATGCCTTTGTTTCTTCTTCTCTCTCTGGATGCCCTACTGTCCTTTCCTCTTCCATGATGCCCTTCTATCCTCTCATGTCTCAGGATGCCCTTCTGTCTTCTACTCTCTCTGGATGCCCTTCTGTGTTCTCCTCTCTCTAGATGCCCTTCGGTCAACTCCTTTCTCTGGATTCCCTTCTGTCTTCTCCTCTCTCTGGATGCCCTTTTGTCCTCTCCTCTCTCTGGATTCCCTACTGTCCTCTAATCTCTCTGGTTGCCCTTCTGTTCTCTTCTATCTATGGATACTCTCCTGTACTCTCATCTCTCTGGATGCCCTTCTATTCTCTCCTCTCTCTGAATGCCCTTCAGTCTTTTCCTCACTCTGGATGCCCTTCTGTTCCCTCGTCTCTCTAGATGCCATTATTTTCTCTCTTCTATCTGGATGCCCTTCTGTCTGCTCCTCTCTCTGGATGCCCTTGTGTCCTATACTATCACTGGATGCCCTTCTGTCCTCTCCTCTTTCATGATGCCCTTCAGTCCTCTTCTCTCTCTGGATGCCCTTCTGTCTTCTCCTCTTTTTGATGCCCTTCTCTTCCCTCCTCTCTCCCGATGCTTTTCTGTTCTCCCCTCTCTGCGGATGCCCTTCTGTTCTCTCCTCTTTCTGGATGCTCTTCTTTCCTCTCTTTCTGGATGCCCTTCTGTCTTTTCCTCTCTCTGGATGCCCTTATGTTCTCTTCTCTCTGGATGCCCTTCTGTCCTCTTCTCACTCTGGATGCCGTTCTGTCTTCTCCTCTCTCTGGATGCTCTTCTAATCTCTCCTCTCTCCAGATGCCCTGCAGTTTTCTCCTATCTCTGGATGCCCTTCTATTCTATAATCTCTCTTGATGCTCTTCTATAGTCTCCTCTCTCTGGATTGTCTTCTGTTCTCTCCTCTCTCTGGATGCCCTTCTCGCCTCTCCTCTCTCTGGATCCCCTTCTGTCTTCTCTCTATGGATGCTCTTCTGTTCTCTCCTTGTTCTGGGTGCCCTTCTGTTCTCTCCTCTCTTCGAATGCCCTTCTGTTCTCTCTTCCCTCTTGATGCCCTTCTGTTCTCTTCTCTCTCTGGATGCCCTTCTGTCCTCTCCTCTCGCCGGATATCCTTCTGTCTTTTTCTCTCTCTGAATGCCCTTCTGTTCTCTCCTCTCTCTGTATCCCCTTCTGTCCTCTCCTCTCTTGGATGCCCTTCAGTCCTCTCATCTCTCTGGATGACTTTCTGTTTTGTCCTCTCTCCAGATGCCCTTTTGTTCCCTCTGCCCTCTGGGTTCCCCTCTGTTCTCTTCTTTCTCTAGATGCCCTTCTGTCCTTGCTTCTCTCTGGATGCCCTTCTGTTCTCTCCTCTCTCTGGATGCCTTTCCGTTCTCTCCTCAATGGATGCCCTTCTGTCTTCTGCTGTCTCTGGATGCCCTTCTGTTCTCTCCTCTATCTAGATGCCCTTCTGTCCTCTCCTTTCTGGATGCCCTTCTGTTCTCTTCTCTCTCTACAAGCCTTCTGTCCTCTATAATCTCTGAATGCCCTTCTATTCTCTTCTCTCTCTACAAGCCCTTCTGTCCTCTATAATCTTTGAATTCCCTTCTCTACTCTCATCTATCTGGATGCCCTTCGGTTCTCTCCTCTCTCTAGATGAACGTTTGTCCCCTCCTCTCTCTGGATGCCCTTCTGTTCTCTTCTCTCCTGGATGCCCTTCTGTCTGCTCCTCTCTAAGAATGCCCTTCTGTTGTCTTCTGATCTGGATACTTTCTGTCTTCCCCTCTCTCCAGATGCCCTTCTGTTCTCTCCTCTTCCTGGATGCCCTTCTGTATTATCCTCTCTCAGGATGAGTTTCATTTCTCTTTTCTCATTTGATACCCTTCTGTCCTCTCCTCTGTCTGGATGCCCTTCTGTCTTCTCCTCTCTTCGGATGCCCTTCTGTCCTCTTCTATCTGTGGATGCCCTTCAGCCTTCTTTTCTCTTTGGATGCCCTTCTGTTCTCTCCTCTCTCGGGATGCCCTTCTGTCCACTCTTCTCTCTGGATGCCCTTCTGTCTTCTCCTTTCGCTGCATGTCCTTCTGTTCTCTCCTCTCTCTGGATGCCCAACTGTTCCTCTTCTCTCTCTAGATGCCCTTCTGTTCTGTCCTCGCTATGGATGCCCTTCTGTTCTCTCCTCTCTCTGGATGCTCTTCCATCTTCTCTTCTCTCTGAATGTCCTTATCTTCTCTCCTCTCTGAATGCAATTCTGTCTTCTCTCTCTGGATGCCCTTCTTCCCTCTCTGGATTCTCTTCTGTTCTCTCCTTTCTTTGGATGTCCTTCTGTTTTCTCTTCACTCTGGATGCCCTTCTTTCTCTTCTCTCTCCGGATGCCCTTCAGGCCGCTCCTTTCTCTGGATGCCCTTTTGTCGTCTTCTCTCTATGGATGCCCTTCTGTTGTCTACTGTCTCTAGATGCCCTTTTATCTATCCTCTGTTGTCTCTGGATGCCCTTCTCTTCTTTCATCTCTCTGGATGCCATTCCATCTTCTCCTCTTTATGGATGTCCTTCTGTTCCCTCTTCTCTCTGGATGCCCTTCAGTCCTCTCCTCTCTCTGGATTCACTTTTGTCCTCTCTTCTCTCTGGATGCTCTTCTTCTTCTCCAAACTCTGGATTATCTTCTGTTCTCTCCTCTCTCTGGAAGTGTTTCTGTTCTCTCCTCTCTCAGGATGCCCTTCTGTCCTCTCTTCTCTCTGGATGCCCTTCTGTCTTCTCTTCTTTATGTATGCCTTTCTGTTCTATTCTTTCTCCAGATGCCCTTCCATCGTCTTCTCTCTCTGGATACCCTTCTGTTCTCTCCTCTCTCTGGATGCCCTTCCATTCTCCATCTCTGTAGATGCTCTTCTACCTTGTCCTCTCTCTGGATGGCCTTCTGTTCTCTATTCTCTCTGGATGCCCTTCTGTCCTCTCCTCTTTCTGGATGCCCTTCTGTCTTCACCTCTCTCTGGATGCCGTTCTGTCCTCTCCTCTCTCCCGATGCCCTTCTGTCTACTCCTTTCTCCCGATGCCCTTCTGTTCTCTTTTTTCTCTTGATGCCCTTCTGTCTTCTCCTTTTTCTGGAAGCCCTTATGTCCCCTGCTCTCTCTAGATTCCCTTCTGTTATCTCCTTTCTCTGGATGCCCTTCTGTTCTCTCCTCCCTCTCCTTGCCCTTCTGATCTCTCCTCTCTCCTGATGTCCTTCAGTCTTCTCCTCTCTCTGGATGCCCTTCTGTTTTCTCCTCTCGCTGGATCCTCTTCTGTCTCTCCTCTCTCTGGATGCTCTTCTGTTCTCTCCTCTCTCTGTATGCCGTTCTGTTCTCTCCTCTCACGGGATGCCCTTCTGTCCTCTTCTCTGTCTGAATGACCTTCTGTCTTCTCCTCTCTCCGGATGCACTTCTATCCTCTTCTCTCTGTAGATGCCCTTCAGCCTTCTGCTCTCTTTGGATGCCCTTCTGTTCTGTCCTCTCTCAGGATGCCCTTCTGTCCACTCTTCTGTCTGGATGCCCTTCTGTCTTCTCCTTTAACTGCATGTCCTTCTGTTTTCTCCTCTCTCTGGATGCCCATCTGTCCGCTCCTCTCTCTAGATGTCATTCTGTTCTGTACTCGCTATGGATACCCTTCTGTTCTCTCCACTCTCTGGATGCTCTTTCATCTTCTCTTCTCTCTGGATGTCCTTCACTTCTCTCCTCTCTGAATGCCCTTCTGTACTCTCCTCTTTCTGGATGCCCTTCTGTCCTCTCCTCTCTTTCTGGAAGCCCTTCTGTCCTCTCCTCTCTGTGGATGCTCTTCTTCTTCTCCAAACTCTGGATTCTCTACTGTACTATCCTCTTTCTGGAGGCCCTTCTATTCTCTCCTCTCACCGGATGCCCTTCTGTCCTCTCCTCTCTCTGTATGTGCTTCTGTCCTCTCCTCTCTCTGGATGCCCTTCTGTCCTCTCTGGATGCCCTTCTATCTACTCGTTTCTCTGGATGCCCTTCTCTTCTCTCCTCTCACCGGATGCCCTTTTGTCCTCTCCTCTCTCTGTATGTGCTTCTGTCCTCTCCTCTTTCTGGATGCCCTTCTGTTGTCTTCTCTCTCTGGCTGTCCTCTGTCCTCTCCTCTCTAAGGATGCCCTTCTGTCCTCTCCTCTCTCTGGATGCCCTTCTGTTCTCTCCTCTTTCCAGATTCTCTTCTGTTCTCTCCTCTCTCCGGATGCCCTTCAGTCTCTTTCTGGATGCCCTTCTGTTCTCTCCTCTCTCTGTATCCCCTTCTGTCTTCTCCTCTCTCTAGATGCTCTTCTGTTCTCTCCTCTCTCTGGGTGCCCTTCTATTCTCTCCTCTCTTTGGATGCCCTTCTGTTCTCTCTTCCCTCTTGATGCCTTTCTGTTCTCTTCTCTCTCCAGAAGCCTTTCTGTCCTCTCCTCTCTCTGGATTCTCTTTTGTCTTTTCCTCTCTCTGAATGTCCTTCTGTTCTCTCCTCTCACTGGATGCCCTTCTGTCAGCTCATCTCTCTGGATGCCCTTCTGTCCTCTTCTTCCTGTGTATGCCCTTCAGTCTTCTGCTCTCTCTTGATGCCCTTCTGTTCTCTCTGCTTTCTGGATTCTCTTCTGTTCTCTCATCTCTCTGAATGCCCTTCTGTCCTCTCCTCTTTCTGGATGCCCTTCTCTCCTCTACTCTCCCTGGATGCCCTTATATCTACTCCTCTCTCCCAATGCCTTTCTGTTCTCTCCTTTCTCCTGATGCTCTACAGTCTTCTCCTCTCTCTGGATGCTCTTCTGTTCTCTCCTCTCTCTGGGGGCCCTTCTATTCTCTCCTCTCTTCGGATGCCCTTCTGTTTTCTCTTCCCTCTTGATGCCTTTCTGTTCTCTTCTCTCTCCAGATGCCTTTCTGTCCTCTCCTCTCTCTGGATTCTCTTCTGTCAGTTCATCTCTCTGGATGCCCTTCTGTCGTCTCCTCTCTCTGGATGCATTTCTGTCCTCTCCTCTCTCTGGATGCCCTTCAGCCTTCTCCTCTCTCTGGATACCCTTCTTTTCTCTCCTCTCTCTGGATGGCCTTCTGTTCTTTCCTCTCTCTTAATGCCCTTCTGTTCTCTCCTCTCTTTGATGCCCTTCTGTCTTCTCCTTTTTCTGGAAGAACTTATATTCTCTGCTCTCTCTAGATGCCCATCTGTTCTATCTTCTCCCTGGGTGTCCTTCTGTCTTCTCCTCCCTATAAATACCCTTCTGTTCTCTTCTGTATCTGGATGCCCTTCTGCCCTTTCTTCTCTATAGATGGCCTTTTGTTCTCTCCTCGCTCTGGATGTTCTTCTGTTCTCTTCTCTCTGGATGCCCTTCCATCTTCTTCTCTCTCTGGATGCCCTACTGTTCTCTCCTCTTTCTGGATGCCCTTCTATCCTGTCCTCTCTCTGGATGCCCTTCAGTTCATTCCTCTCTCTAAAGTCCCTTCTGTCTTCTCCTCTCTCTGGATGCCCTTTTGTTCTCTCCTCTCTCTAGATGCACTTCTGTCCTATCCTCTCTCTGGATGCCCTTCTGTTCTCTTCTCTCTCTGGATGCCCTTCTGTCCTGTCCTCACTAAGGATGCCCTTCTGTCCTCTTCTGATCTGGATGCCTTCTGTCTTCTCCTCTCTCCGGATGCCTTTCATTTCTCTCCTCTTCCTGGATGCCCTTCTGTCTTCTGCTCTCTCTGGATGCCCTTCAATTCTATTTTCTCTTTGAATACCATTCTGTCATCCGCTCTCTGTGGATGCCCTTCTGTTCACTCCTCTCACTGGATTCCCTTCTGTTCTCTTCTCTCTCTGTATCCCCTTCTGTCCTCTCCTCTCACTGGATGCCTTTCTGTTCTCTCTTCTCTCTGGATGCTCTTCTGTCTTCTCCTTTCTCTGCATGCCCTTCTGTTCTCTCTTCTCTCTGGATGCCCATCTGTCCTCTCCTTTCTCTAGATGCCCTTCTGTTCTGTCCTCGCTATGAATGCCCTTCTGTCCTCTCCTCTCTCTCTGGATGCTCTTCCATCTTCTCTTCTCTCTGGATGTCCTTCTCTTCTCTCCTTTCTGAATGCCCTTCTGTCCTCTCCTCTCTCTGGATGACCTTCTTCTCCTCTCTCTGGACTCTCTTCTGTTCTCTCCTCTCTTTGGATGCCCTTCTGTTTTTTCTTAACTCTGGCGGCCCTTCTTTCTTTTCTCTCTCCGGATGCCCTTCAGTCTTCTTTCTCTGGATGCCTTCTTGTCTTCTCCTCTCTATGGCTGCCCTTCTGTTGTCTCCTCTCTCTGGATGCCCCATTTTCCTCTATTCTCTCTGGATGCCCTTCTGTTCTCTCCTCTCACTGGATGCCCTTCTGTTCCCTCCTATCTCTGGATGCCCTTCGGTCCTCTCCTCTCTCTGGATTCCCTTCTGTCCTCTGCTCTCTCTGGATACCCTTCTTCTTCTTTAAACTCTGGATTCTCTTCTGTTCTCTCCTCTCTCTGGATGCACTTCAGTCTTCTCCTCTCTCTGGATCCCCTTCTGTCTTCTCCTCTCTCTGGATGCTCTTCTGTTCTCTCCTCTCTCTGTGTGCCCTTCTGTTCTCTCCTCTCTTCAGATGTCTTTCTGTTCTCTATTTCCTCTTGATGCCCTTCTGTTCTGTTCTCTCTCCGGGTGCCCTTCTGTCCTCTCCTCTCGCTGGATATGCTTTTGTCTATTCCTCTCTCCGAATGCCCTTCAGTTCTCTCCTGTCTCTGGATTCCCTTCTGTCTTCTGCTCTCTCTGGATGCCCTTCTTTTCTCTCCTCTCACTTGATGAACTTCTGTCCTCTCCTCTCACTGGATTCCCTTCTGTTCTTTTCTCTCTCTGGATGCCCTCTGTCCTCTCCTCTCTAAGGATGCCCTTCTGTCCTCTTCTGATCTCCATGCGTTCTGTCTTCTCCTCTCCCCGGATGCCCTTCTGTTCTCTCCTCTTCCTGGATTCCCTTCTGTCTTCTCCTCAATCTGGATATCCTTCAATTCTCTTTTATCTTTGAATACCATTCTGACATCTGCTCTCTCTGGATGCCCTTCTGTTCTCTCCTCTCACTGGATGCCCTTTTATTCTCTCCTCTCACTGGATGCCCTTCTTTTTTCTCCTCTATATAGATGCTCTTCTATCTTCTCCTCTCACTGCATGACCCTCTGTTCTCTCCTCTCTCTGCATGGCCTTCTGTCCTCTACTCTCTCTGGAGGCCCTTCTGTCCTCTCCTCTATCTGGATGCCCTTCTGTTCTCTACTTTCTCCCAATGCCCTTCTGTATTCTACTCTTACTGGAAACCCTTATGTTCTATGCTCTCTCTAGATGGTCTTATGTACTCTCCTCTCTCTGGATGCCCTTCTGTTTTTTCCACTTTCTGGATGCCCTTCTGTCCTCTCCTCTCTCGGGATGGCCTTCTGTCCTCTCCACTCTCTGGATGCCCTTCTGTCCTCTCCTCGCTCTGGATGCCCTTCTGTCTACTTCTCTCTCTGGATGCCCTTTTCTTCTCTCCTTTCTCCGATGCCCTTCTGTCCTCTCCTCTCTCTGGATGCCCTTCTGTTCTCTCCTCTCTCTGGTTGCCCTTCTGATCTATCCTCTCTCCGGGTGCCCTTCGGTCTTCTCCTCTCTTGAGATGCCCTTCTGTTCTCTCCTCTCTCTGGATCCCCTTCTGTCTTCTCCTCTCACTGGATGTTCTTGTCTTCTCTCCTCTTTCTGGGTTCTCTTCTGTTCTCTCCTCTCTTTGGATGCCCTTCTGTTCTCTCTTTTCTCTTTATTCCCTTCTGTTCTCTCCTCTCTCTGGATTCTCTTCTGTCTTCTGCTCCCTCTGGATCCAGAGAGGACATCCAGAGATTCTCATAAGTCCTCCCCTCTGTCTGGATGCCATTCTGAATGGCGTCAGAAAGAGGAGAGAACAGAATGGCATCCAGTGAGATGACAGAACAGAAGATAATCCAGAGAGAGAAGAGAAGAGAAGAGAAGAGAAGAGAAGAGAAGGGCATCCATAGAGATGAGAGTAGAGAAGAGAATCTAGAGAGAGGATAGAACAGAAGGGCATCCAGATAGAAGAGAAGATAGAAGAGCATGTAGAGAGAGGAGAGGACACAAGGGCATCCAGAGTAATGAGAGAACAGAAGATAATTCAGAGAGATAAGAGAACAGAAGAGTATCCAGAGAGATGAGAGGGTAGAAGAGAATGTAGAGAGAGAAGGAACCAGAAGGGCATCCAGAGGAAAGAGAAGACAGAAGGGCATCCAGACAGAGGAGATGACACAAGGGCATCCAGAGAGATGAGAGAACAGAAGAGCATCTATAGAAAGAAGAGAACAGAAGGGCATCCAGAGAGATGAGAGGACTGAAGGGAATCTCGAGAGAGGAGGAAACAGAAGGGCTTGTAGAGAGAGAAGACAGAAGGTATCCATTGAGAGGTGAAAACAGAAGGGCATCCAGAGAGGAGAGAACAAAAGAGCATCCAGAGACAGAAGACAGAATGGCATCCTGAGAGAGGAGAGAACAGAAGGGCATCCAGAGAGTGGAGAAGACAGAAGGTCATCCAGAGAGAGGAGTGAACAGAAGGGCATCGAGAGAGAGGAGAGTAAAGAAGGTCATCCAGACAGTGGAGAGAACAGAAGGGAAACCAGATAGAGAAGAAGACAGAATTGCATCCACAGGGAGGAAAGGACAGAAGGGCATCAAGAGAGAGGAGAAGACAGAAAAGCATCCAGAGAGAAGAGAGGACAGAAGGGCATCCAGAGAGAGTAGAGGACAAAAGGGCATCAGAGTGTTGAGAGAACAGAAGGTCATCCGGAGAGAGAAGACAGAACGGCATCCAGAGAGAGGAGAGGACAAAAGGGCATCCAGAGAGAGGAGAGAACAGAAGGGAATACAGAGAGATGAGAAAACAGAAGAGCATAAAGAGAGAGGAGAGGACAGAAGAACACCCATATAGAGTAGAAGAAAGAAAAACATCCAGAGAGAGGAGAGGAAAGAAGAGCATCTGAAGAGTGGATAGAACTGAAGGTTATCTGGAGAGAGGAGAGAACAGAAGGGCATCCAGAGACAGGAGAAGTCAGAATGGCATCCCGAGAGAGGAGAGAAAGGAAGGGCATCCAGAGAGAGGAGAGAACAGAAGGACATCCAGAGAGAGGAGAGAACAGAAGGGCATCCAGAGAGAGAGAAGTAGAAAGAAGGTCATCCAGACAAAAGAGAGAACAGAAGGTCATCCACAGAGAAGAGAAGAACAAAGGGCATCCAGAGAGAGGAGATTATCTAAGGGCCTCCAGAAAGAGGAGAGAACAGAAAGGCATGCAGTGAGTGGAGAAGACAGAAGGGCATCCAGAGACAGGAGAGGACAGAAGGGCATCCAGAGAGAGGACAGGACAGGACAGGAGATCATCTAGAGAGAGAAGAGAAGGGCATCCAGAGAGATGAGAGGACAGAAGAGTATCTAGAGAGAGGATAGAACAGAAGGGCATTCAGAGAGAGAAGGAACCAGAAGGGCATCCAGAGGAAAGAGAAGACAGAAGGGCATCCAGAGAGAGGAGAGGACACAAGGGCATCCAGAGAGATGAGAAAACAGAAGATCATCCAGAGAGATAAGAGAACAGAAGCACATCCAGAGAGATGAAAGGACAGAAGAGAATCTAGAGAGAGGATAGAACAGAAGTGCATCCAGATAGAGGAGAGGACACAAAGGCATCCAGAGAGATGAGAAAACAGAAGAGCATCCAGAGAGATAAGAGAACAGAAGGTCATCCTGAGAGATGAGAGGACAGAAGGGAATCTCATGAGAGGAGAGAACAGAAGGGCATGTAGAGAGAGGAGAATACAGAAGTGCATCCATTGAGAGGTGAAAAAAGAAGAGCATCCAGTGAGAGGAGTAGACACAAGGGCATCCAGTGAGATGAGAGAACAGAAGAGCATCCTGAGAGAGGAGAGATCAGAAGGGCATCCAGAGAGAGGAGAAGACATAAGGGCTTCCGGAGAGAAAAGAGAAAAGAAGGACATCCAGAGAGAGGACAGAACAGAAGGGCATCCAGAGACAGGACAAGACAGAAGGGCATCCAGAGACAGGACAAGACAGAAGGGCATCCAGAGAGAGGAGAGATCAGAAGGGCATCCAGAGAGAGAAGAGAACAGAAGGACATCCAGAGAGAGGAGAGAACAGAAGGCCATCCAGAGAGAGGAGTAGAAAGATGGTCATCCAGACAGAAGAGAGAACAGAAGGGCATCCACAGAGAGGAGAAGACCAAAAGGCATCCAGAGAGAGGAGATTATAGAAGGGTCTCCAGAGAGAGGAGAGAAGAGAAAGGCATGCAGAGAGTGTAGAAGACAGAAGGGCATCCCAAGAGAGGAGAGGACAGAAGGGCATCTGGAGAGAGGAGAGCACATAAGGCATACAGAGAGGAGAGAACAGAAGGTCATTCATAGAGAGGAAAAATCAGAAGGGCGTCCAGAGATTGGAGACTACAGAAGGGCATTCATAGAGAGGAATCGACAGAAGGGCAAGCAGAAAGAAGAGAGAAAATAAGGACATCCAGAGAGAGGAAAGGACAGAAGGGCATCCAGAGAGAGAAAAGGACAGAAATTCATCCAGAGAGAGGAGAAAACAGAAGAGCATCCAGAGAGGGGAGAGAACAGAGGGTTATCCATACAGAGGAGAAGACAGAAAAACATCCAGAGAGAGGAGAGGAGAGAAGGGCATCCAGAGAGATGAGAGGATAGAATAGAATCTAGAGAGAGGATAGAACAGAAGGGCATCAAGATAGAGTAGAGGAGAGAAAGATATCCATAAAGAAGAGAAGACAGAAGGTAATCAAGAGAGAAGAGAGAACAAAAAGCCTTCCAGAGAGAGAAAAAACAGAAGGGCATCCAGAGAGAGGAGAGTACAGAAGGGAAAGCAGAGAGAGGAGAGAATAGAAGAGCATCCAGAGAAGAAGAGGATAGAAGGGCATCCAGAGAGATGAGAGGATAGAAGGGATTCTCGAGAGAGGAGAGAACAGAAGGGCATGTAGAGAGAGGAGAAGACAGAAGGTATCCATTGAGAGGTGAAAACAGAAGAGAATGTAGAGACAGGATACAACAGAAGGGCATTCAGAGAGAGGAGAAGACAGAAGTTAATCCAGAGAGAAGAGAAGATAGAAGGGCATCCAGAGAGAGGAGAGGACACAAGGGCATCCAGAGAGATGAGAGAACAGAAGAGCATCCATAGAGAGAAGAGAACAGAAGGGCATCCAGAGAGATGAGAGGACAGAAGGGATTCTCGAGAGACGAGAGAATCGAAGGGCATGTAGAGAGAGGAGAAGACAGAAGGTATCCATTGAGAGGTGAAAACAGAAGGGTATCCAGAGATAGGAGAGGACACAGGGGCATCCAGAGAGATGAGAGGACAGAAGAGAATCTAGAGAGATGATAGAACAGAAGGGCATCCAGAGAGAGGAGAAGAGAGAAGGGCATCCAGTTGAGAGGAGAGAACAGAAGGGCATCCAGAGAGAGGAGAGAACAGAAGGGCATCTAGAGAGTGGAGAAGAAAGAAGGTCAACCAGACAGAATAGATAACAGAAGGGCATCCACAGAGAGGAGAAGACCGAAAGGCATCCTGTGAGAAGAGGAGACAGAATGGCATCCAGATAGATGGGAGAACAGAAGGGCATCCAGAGAGTGGAGAAGACAGAAGGGCATCCCGAGAGAGGAGAGGACAGAAGGGCATACAGAGAGAGGAGCGGACATAAGGGCATCCACATAGATCAGAGTACAGGAGAGTATCCTTAGAGAGAAGAGAACAGAAGGGCAAACAGAGAGAGGAGAGAACAGAAGGGTATCCAGGGAAATGAGAAGACAGAAGGGTTTCCAGAGAGAGGAGAGAAACAAAGGGCATCTGGAGAGAGGAGAGAATGGAACGCATCCAGAGAGAGGAGAGGACATAAGGGCATCCGGTGAGAAGAGAGAACAGAAGGGCAACCATACAGAGGAGAGAATAAAAGGGCATCCAGAGAGATAGAAGACAGAAGGGCATCCTGAGTGTGGAGAGAAGAGAAGGTAATCCAGAAATAGGATTGAAGAGAAGGGCATCGAGAGAGAGGAGAGGAAAGAAGGTCATCCAGACAGAGTAGAGAACAGAAGGCCCACCAGATAGAGAAGAAAGAGGGGCATCCACAGAGAGGAGAGGACAGAAGGGCATCAAGAGAGAGAAGACAGAAAACATCCAGAGAGAAGAGAGGACAGATTGGCATCCAGAGAGAGGAGAGGATAGAAGGGCATCAGAGAAATGGGAGAACAGAAGGACATCCAGAGAGATGAGAAGACAGAACGGCATACAGAGAGAGGAGAGGACAGAAGGGCACACAGTGAGAGGAGAGGACAGAAGGGCATACAGAGAGATGAGAAAACAGAAGAGCATAAAGAGATAGTAGAGGACAGAAGAACACCCAGATAGAGTAGAAGAAGCAAAAACATCCCGAGAGAGGAGAGGAAATAAGGGCATCTGGAGAGTTGATAGAACTGAAGGGCATCCGGATAGAGGAGAGAACAGAAGGGCATCCGCAGAGAGAAGACTGAAGGGCATCCAGAGAGAGAAAGTACAGAAGGGCATCCGGAGAGAGGAGAGGACAGAAGGGCATCCGCAGAGAGAAGACTGAAGGGCATCCAGAGAGAGAAAGTACAGAAGGGCATCCGGAGAGAGGAAAGGACAGAAGAGAATCTAGAGAGAGGATAGAACAGAAGGGCATTCAGAGTGAGGAGAAGCCAGAAGGGTATCTAGAGAGAAGAGAAGACAGAAGGGCACCCAGATAGAGGAGAGGACACAAGGGCATCCTCATGTGATGTGAAAACAGAAGAGCATCCAGGGAGATAAAAGAACGGAAGTGCATCCATAGAGATGAGAGGACAGAAGGCATACTCATGAGAGGAGAGAACAGAAGGGCATGTAGAGAGAGGAGAATGCAGAAGCACATCCATTGAGAGGTGAAAACAGAATGGCATCCAGAGTGGAGAGAACAGAAGGGCATCCAGATAGAGGAGTAGAAAGATGGTCATCCAGAGAGAAGAAAAAACAGAAGGGCATCCACAGAGAGGAGAAGACCAAAGGGCATCCAGAGAGAGGAGAGGATAGAAGGGCCTCCAGAGAGAGGAGAGAAGAGAAAGGCATCCAGAGAGTGGAGAAGACAGAAGGACATCCGAACAGAGGAGAGGACAGAAGGGCATCCAGAGAGAGGAGAGGACAGAAGGGCATCCAGGAAGAGGAGAGAACAGAAGGGCATCCAGAGAGAGTAGAAGACAGAAGGGCATCAAGAGAGAGGAGAGGGCAGAAAGGCATTCAGAGAGAGGAGAGAACAGAAGGGCTTCCAGAAACAGGAGAAGAGAGAAGGGCATACAGAGAGAGAAGAGGAACAAAGGGCATCCAGAGATATTAGAGATCAGAAGGTCCTCCAGAGAGAGGAGAGGACAGAAGGGCATCCACATAGAGGGAAGAACAGAAGAGGATCAGGAGAGAAAAGAATACAGAAGGGCATCCAGGGAGAGGAGAGAACACAAGAACTTCCAGAATAATGAGAGAACAGAAGATGATCCAGAGAGAGTAGAGTATACAAGGGCAATTAGAGAGATGAGAGAACAGAAGATCATCCAGAGAGTAGAGAACAGAAAATCATCCAGAGAGATGAGATATCCGAAGATCATCCAGAGAGAGAAGAGAAGAAAAGGGAATTCAGAGAGATGTTAGGACAGAAGAAAATCTAGAGAGAGGAGAGAACAGAAGGACATCCAGGGAGAGGAGAAGACAGATGGGCATCCAGAGAGAGGAGAGAACAGAAGGGCATCCAAAGAGATGAGAGAACATGAGAGCATCCAGAAAAGAAGAGAACAGAAGGTCAAGCAGAGATATGAGAGGACAGAGGGGAATCTAGAGATAGGAGAGAACAGTAAGGAATGTAAAGAGAGGAGAAGTGAGAAGGGCATCAATAGTGAGGTGAAAACAGAAGGGGATCCACATATAAGAGAAGACAGGAGAGCATCCGGAGTAAGGAGAGACAGAAGGCCATGCAGAGAGAGTAGAGGACAAGAGGGCATCCAGAGAAAGGAGAAGACAGAAGGGCATTCAGGGAGAGGAGAGGACAAAAGGGCATCCAAGGAGATGAGAAAACAGAAGATCATCCAGAAAGAGGAGAGGACACAAGGGCATCTAGAGATGTGAGAGAACAGAAGATCTTCCAGATAGTGAAGAGTACAGAAGGGCATCCAGAGAGCAAAGAGAACAGAAGGGCATCCAGAGGGATGAGAGGACAAAAGGGATATCAAGAAAGAGGACAGAACCGAAGGGCATCCAGAGAGAGGAGAGGACAGAAAGACATCTGGAGAGAAAAGAGAACAGAAGGGTATTCGGAGAGATGAGAGAACAGAAGGGCATCCAGAGATAGGAGATAACAGAAGAGCATCCAGAGAGAGGAGATAACTGAACGGCATCCAGAAAGAGGAGAAGACATACGGGCTTCTAGAGAGAGGAGAGGACAGAAGGGCATCTAGAGAGAGGACAGAACAGAAGGGCATCCAGAGGGAGGAGAAGAATGAAGGTCATCCAGACAGAAGAGAGAACAGAAGGGCATTCACAGAGAGGAGAAGACCAAAGGGCATCCAGAGAGAGGAGAGGACCAAAGGGCATCCAGAGAGAGGAGAGGACAGAAGAGCCTCCAGAGAGAAGAGAGAAGAGAAGGGCATCCAGTGAGTAGAGAGGACAGAAGGGCATCCAGAGAAAGAAGAAGACCAAATGGCATCTGGATAGAGGAGTTAACAGAAGGGAATCCAGAGAGATAGAGGACAGAAGGACATCTTGCGAATAAAGAGAACAGAAAGTCATCCTGAGAGTGTAGAGAACAGAAGTGCATCCAGGGAGAGAAGAAGAAAGAAGGTCTTCCAGAGAGAGGAGAGGACAGAAGGGCATCCTGAGAGTGGAGAGAACAGAAGATCATCCAGAGAGAGGAGAGGACAAAAGGGGATCCAGAGAGAGAAGATAGAAGGTCATACAGAGAGAGGAGTGGATATAAGAGCATCCATAGGAGGAGAAGACAGAATGGCATCCAGAGAGAAGACAGGATAGAAGGGCATCAGGAGAGCAGAGAAGAAAATGGGCTTCCAGAGAGAGAAGAGTATAAAAGGACATCCAAAGAGAGAAGGGAACAAAAGGGCAAGCAAAGAGAGGAGAGAACAGAAGGGAATCCAGAGAGAGGGGATTACAGAAGGGCATCCAGAGAGGGGAGAAAACCGATGGGCATCCAGAGAGAGGAGAGAACAAAAGGACATCCAGAGAGAAGAGAGGACGGAAGGTCATCCCGAGTTAGAAGAGAACAGAAAGTCATCTAGAGCGAGGAAAGAAAGGAAGGGTATCCAGAGAAAGGACAGAAAAGAAGGCATCCAGAGAGGAGAGAACAGAAGGGCATCCAGATTGAGGAAAGGACAGAAAGGCATCCAGATAGAGGATAGGACAGAAGTGCATTCGAAGAGAGGAGAGAACAGAAGGGCATCAAGAGAGAGGAGAGGACAGAAGGGCCTCCAGTGAGAAGAGAAGACAGAAGAGCATCCAGAGAGAGGACAGGACAAATGGTCATCAAGAGAAATGAGAGAACAGAAGAGCATCCAGAGAGAAGAGAGCAGAGAAAGGCAACCAGAGAGATGAGAGGACTGAAGAGAATCTAGAGATAGGAGAGAACAG
This sequence comes from Arvicanthis niloticus, assembly GCF_011762505.2. Taxonomy (NCBI): domain Eukaryota; kingdom Metazoa; phylum Chordata; class Mammalia; order Rodentia; family Muridae; genus Arvicanthis; species Arvicanthis niloticus. The sequence continues at coordinate 211,480 of NC_047666.1, forward strand.
AAGGGCATTCAGAGAGAGGAGAGGACAGAATGTCATCCAGAGATAGTAGAGTACATAAGTGCATTCACAGAGAGGAGAGAACAGAAGGGTATCCAGAGACAGGAGAGGACACAAGGGCATCCAGAGAGATGAGAGAACAGAAGATGATCCAGAGAGATAAGAAAACAGAAGAGCATCCAGAGAGATGAGAGGACAGAAGAGAATCTAGGCAGAGGAGAGCACAGAAGGGCATCCAGAGATAGGAGAAGAAGAAGGGTGTCCAGAGAGAGAAGAGAACAGAAAGGCATCCAGAGAGATGAGAAGACAGAAGGTAATCTAGAGATAGGAGAGAACAAAAGGGCATCTGGAGAAGGAGAGAAAAGAAGGGCATTCAGAGAGAGGAGAAGACAGAAGGGCATTCCAGTTAGAGGAGAGGATATAAGGGCATCCACTGAGAGGAGAAAACAGAAAAGCTTCCAGAGGGAATAGAGGACAGAAGAGAATCTAGCCAGAGGAGAGAACAGAATGGAATCCAGAGAGAGGAGGAGACAGAAGGGCATCCAGAGAGAGGAGAAGACAGAAGGGTATCCAGAGAGAGGAGAGGACACAAGGGAATCAAGATTGATGAGAACAGAAGAGCATACATAGAGAGAAGAGAACAAAAGGGCATTCGGATAGAGGAGAGAACAGAAGGGCATCCTGAGAGATAGAGGATAGAAGGGCATCCTGAGAGTGGAGAGAACAGAAAGTCATCCAGAGAGAGGAGCGAACAGAAGGGCATCCAGAGAGAGAAGACAGAAGGGCATCCGGAGAGAGGAGAGGACAGAAGGGCATCCAGAGAGAATTGAGAACAGAAGAGCATCCATAGAGAGGAGAGGACAAAAAAGCATCCAGAGAGAAGAGAGGAACGAAGGTCATCCAGAGAGAGGAGAGGACAGAAGGGCATCCAGACTTAGAAGAGGACCGAATGGCATCCAGAGAGATTGGGGACAGAAGGGCACCCTGAGAGTGGAGAGAACAGAAAGTCATCCAGAAAGAAGAAAGAACAGAAGGCCATCCAGAGAGATAGAGGACAAAAGGGGATCCTGAGAGTAGAGAGAACAGAAAGTCATCCACGGATAGGAGAGAACAGAAGGGCATTCTGAGAGAGGAGAGGACAGAAAGTCATCCAGAGAGAGTAGAGTACATAAGGGCATCCACAGAGAGGAGAGAACAGAAGGGTATACCGACAGAGGAGAGAACAAAAGGGCATCCAGAGACAGGAGAGGACACAAGGGCATCCAGAGAGATGAGAGAACAGAAGATGATCCAGAGATATAAGAGAACAGAAGAGCGTCCAGAGAGATGAGAGGACAGAAAAGAATCTAGGCAGAGGAGAGCACAGAAGGGCATCCAGAGATAGGAGAAGAAGAAGGGTGTCCAGAGAGAGAAGAGAACAGAAAGGCATCCAGAGAGATGAGAAGACAGAAGGTAATCTAGAGATAGGAGAGAATAAAAGGGCATCTGGAGGAGAGAAAAGAAGGGCATTCAGAGAGAGGAGAAGACAGAAGGGCATCCAGTTAGAGGAGAGGACATAAGGGCATCCACTGAGAGGAGAGAATAAAAAAGCTTCCAGAGGGAATAGAGGACAGAAGAGAATCTAGCCAGAGTAGAGAACAGAATGGAATCCAGAGAGAGGAGGAGACAGAAGGGCATCCAGAGAGAGGAGAGGACACAAGGGAATCAAGATTGATGAGAGAACAAAAGAGCATACATAGAGAGGAGAGAACAAAAGGGCATCGGATAGAGGAGAGAACAGATGGGCATCCAGAGGGATAGAGGATAGAAGGGCATCCTGAGAGTGGAGAGAACAGACAGTTATCCAGAGAGAGGAGCGAACAGAAGGGCATCCAGGGAGAGAAGACAGAAGGGCATCCAGAGAGAGGAAAGGACAGAAGGGCATCCAGAGAGAATTGAGAACAGAAGAGCATCCATAGAGAGGAGAGGACAGAAGGGCATCCAGAGTTAGAAGAGGACAGAATGGCATCCAGATAAAGGAGAGAACAGAAGGGCATCCAGAGAGATTGGGGGCAGAAGGGCACCCTGAGAGTGGAGAGAACAGAAAGTCATCCAGAAAGAGGAGAGAACAGAAGGGCATCCAGAGAGATTGGGGGCAGAAGGGCACCCTGAGAGTGGAGAGAACAGAAAGTCATCCAGAAAGAGGAGAGAACAGAAGGGCATCAAGAGAGATAGAGGACAGAAGGGCATCCTGAGAGTGGAGAGAACAGAAAGTCATCCAGAAAGAGGAGAGAACAGAAGGGCATCAAGAGAGATAGAGGACAGAAGGGCATCCATAGTGAGGAGAATACAGAAGGCCATCCAGAGAGAAGAGAGGACAGAAGGGCATCAGGAGTGCGAAGAAGACAGATGGGCATCCAGAGAGAGAATAGTACAAAAGGGCATCCAAAGAGAGGAGAGGACAAAAGGGCAACCATTTAGAGCTGAGAACAGAAGAGCATCCAGAGAGAGGGAATTACAGAAGGGCATCCAGAGAAAGGAGAAGACCGATTGATATCCAGAGAGAGGAGAGAACAGAAGGGAATCCAGAGAGAAGAGAGGACCAAAGGTCATCCAGAGAGAGGAGAGAACAGAAGGGTATCCTGAGATTGGAGAGAACAGAATGTCATCCAGAGAGTGGAGAGAACATAAGGTCATGTAGAGAGAGGAGAGGACAGAAGGGCATCCGTAAATAGGTGAAAACCTAAGGGTATCCAGAGAGAGGAGAAGACAGAAGGGCATCCAGAGTGTTGACAGGACAGAAGAGCATCCAGAGAGAAGAGAGATCAGAAGAACAATCAGAGAGAGGGGAAGACAGAAGGGCATCCAGAGAGATGAAAAGACAGAAGGGCATCCAGAGAGACGAAAGAACAGAAGGGCATCCAGAGATGAGAGGACAGAAGGGCATCCAGAGAGAGGAGAAGACAGAAGAGCATCCCAAGAGATGAGAGGACAGAATTGCATCATGGAAGAAGAGAGGACAGAAGGGCATCCAGAGAAACAAGGGAACAGAAAGGCATCCAAAGAGAGAAGAAGACAGAAGGTCATACAGAGAGAGGAGTGAACAGAAGGGCATGCTAAGACAGAAGGGCATCCAGAGAGAAGAAAGGACAGAGGGCAGTAGGAGAGCAGAGAAGAAAGATGGGCATCCAGAGAGATGAGTGTACATGAGAGAATCCATAGAGAGAAGAGAACAGAAGCATTTCCACAGAAAAGAGAGAACAGAAGGACATCCAAAGAGAGAAGAGGACAAAAGGGCATCCATAGAGGGAGAGGACAGAAGGGCATCTGGAGATAAGAGAGAACAGAAGGACATCCGGATAGAGGAGAGAACAGAAGAGCATCCAGAGGAGAGTACACAAGGGCACACAGAGAGATGAGAGAAAATAAGATCATCCAGAGAGAGAAGAGAACAGAAAAGTTTCAAGAGAGATGAGAGCAAAGAAGAGAATCTAGCCAGAGGAGCGAACAGAAGGGCATACAGAGAGAGGAGAAGGCAGAAGGGCATGCAGAGACTGGAGAAGACAGAAGGGCATCCAGAGAGAAAAGAGGACACAAGGTCATCCAGATTGATGAGAGAGGAGAACAGAAGGGCATGCAGAGAGATGAGTGAACAGAGATCATCCAAAGAGAGAAGAGAAATGAAGGGCATCCAGAGTGAGGAGAAGACAAAAGGGAATCCAGAGAGAGGAGAGGAAGAAGGGCATCCAGAGAGACAAGAGAAGAGAAGGGCATCCAGAGATAGGAAAAGACAGAAGGGCATCCAGAGAGAGAAGACAACAAAAGGGCATCCCATGATAGGAGAGGATAGAAGGGCATCTGGAGAGAGGAGCAGAGAGAATGGCATCCAGATAGAAGAGAGAAAATAAGAACATCCAGAGAGAAGAGAGAACAGAAGGGCATCCAGAGAGAGGAAAAGACTGAAGGGCATCCAGAGAGAGAAAAAGACAGAAGGGCATTCAGAGAAGGGAGAGAACAGAAGGACATCCAGAGAGATGAGAGTACAGGAGAGCATCCATAGACAGAAGAGGACAGAAGGGGATCCAGAGAGAGGAGAGGACAGAAGGGAATCCAGAGAGAGGAATGGATAGAAGGGCATCCAGAGACAGGAGAGAACAGAAGGGCATCCAGAGAGAGGAGAAGACATAAGGGCTTCCAGATAGAGGAGAAGACAGCAGGGCATCCAAAAAGAGGAGAGGAAAGATGGGCTACCAGAAATAGGAGAGGACAGAAGGGCATCCAGAGAGAGGGGAGAACAGAAGAGCATCGGGAGAGAGGAGTGAACAGAAGGAAATACAAAGAGAGGAGAAGGCAGAAAAACATCCAGAGAGAGGAGAGGACTGAAGAGCCTCCAGAAAGAGGAGAGAACAAAAGGTCATCCAGAGAGTGGAGAAGACAGAAGGGCATCTCGAGAGAGGAGAAGACAGAAGGGCATCCACAGATAGGAGAGGACAGAAGGACATCCAGAGGACATCCAGTGATAGGAGAGGACAGAAGGACATCCAGAGAGAAGAGCCAACAGAAGGGTATCCAGATAGAAGAGAGAAAATATGGGCATCCAGAGAGACGAGAGTACAGAAGGGCATCCAGAGAGATGAAAAGACTGAAGGGCATCCAAAGAGAGGAGAGAATAGAAGGGAATCCAGAGAGATGAGAGTACAGGAGAGCATCCATAGAGAAGAGAACAGAAGGGCAAACTGAGAGATTAGAGGAAAGAAGGGAATCCAGAGAAAGGAGAGAACAGAGTGGCATCCAGAGAGAGGAGAGGACAGAAGGGAATCCAGAAACATGTGAGTCCAGGAAAGCATCCATAGAGAGAAGAGAACAGAAGGGCAAGCAGAGAGATTAAAGGCAGAAGGGTATCCAGAGATATGAGAGAACAGAAGGGCATCCAGAGAGAGCAGAGGACAGAAGGGCATCCAGAGAGAGGAGAGGACAGAAGGGCATCCACGGAGAGGAGAGAATAGAAGCGCATCCCCAGAGAGAAGAGAACAGAAGGGCATCCAGAAAGAGGAGAGGACAGAAGGGCATCCAGAGAGAGGAGAGGACTGAAGGGCCTCCAGAGAGAGGAGAGAACAAAAGGTCATCCAGAGATTGGAGAATACAGAAGGGCATCTGAGAGAGGAGATGACAGAAGAGCATCATGAAAGTGGAGAGGACACAAGGGCATCCAGAGAGAGGAGAGAATAGAAGGGCAACCAAAGAGAGGAGAAGACAGAAGGGCATCCAGTGATAGGAGAGGACAGAAGGGCATCTGGAGAGAATAGCGGACTGAAGGACATCCAGATAGAAGAGAGGAAGTAAGGGCATCCAGAGAGATGAGAGAACAGAAGGGAATCCAGAGAGAGGAAAAAACAGAAGTGCATTCAGAGAGAGGAGTGAATAGAAGGGCATCCAGAGAGATGAGAGTACAGGAAAGCATCCATAGAGAGAAGAGAACAGAAGAGTAACAAGAGAGATTAGAGGAGAGAAGAGAATCCAGAGAGAGGAGGGGATAAAAGGTCATCCAGAGAGAAGAGAGGACAGAAGGGCATCAAGAGAGAGGAGAATACAGAAGGGAATCCCGAGAGAATAGAGGACAGAAGGGCATTCAGAGACAGGAGAGAACACAAGGGCATCCAGAGAGAGGAGAGGACAGAAAGGCTTCCAGAGATAGAAGAGAATAGAAGGGCTTCCAAAGAGAGGAGAGAACAGAAGGGCATCCAGAGAGATGGAGGACAGAAGGGCATCCACAGAGAGAAGAGAACAGAAGCACATCCCGAGAGAGGAGATAACAGAAGGGCATCCAGAGAGAGGAGAGGACAGAAGGGCATCCATAAAGATTAGAGTACAGGAGAGCATCCATAGAGAGAAGAGAACAGAAGGGCAAACAGAGAGAGTAGAGGACAGAAGGGAATTCTGAGAGAGGACAGGACAAAAGGGCATCCAGAGAGAGGAGAGGTCAGAACGGCATCCAGATAGAGTAGAGGACAAAAGTGAATCTAGAGACAAGAGAGGAGAGTAGGACATTGAGACAGAGGAGAAGACAGAAGGGCATCCAGTGATAGGAGAGGACAGAAGGACATCCGGAGGGAATAGCGGACAGAAGGGAATCCAGATAGAAGAAAGACAATAAGGGTATCCAGAGAGACGAGAGAACAGAAGGGCATCAATAGAGAATAAAATACTGAAGGGCATGCAGAGACAGGAGAGGACAGAAGGGCATTCCGAGAGAGGAGAGGACAGAAGGGCATCCAGAGAGAGGAGTGGACTAAAAGGCATCCAGGTAGAAGAGAGAAAATAAGGGCATCCAGAGTGATGAGAGATCAGAAGGGCATCCAGAGTGAGGAGAAGACAGAAGGGCATTCAGAGAGAGGAGAGAATAGAAGGGCATCGAGAGAAATTAGAGTACAGGAGAGTATCCATAGACAGAAGAGAACAGAAGGGCAACCAGAGAGATGAGATGACAGAAGGGAATCCAGAGAGAGGAGAGGACAAAAGGGCATCAAGAGAGAGGAGAGGACAAAAGGGCATCCAGGCAGAGAAGAGGACAGAAAGGCATTCAGAGAGAGGAGAAGACAGGTCATCCAGAGAGAGGAGAGGACAGAAGGTCATCCAGAGAGAAGAGAACAGAAAGTCATCCAGAGATAGGAGAGAACAGAAGGGCATCCAGAAAGAGGAGAGAACAGAAGGGCATCCAGAGAGAGGAGAGGACCGAAGGGCATCCACAGAGAGGAGAGAACAGAAGGGCATCCCGAGAGATGAGAGAACAGAAGAGCATCCAGCGTGAGTAGGGGAAACAAGGGCATCAAGAGAGATGAGGGAACAACAGATTTTCCAGAGAGAGGAGATAACAGAAGGGCATTCAGAGAGATGAGCGAACAGAAAATCATCCAGAGAGAGAAGGAAACAGAAGGGTATCCAGAGGTATGAGAGGACAGAAGAGAATCTAGAGAGAGGAGAGAACAGAAGGGCATGTAGAGAGAGGAAAAGACTAAATGGCATCCATTAAGCAGTGAAAAAAGAAGGGCATCCACAGGGAGGAGAAGACAGAAGGGCATCCAGAGAAATGAGAGGACAAAAGAGCATCCGGAGAGAGAGAGAGAGAGAGAGAGAGAGAGAGAGAGAGAGAGAGAGAGAGAGAGAGAGAGAGAGAGAGAGAGATCAGAAGGGCAATCAGAGAGAGGGGAAGACAGAAGGGCATCCAGAGAGACGAGAAGACAGAAGGGCATCCAGAGAGAGGAAAGTATAGAAGGGCATCCAGAGAGAGGAGAAGACAGAAGGGCATCCAGAGATAGGAGAAGACAGAAGGGCATCCCGAGAAAGGAGAGGACAGAAAAGCATCATGGAAAAGGAGAGGACAGAAGGGCATCAAGAGAGATGAGAGATCAAAAGATCATCCAGAGAGAGAAGAGAACAGAAGGGAATCCAGAGAGACGATAGGACAGAAGAGAATCTATAGAAAGGAGAGAACAGAAGGGCATCCAAATAGAGGAGAAGACAGAAGGGCATCCAGAAAGGAGAGAACAGAAGGGCATCCAGAGAGATGAGAGGACAGGATATCATCCATAGAGAGAATAGAGCAGAAGGGAAAGCAGAGATATGAGAGGACAGAAGGGAATCCAAAGAGAGTAGTAGGACATGAGTGCATGCAGAGAGAGGAGAGAAGAGAAGAAAATCAATAGAGATAAGAGAACAGAAGGTCATCTAGAGTGATGAGAAGACAGAAGGGAATCTAGAGAGAGAAAAGAACAGAAATTCATGTAGGGAGAGGAGAAAACAGAAGGGCATCCGGAATGAGGAGAGAACAGAAGGGCAATCAGAGAGTAGAGGACAAGAGGACATCCAGAGAGATGAGAGAACAGAAGGGCATCCAGGGAGAGGAGAAAAAAGAAGGGCATCAATAGAGATGAGAGAACAGCTGATTTTCAGGAGAGAGGAGAAAACAGAAGGGCATCCAGAGAGACGTGTGAAGAGAAGATCATCCAGAGAGAGAAGGAAACAGAAGGGCATCCAGAGGGAATAGAGGACAGAAGAAAATCTAGAGAGAAGAGAGAACAGAAGGCTTGTAGATAGAGGAGAAGACTAAAGGGCATCCATTAAGAGGTGAAAACAGAAGGGAATCCAGAGAGAGAAGAAGACAGAAGGGCATCCAGAGAAATAAGAGGAAAGAAGAACATCCAGAGAGAGGAGAGATCAGAAGGGCAATCAGAGAGAGGGGAAGACAGAAGGGCATCCAGGGAGATGAGAAGACAGAAGGGCATACAGAGAGAGGAAAGAACAGGAGGGCATCTAGAGAGAGGAGAAGACAGAAGGGCATCCAGAGAGAGGAAAGGACAAAAGGCCATCCCAAGAATGGAGAGTACAGAAGGGCATTATGGAAGTGGCGATTACAAAAGGGCATCCAGTGAGATGAGAGATCAGAAGATCATCCAGAGAGAGAAGAGAACAGAAGGGAATCCAGAGAAACGATAGGACAGAAGAGAATCTAGAGAGAGGAGAGAACAGAAGGGCATCCAAAGAGAGGAGAAGACAGAAGGGCATCCAGAGGGGAGGGAACATAAGGGCATCCAGAGAGATGAGAGAAAAGAAGTGCATCCAGAGAGAGGAGAGAACAGAAGGCATCAGAAAGATGAGAGCACAGAAGGGCATCCACAGAGAGGAGAGAACAGAATGGCATCCTGAGAGAGGATATAACAGAAGGGCATTGAGAGAGCTTAGAGGACAGAAGGGCATCCAGAAAGATGAGGGTACAGGAAAGCATCCATAGAGAGAAGAGAACAGAAGGGCAACCGGAGAGATTAGAGGACAGAAGGGCATCCAGAGCGATGAGAGGACAGAAGAGAATCTACAGAGAGTAGAGAACAGAAGGGCATATAGAGAGAGGAGAAGACTGAAGGGCATCCATTAATAGGTGAAAACAGAAGGGCACTCAGAGAGAGGAGAAGACAGAAGGACATCCAGAGAGATGAGACACAGAAGAGCATCCAGAGAGAGGAGAGATCAGAAGGGCAATCCAAGAGAGGGGAAGACAGAAGAGCATCCAGAGTGACGAGAGTACAGAAGGGCATCCAGAGAGAAGAAAGAACAGAAGGGCATCCAGAAAGGGGAGAAAACAGAAGGGCATCCTGAGAGAGGAGAAGAGAGAAGGGCATTCTGAGAGAGGAGAAGACAGAAGGGCATCCAGATATAAGAGAGAAAATAATGGCTCCAGAGAGACGAGAGAACAGAAGAGCATCCAGAGACAGGAAAAAACAGAAGGGCATTCAGAGAGAGGAGAAGAGAGAAGGGCATTCAGAAAGAGGAAAGAATAGAAGGGCATCCAGAGAGAGGAGAAGACAGAAAGTATCCAAAGAGAGGAAGAGACAGAAGGGCAACCCGAGAAAGGAGAATACAGAAGGACATCATGGAAGAGGAGATTACAGAAGGGCATCCAGAGAGATGAGAGATCAGAAGATAATCCAGAGAGAGAAGAGAACAGAAGGGATTCCAGAGAGACGATAGGACAGAAGAGAATCTAGAGAAAGGAGAGAACAGAAGGGCATCCAAAGAGAGGAGAAGACAGAAGGGCATCCAGAGAGGAGGGAACATAAGGGCATCCAGAGAGATGAGAGAAAAGAAGGGCATCCAGAGAGCGGAGAGAACAGAAGGCATCCAGAAAGACGAGAGTACAGAATGGCATCCACAGAGAGGAGAGAACAGAATGGGATCCTGAGAGAGGATATAACAGAAGGGCATCCACGGAGAGGAGAGGACAGAAGGGCATCCAAAAAGATGAGGGTACAGGAGAGCATCCATAGAGAGAAGAGAACAGAAGGGCAACCGGAAATATTAGAGGACAGAAGGGCATCCAGAGAGAGGAGAGGACAAAAGGGCATCCAGTGAGAGGAGAGGTCAGAAGTGCATCCAGAGAGAGAAGAGGACAGAAGAGTATCCAGAGAGAAGAAAGGACAGAAGGGAATCCTGAGTGATGAGAGAAAAAGAAGGGCCTCCAGAGTTAGGAGAGGACAGAAGAGCATCCAGAGAGAATAGAGGACAGAAGGGCATCCAGGAAGATGCGAGTACAGGAGAGCATCCATAGAGAGAAGAGAACAGAAGTGCAACCGGAGAGATTAGGTTACAAAAGAGCATCCAGAGAGAGGAGAGGACAGAATGGCATCGAGACAGAGGAGAGGACAGAAGATGATCCAGAGAGAGGAAGGGACAGAGTATCATCCAGAGATAGAAGATGACAGAAGGGCATTCCTATAGAGGAGAGGACAGAAGAGCATCATGGAAGACGAGAGGACCGATGGGCATCCAGAGAGAAGAGAGAACAGAAGGGAATCCACAGATTGGAGAGGACAGAAGGACATCCAGAGAGAGGAGAAGACAGAAGGGCAACCAGTGATAGCAGAAGACAGAAGGGCATCCTGAGAGAGGAGAGGACAGAAGGGCATCCAAATAGAAGAGAAAAAATAAGGGCATCCAGAGAGACAAGGGAACAGAAGGGCATCCAGAGAGAGGAAAAGACTGAAGGGCATGCAGAGAGAGGAGAAAACAGAAGTGCATTCTGAGAGAGGAGAGAATAGAAGGGCATCCAGAGAGATGAGAGTACAGGAGAGCATCCATAGAGAGAAGACAACAGAAGGGTAACCAGAGAGATTAGAGGACAGAAGGGAACCCAGAGAGAGGAGAGGACAGAAGGGCATCCAGAGAGAAGAGATCAGAAGGGCATCCAGAGAGAGTAGAGGACAGAAGGGCATCCAGAGAGAGGACAGGACAGAAGGTCATCAACAGAGAGGAGAGAACAGAAGGGCATCCTGAGAGAGGAGAAGACAGAAGGGCATCCAGAGAGATGAGAGGACAGAAGGGCATCCAGAGAGAGGAGAGAACAGAAGGGCATCCAGAGAGAAGAGAGGACAAAAGGGCATCCAGAGAGAGCAGATGTCAAAAGGGCATTCAGAGAGAGTAGAGGACAGTAGGGCATCTAGGGAGAGGAGCGGACACAAGGGCATGCAGAGAGTTGAGGGAACAGAAGAGCATCCAGAGAGAGGATAGGAAAGAAGGGCATCAAGAGAGATGAGAGAACAGCAGATGTTCCAGAGGGAGGAGAAAACAGAAGGGCATACAGAGAGATTAGCGAATAGAAGATCATCCAGAGAGAGAACGAAACAGAAGGGCATCCAGAGGGATGAGAGGACATAAGAGAATCTAGAAAGAGGAGAGAACAGAAGGGCATGTAGAGAGAGGAGAAAACTGAAGGGCATCCATTAAGAGGTGAAAACAGAAGGGCACCCAGAGAGAGGAGAAGACAGAAGGGCATCCAGAGAGATGAGACACAGAAGAGCATTCAGAGAGAGGAGAGATCAGAAGGGCAATCCAAGAGAGGGGAAGACAGAAGAGCATCCAAAGAGATGAGAAGTCAGAAGGGCATCCAGAGAGAAGAAAGAACAGAAGGGCATCCAGAGCAGGGAGAAAACAGAAGGTGATCCTGAGAGAGGAGAAGACAGAAGGGCATCCAGATAGAAGAGAGAAAATAATGGCTCCAGAGAGACAAGAAGACAGAAGGGCATCCAGAGAGAAGACAGAACAGAAGGGCATCCAGAGAGAGGATAAGACAAAAGGGCATCCAGAGAGAGGAGAAGACAGGAGGGCATACAAAGAAATGAGAGTACAGAAAGGAATCATGGAAGAGGAGATTACAGAAGGGCATCCAGAGAGATGAGAGTTCAGAAGATCATCCAGAGAGAGAAGAGAACAGAAGGGAATCCAGAGAGATGATAGGACAGAAGAGAATCTACAGAGAGGAAAGAACAGAAGGTCATCCAAAGAATGGAGAAGACAGAAGGGCATCCAGAGAGGAGGGAACGTAAGGGCATCCAGAGAGATGAGAGAAAAGAAGTGCATCCAGAGAGAGGAGAGAACAGAAGGCATCCAGAAAGACGAGAGGACAGAAAGGCATCGACAGAGAAGAGAGAACAGAATGGCTTCCTGAGAGAGGATATAACAGAAGGGCATCGAGAGAGAGGAGAGGACAGAAGGGCATCCAGAAAGATGAGGGTACAGGGGAGCATCCATAGAGAGAAGAGAACAGAAGGGCAACTGGAGAGATTAGAGGACAGAAGGGCATCCAGAGGGATGAGAGGACAGAAGAGAATCTAGAGAGAGGAGAGAACAGAAGGGCATACAGAGAGAGGAGAAGACTGAGGGGCATCCATTAAGAGATGAAAACAGAAGGGCACCCAGAGTGAGAAGAGGACAGAAGAGCATCCAGAGAGAAGAGAGGACAGAAATGCATCCAGGAAGATGAGAGTACAGGAGAGCATCCATAGAGAGAAGAGAACAGAAGTGCAACCAGAGACATTAGAGGACAGAAGGGAATCCAGAGATTGGAGAGAACTAAAGGGCATTGAGGAAGAGGAGAAGTATGAAGGGCATTCAGAGATAGGAGAGGACAGAAGGGAATCCAGAGGAAGGAGAGGACAGAAGAGCATCCATATAGAGGAGAAAACAGAAGGGCATCCAGAGAGAGGAGAATACAGAAGGGAATCCAGAGAGAGGACAGGACAGAAGGGCATCCAGGGAGAGGAGAGGACAGAAGGGCATCCAGAGAGAGGAGAAGACAGAAGGGTATCCAGAGAGAAAAAAGAATTATAGGGCATCCAGAGAGAGGAGAAGACAGAAAGCATCCAGGTCAGAAGAGGACAGAAGGCCATTTCTATAGAGGAGAGGACAGAAGGTCATCCAGAGAGAGGAGAGACAGAAGCGCATCCAGAGAGAGGAGAGGACAGAAGGGCATCCAGAGAGATGAGAGAACAGAAAAGAATATAGGAAGAGGAGAGAACATAAGGGCATCTAGAGAGAGCAAAAGACTGAAGGGCATCCAAAGAGAGAAGATTACAGAAGGGCATCCGGAAAAAAGAGAAGACAGAAGGGCATCCATAGAGAGGAGCGGACAGAAGGGCATCTAGATAGAAGAAAGAAAATAAGGACATCCAGAGATACGTGAGAACAGAAGGGCATCCAGACAGAGAAGAGGACAGAAGGTCATCCAGAGAGAGGAGAGACCAGAAGGCATCCAGATAGAGAAGAAGACAGAACTGCATCCAGAGAGATGAAAGGACAATAGAGAATCTAGAGAGAGGAGAGAACAGAAGGGCATCCAGAGAGATGAGAAGACAGAAGTGCATCCAGAGAGGAGGAACAGAAGGGCATCCAGAGAGATGATAGTACAGGAGAGCATCCATAGTGAGAAGAGAACAGAAGGAAAGCAGAGATATGAGAGGACAGAAGGGAATCCACAGAGAGGAGGACACTAGTGCATCCAGAGAGAGGAGAGAAGAGAAGAACATCAATACATAGAAGCATCTAGAGAGATGAGAAGACAGAAGGGAATCTAGAGAGAGGAGAGAACAGAAATGCATGTAGAGATAGGAGAAGACAGAAGGGCATCCATAGAGAGGTGAAAACAGAAGGGGATCCAGAGAGAGGAGAAGACAGAAGAATGTCCGGAGAGAGTAGAGGACAAGCTGGCATCTAGAGAAAGGAGAAAACAGAAGGGTAACCAGGGAGATGAGTGGACACAATGGCATCCAGAGAGAGGAGAGAACAGAAGAGCATCCATAGAGAAGAGAAGAAACAAGGCCATCAAGAGAGATGAGAGAACAGCAGATTTTTCCAGAGTGAAGAGAGAACAGAATGGCATACAGAGGGATGAGAGGAGAGAAGAGAATCTAGAGAGAGGAGAGAACAGAAGGGTATGTAGAAAGAAGAGAAGACAGCAGGGCATCCATAGAAAGGTGAAAAAAGAAGGGCATCCAGAGAGGGGAGAAAACAGAAGGGCATCCAGAAAGATGAGAGGACAGAAGAGCACCAGAGAGAGGAGAAATCAGAAGGGCAATCAGAGAGGGGGGAAGACAGAAGGGCATGCAGAGTAAGGAAAGAACAGAAAGGCATCCCGAGAGAGAAGAGGACAGAAGGGCATCGAGAGAGAGGAAAAGACAGAAGGGCATCCCAAGATATGAGATGTCAGAAGGACATCATCGAAGAGGAGGGTACAGAAGCATCCAGAGAGAAAAGAGAACAGAACAGCATCCAGAGAGAGGAGAAGACAGAATGGAATCCAGAGATAAGAGAGGAAAGAAGGGCATCCAGAGAGAGGAGAAGACAGAAGAGCATCCAATGATAAGAGAGGACAGAAGGGCATCCGGAGATAGGAGCAGACAGAAGGGAATCCAGATTGTAGAGAGAAAATAAGGGCATCCAGAGAGAAGAGAGGACAGAAGGGAATCCAGAGAGAGAAAAAGACTGAAGGGCATCCAGAGAGAGAAGACAGAAGGGCATTTAGAGAGAGAATAGATCAGAAGGGCATCCAGAGAGATGAGAGTACTAGAGAGCCTCCATAGAGTGAAGAGAACGAGCGGGCAACCAGAATGATTAGAGGACAGAAGGGAATCCAGAGAGAGGAGGGGACAGAAGGGCATACAGATAGAGGAAAAGACTGAAGGACATCCAGAGAGAGGAGAAGACAGAAGGGCATCCAGAGAGAGGAGAGGACAGAAGGGCATCCAGAGACAAGAGAACAGAAGGGCATCCAGAGAGAGTAGAGAACAGAAGGGCATCCAAAGCGAGCAGAAGACAGAAGGGCATTCATAGAGAGGAGAAGACTGAAGGGCCTCCAGAGAAATGAGAGAAGAAAAGGTCATCCAGAGAGATGAGAGAACAGAAGGGCATCCAGAGAGAGAGGAGATGACAGAAGGGAATGCAGAAAGAGGAGAGTACAGAAGGGCATCCAGAGAGAGGAGAAATCAGAAGGGCAATCAGAGAGAGGGGAAGACAGAAGGGCATCCCTAGAGAGGAGAAGACAGAAGGGCATCAGGAGAGATGAGAGGACAGAAGAGCATGATGGAACAGAAGAGGAAAGAACGGCATCCAGAGAGAGGAGAGAACAGAAGGGCATGCACAGAGAGGGGAGAACAGAAGAGCATCGAGAGAGAGGAGGGAACAGAAGGGTATCCAAAGAGGGGAGAAAACAGAAGGGCACCCAAGAGAGGAGAGAACAAAAGGTCATCCAGAGAGTGGAGAAGATAAAAGGGAATCCCGAGAGAGGAGACGACAGAAGGGCATCATGGAAGAGGAGAGGACAGAATGGCATCCAGAGAGAAGAGAGAACAAAAGGGCATCCAGAGAGTAGAGAAGACAAAAGGGCATCCACTGATAGGAGAGGACAGAAGGTCATCCAGAGAGAGGAGTGGACAGAAGGGCATCCAGATAGAAGAGAGAAAATAACGGCATGCAGAGAGATGAGAAGATAGAAGGGCATCCAGAGAGAGGAAAAGACTGAACGGCATCCAGAGAGAGTAGAAGACAGAAAGACATTAAGAGTGGGGATAGAATGGAAGGGCATCCAGAGAGATGAGAGTAAAGGAGAGCATCCATAGAGAGAAGAGAACAGAAGGGAAACCAGAGAGATTAGAGAACAGAAGGGAATCCAGCGAGACAGTAGGACAAATGGGTATCCAAAAAGAGGAGAGTACAGAGTGTATCCAGAGAGAAGAGAGGACAGAAGTGCATCCAGAGAGAGGAGAGAACAGAAGGGCATCCAGAGAGAGGATTAAACAGAAGGGCATCCAGAGAGAGGAGAGGACAGAAGGGCATCCAGAGAGAAGAGAACAGAAGGGCATCCAGAGAGAAGAGAACAGAAGGGCATCCAGAGAGAGAAGATTACAGAAGGGCATCAAGAGAGAGGAGAGGAAAGAAGGGCATCCAGAGAGAGGAGAGAACAAAAGGGTATCCAGAGAGGGGTGAGAACAGAAGGTCATCAAGAGAGATGAGAGGACAGAAGGGCATCCAGAGAGACGAGAGAACAGAAGAACATCAAGTGAGAGAAGACAGAAGGGCAAGAGAAATGAGAGGAAAGAAGGGCATCCAGAGAGAGGAGAGACCAGAAGGGCATCCAGAGAGACGAGAGAACAGAAGGGCATACAGAGAACATAGAAGACAGAAGGGCATCCAAAGAGATGAGAAGACAGAAAGTCATCCAGAGAGAGGAGAAGGCAGAAGGGCATCTAGAGAGAAGAGAAGAGAGAAGGGCATCCAGAGAGAAGAGGATAGAAGGGCATCATGGAAGAGGAGAGGACAGAAGGGCATCCAGAGAGAGGAGAGAACAGAAGGGCATCCAGAGAGAGAAGAAGACAGAAAGGCATTCAAAAATAGGAGACGGCTAAAGGGCATCCAGAGAGAGGAGAGTACAAGAGAGTATCCATAGAGAGAAGAGAAGAGAAGGGCAATCAGAGAGGTTAGAGGAAAGAAGGGAATCCAGAGAGAGTAGAGGACAAAAGGGCATCCAGAGAGAGGAGAGGACAGAAGGGCATTTAAAGAGAGAAGAGAACAGAAAGGCATCCAGAGAGAGGAAAGAACAGAAGCACATCCAGAGAGAGGAGAAGACAGAACAGCATCCAGAGAGAGGAAAGAACAGAAGGGAATCCAGAGAGAGGAGAAGACATAAGGTCATCCAGAGAGAGGAGAGGACAGAAGGGCATCCAGAGAGAGGAGAAGACAGAATTGCATCCAGAGAGAGGAAAGAACAGAGAGGCATCCAGAGAGAGGAGAAGACAGAAGGGCATCCACAGAGAGGGGAGAACAGAAGAGCATCGGGAGAGAGAAGGGAACAGAAGGGCATACAAAGAGAGGAGAAGGCAGAAGGGAATCAAGAGAGAGGAGAGGACGGAAGGGCATCCAGAGAGAGGTGAGATCAGAAGGGCATCCAGAGAGAGCAGAAGACAGAAGGGCATCCAGAGATAGAAAAGCACAGTAGGGCATCCAGAGTGAGGAGAAGACAGAAGAGCATCCAGTGATAGTAAAGGACAGAAGGGCATCCAGAGAGAGGGGCGGACAGAATCGCATCCAGGTAGAAGAGAGAAAATAAGGGCATACATAGAGACGAGGGAACAGAAGGGCATCCAGAGAGAGGAAAAGACTGAAGGGCAACCAGAGAGAGGAGAAGACAGAAGGGAATTTAGAGAGAGGAGAGAAAAGAATGGCATCCAGTGACATGAGAGTACAGGAGAGCATCCATAGAGAGAACAGAACAAAAGGTCAACCAGAGTGATTAGAGGACAGAACGGAATCCAGAGAAAGTAGAGGACAGAAGGGCATCCAGAGAGAGGAGAGGACAGAAGAGAATCCAGAGAGAGGAGAGGAGAGGAGAGGAAAGCATCCAGAGAGAGGAGAAGACAGAAGGGCATCCAGAGAGAGGAAAGAAGGGCATCCCAAGAAATGAGAGGATAGAAGGGCATCATGGAAAAGGAGAGGAGAGAAGGGCATGCCGAGAGAGGAGAGTACAGGAGAGCATCAATAGAAAGAAGAGAATAAAAGTGCAGCCAGAGAGATTAGAGGAAAGAAGGTAATCCAGAGAGAGGAGAGGACAAAAGGGCTTCCAGAGAGCAGAGAGGACAGAATGGCATCAAGAGAGAGGAGAGGACAAAGGGGCATCCAGAAAGAGGAGAGGAAACAAGGGTTTCCACAGAGAAAGGAGAACAGAAGAGCATCGGGAGAGAGGAGGGAACAGATGGGTATCCAAAGAGAGGAGAAAACAGAAGGGCACCCAAAGAGAGGAGAGAACAAAAGGTCATCCAGAGAGTGGAGAAGACAGAAGGGAATCCCGAGAGAGGAAAGGACAGAAGGGATTCATGGAAGAGGAGAATACAGAATGGCATCCAGAGAGAGGAGAGAAGAAAAGGGCATCCAGAGAGAGGAGAAGACAGAAGGGTATCCAGTGATAGGAGAGGACAGAAGGTCATCCAGAGAGAGGAGCGGACAGAAGGGCATCCGGATACAAGAGAGAAAATAAGGGCATGCAGAGAGATGAGAGGATAGAGGGGCATCCAGAGAGAGGAAATGACTGAACGGCATCCAGAGAGAGGAGAAGACAGAAGGACATTAAGAGAGAAGATAGAATAGAAGGGCATCCAAAGAGATGAGAGTACAGGAGAGCAATCATAGAGAGAAGAGAACAGAAAGGAAACCAGAGAGATTAGAGAATAGAAGGGAATCCAGAGAGAGGGGAGGACAAAATGGTATCCAAAAAAGAGGAGAGTACAGAGTGTATCCAGAGAGAAGAGAGGACAGAAGGGCATCCAGAGAGAGGATTAAACAGAAGGGCATCCAGAGAGAGGAGAGGACAGAAGGGCATGCAGAGAGAAGAGAACAGAATGGCATCCAGAGAGAGAAGATTACAGAAGGGCATCAAGAGAGAGGAGAGGAAAGAAGGTCATCCAGAGAGAAGAGAGTACAAAAGGGCATCCAGAGAGGGGTTAGAACAGAAGTTCACCAAGAGAGATGAGAGGACAGAAGGGAATCCAGATAGATGAGAGAACAGAAGGGCATCAAGAGAGAGAAGAAGACAGAAGGGCAAGAGAGAGGAGAGGAACGAAGGGCATCCAGAGAGAGGAGATTACAGAAGGGCATCCAGAGAGACGAGAGAACAGAAGGGCATACAGAGAACATAGAAGACAGAAGGGCATCCAGAGAGATGAGAAGACAGAAGGGAATCCAGAGAGAGGAAAGAACAGAAGGTAATCCAGAGAGAGGAGAAGACAGAAGGGCATCTAGAGAGAAGAGAAGAGAGAAGGGCATCCAGAGAGAAGAGGATAGAAGGGCATCATGGAAGAGGAGAGTACAGAAGGGCATCCAGAGAGAAAAGAGTACAGGAGAGCATCCATAGAGAAGAGAACAGAAGGGCAAACAGAGAGATTAGAAGAAAGAAGGGAATCCAGAGAGAGTAGAGGACAAAAGGGCATCCAGAGAGAGGAGAGGACAGAAGGGCATTCAAAGAGAAGAGAGAAAAGAAGGCCATTTTGAGAGAGGAAAGAACAGAAGCGCATCCAGAGAGAGAAGACAGAACGGCATCCAGATAGAGGAAAGAACAGAAGGGCATGCAGAGAGAGGAGAAGACAGAAGGTCATCCAGAGAAAGGAGAGGACAGAAGGGCATCCAGAGAGAGGAGAAGACAGAATGGCATTCAGAGAGAGGAAAGAACAGAAGGGCATCCCGAGAGAGGAGAAGACAGAAGGTCATTCACAGAGAGGGGAGAACAGAAGAGCATCGGGAGAGAAGAGGGAACAGAAGGGCATCCAAATAGAGGAGAAGGCAGAAGGGAATCAAGAGCAAGGAGAGGACAGAAGGGCATCCTGTGAGAGCAGAAGACAGAAGGGCATCCAGAGATAGGAGAGCACAGTAGGGCATCCAGAGTGAGAAGAACACAGAAGGGCATCCAGTGATAGTAAAGGACAGAAGGGCATCCAGAGAGAGAAGCTGACAGAAGGGCATCCAGATAGAAGAGAGTAAATAAGGGCATCCAGAGAGACGAGGGAACAGAAGGGCATCCAGAGAGAGGAAAAGAGTGAAGGGCAACCAGAGAGAAGAGAAGACAGAAGGGAATTCAGAAGAGAGGAGAGAAAAGAAGGGCATCCAGTGAGATGAGAGTACAGCAGAGCATCCATAGAGAGAATAGAACAGAAGGTCAACCAGAGCGATTAGAGGACAGAAGGGCATCCAGAGAGAGGAGAGGACAGAAGGGCATCCAGAGAGAGGAGAGGACAGAAGAGAATCCAGAGAGAGGAGAGGAAAGAAGGGCATCCAGAGAGAAGAGAAGACAGAAGGGCATCCAGAGAGAGGAGAAGACAAAAGGACAAAAGGGCATCCCAAGAGATGAGAGGACAGAAGGGCATCATGGAAGAGGAGAGGAGAGAAGGGCATGCCGAGAGAGGAGAGTACAGGAGAGCATCCATAGAGAGAAAAGAATAGAAGTGCAGCCAGAGAGATTAGAGGAAAGAAGGTAATCCAGAGAGAGGAGAGGACAAAAGTGCTTCCAGAGAGCAGAGAGGACAGAATGGCATCAAGAGAGAGAAGAGGACAAAAGGGCATCCAGAAAGAGGAGAGGAAAGAAGGGCAACAAGAAAGAGGAGAGGACAGAAGGGCATCTAGAGAGAGGAGAGGAAAGAAGCGTTTCCACAGAGAGGGGAGAACAGAAGAGCATCGCGAGAGAAGAGGGAACAGAAGGGCATCCAAAGAGAGATGACAGAAGGGCTTCAAAGAGAAGAGAGGACTGAAGGGCATCATGAAAGAGGAGAAGACTGAAGGGCATCCAGAGAGATGAGAAGACAGAAGGGCATCCAGAGATAGGAGAGGACAGTAGGGCATCCAGTGATAGTAGAGGAAGAAGGTCCTTCAAAGACAGGAGCAGACAGAAGGGAATCCAGATAGAAGGTCGAAAATAAGGGCATCAAGAGAGACGAGGGAACAGAAGAGCATCCAGAGAGAGGAAAATACTGAAGGACATTCAGAGAGAAAGAATAGAAGGGCATCCAGAGAGATGAGAGTACAGGAAAGCATCCATAGAGAGTAGAGAACAGAAGGGCAACAAGAGAGATTAGAGGACAGAAGGGAATCCAGAGAGAGGAGAGGACAAAAAGGAATCCAGAGAGATGAGAGTACAGAAGGGCGTCCAGAGAGAGGAGAGGACAGAAGGGCATCCAGTGAGATGAGAGGACAGAAGGGCATCCAGAGAGAGGAGAGAACAGAAGGGCATCCAGAAAGATGAGAGTAAAACAGAGCATCCATAGAGAGAAGAGAACAGAAAGGCAACCAAAGAGATTAGAAGACAGAATTGAATCCAGAGAGAGGAGAGGACAAAGGCATCCAGAGAAAGGAGAGGACAGAAGGGAAACCAGGGTGAGGAGAAGACAGAAGGAAATCCAGAGAGAGGAGAGGACAAAATGGCATCCAGAGAGAGGAGAGAACAGAAGGGCATCCAGAGATAAAAGAAGACAGAACGGCATTCAGAGAGAGAGGACAGACGGGCATCCAGAGAGAAGAGAACAGAAAGGCATCCAGAGAGAGAAGAAAGGTCATCCCGAGAGAGGAGATGACACCTGGGCATCATAGAAAAGTTTAGGACAGAAGGGCATCCAGAGAGAGGA
Organism: Arvicanthis niloticus; assembly: GCF_011762505.2. Classification (NCBI taxonomy): domain Eukaryota; kingdom Metazoa; phylum Chordata; class Mammalia; order Rodentia; family Muridae; genus Arvicanthis; species Arvicanthis niloticus. The sequence continues at coordinate 232,437 of NC_047666.1, forward strand.
GTGAACAGAAGGTCATCCAGAGAGAAGAGAAGACAGAAGGGCATCCAGAGACAGGAGAGGACAGAAGGGCATCCAGAGAGGGGAGTAGACAGAAGGGCAACCAGTGATAGGAGAGTACAGAAGGGCATCTGGAAAGAGGAGCAGACAGAAGGGCATTCAGATAGAAGAGAGAAAATAAGGGCATCCAGAGAGACAAGAGGACAGAAGGGCATCCAGAGAGAGGAAAAGACTGAGGGCATCCAGATAGAGGATAAGACCCAAGGGCGTTCAGAGAGAGGAAAGAACAGAAGGGCATCCAGAGAGATGGGAGAACAGGAGAGCATCCATAGAGTGAAGACAACAGAAGTGCAACCAGAAAGATTAGAGTACAGAAGTAAATCCAGAGAGAGGAGAGGACACAAGGGCATCATGGAAGTGGAGAGGACAAAAGGGCATTCAGAGAGATAAGAGAAAATAAGGGCATCCAGAGAGAGGAGAAGACAGAAGGTCACCCAGAGATAGGAAAGGACAGAATGCATCTAGAGAGAGGAGGGATCACAAGGGCAATCAGAGAGAGGGGAAGACAGAAGGGCATCCAGAGACATGAGAAGACAGAATCGCATCCAGAGATAGGAAAGAACAGAAGGGCATCTAAAGAGAGGAGAAGACAGAAGGGCATCCAGAGAGAGGAGAAGACAGAAGGGCATCCCGAGAGAGGAGAAGACAGAAGGGCATCCTGAGAGATGAGAGGACAGAAGGGCATGATGGAAGAGGAGAGTACAGAATGGCATTCCAGTGATATTAGAGGACAGAAGGGCATCCAGAGAGAGGAGCAAACAGAAGGGCATCGAGATAGAAGAGAGAAAATAAGGGCATCAAGAGAGACGAGGGAAAAGAAGGGCATCCAGAGAGAGGGAAAGACTGAAGGACATTCAGAGAGAGGAGAGAATAGAAGGGCATCCAGAGAGATGAGAGTACAGGAGAATATCCATAGATAGAAGAGAACAGAAGGGCAACCACAGAGATTAGAGGACAGTAGGGAATCCAGAGAGAGAAGAGGACAAAATGGCATCCAGAGAGAGGAGAGGACAGAAGGGCATCCAGAGAAAGGAGAGGACAGAGGGAATCCAGAGTGAGGAGAAGACAAAAGGGCATCCAGAGAGATGAGAGTACAGGAGAGCATCCATAGAAAGAAGAGAACAGAAGGGCAACCGGAGAGATTAGAGGACAGAAGGGCATCCAGAGAGAGGAGAGGACAAAATGGCATCCAGTTGGAGGAGAGGACAGAGGGTATCCAGAGAGATGAGCAGACAGAAGGGCATCCAGAGAGAAGAGAGGACTGAAGTGCCTCCAGAGAGAGGAGAGAACAAAAGGTCATCCAGAGAGTGGAGAAGACAGGAGGGCATCCCGAGAGAGGAGAGGACAGAAGGGCATCATGGAAGAGGAGAGAACAGAAGGGCATCCAGAGAGAGGAGAAGACAGAAGGGCATCCAGAGAGATGAGAGGACAGAAGGGCATCCAGAGAGAGGAGAGAACAGAAGGGCATCCAGAGAGAGGAGAAGACAGAAGGGCATCCAGTGATAGGAGAGGTCAGAAGGGCATCCGGAGAGAGGAGCGGACTGAAGGGCATCCAGAAAGAAGAGAGAAAATAAGAGCATCCAGAGAAACGAGAGAACAGAAGGGCATCTAGAGAGAGGAAAAGACTGAAGGGCATCTAGAGAGTGGAGAAGACAGAAGGGCATCCAGAGAGAGGAGAGGACAGAAGGGCATCCAGAAAGATGGGAGTTCAGGAGAGCACCCATAGAGAGAAAAGAACAGAAGGGCAACCAGAGAGATTAGAGGACAGAAAAACATCCAGGGAAAGAGGAGAAGACATAAGGGCATCCAGAGAGAGGAGAGGTCAGAAGGGCATACAGAGTGAGGACAGGACAGAAGGGCATCAAGAGAGAGAAAAGGAGAGAAGGGCATCCTGAGAGATGAGAGAAGAGAAGGGCATACAGAGAGAGGAGAGTAGAAGAGCATCCAGAGAGAGGAGAAGACAGAAGGGAATCCAGAGGGAGGAGAAGACAGAAGGGCATTCCGAGAGAGGAGAGGACAGAAGGACATCATGGAAGAGGAGAGGACAGAAGGGCATCCAGAAAGAAGAGAGTACAGAAGGGCATCCAGAGAGAGGAGAGGACTGAAGGGCATCCAAGGAGAGGAGAGAACAAATGGTCATCCAGACAATGGAGAAGACAGAAGGGCATAGCGAGAGGATACGACAGAAGTGCAGCATGGAAGAGGAGAGGACAGAAGGGCATCCAGAAAGAGGAGAAGTAAGAAGGGCATCCAGAGAGAGGCGCAGACAAAATGGCATCTAGAGAGAGAAGTAAGAAGGGCATCCAGAGAGAGGAGAGGACACAAGGGCATCCAGAAAGATGAGAGTACAGGAGAGCATCCATAGAGAGAAGAGAAAAGAAGGGCAACCAGAGAGATTGTAGGACAGAAGGGAATCCAGAGAGAGGAGAGGACAAAATCGAATCCAGAGAGAGGAGATGTAAGAAGGGCATCCAGAGAGAGGAGAGGACACAAGGGCATCCAGAAAGATGAGAGTACAGGAGGGTATCCATAGAGAGAAGAGAAAAGAAGGGCAACCGGAGAGATTAGAGGACAGAAGGGCATCCAGAGAGAGGAGAGGAAAAACTTTCATCCAGAGAGAGGAGAAGTAAGAAGGGCATCCAGAGAGAGGAGAGGTAAAAATTTCATCCAGAGAGAGGAGAACTTAGAAGGGCATCCAGAGAGAGGAGAGGAGAGAAGGGCATCCAGAGAGAAGAAATGACAGAAGGGCCTACAGAGAGATGTGAAGACAGAAGGGAATCTAGAGAGAGAAGAGAACAGAAATGTATGTAGAGAGAGGAGAAGACAGAAGGGCATCCATAGAGAGGTGGAAACAGATGGAGACGCACAGAGAGGAGAAGACAGAAGGGCCTCCGGAGTGAGGAGAGAACAGAAGGGCATCCAGAGATAGTAGAGGACAAGGGGGCATACAGAGAATGGAGAAGACAGAAGGGCATCCAGGGAGAGGAGTGGACACAAGGGCATCCAGAGAGATGAGAGAACAGAGGAGCACCCAGAGAGAGGAGTGGAAAGAAGGGCATCAAGATAGATGAGAGAACAGCAAATTTAACAGAGAGAGAAGGAAACATAAGGGCATCCAGAGAGATTAGCGAACAGAAGATCATCCAGAGAGAGAAGGAAACAGAAGGGCATCCAGAGGGATGAGAGTACAGAAGAGAATCTAGAGAGAGGAGAGAACAGATGAGAGGACAGAAGAGCATCCAGAGAGAGGAGAGACCAGAAGGGCAATCAGACATATGGGAAGACAGAAGGGCATCCAGAGAGACAAGAAGACAGAAGGGCATCCAGAGAGAAGAGAGAACAGAAGGACATCCAGACAGAGGAACTGACAAAATGGCATCTAGAGAGAGGAGAAGTATGAAGGGCTTCCAGAGAGAGGAGAGGACAGAAGAGTATCCAGAAAGATGAGAGTACATGAGAGCATCAATAGAGAGAAGAGAAAAGAAGGGCAACCAGAGAGATTAGAGGACAGAAGGGCATCCAGAGAGAGGGGAGGACAAAATGGCATCCAGAGAGAGGAGAGGACAGAAGGGCATCCAGAAAGATTAGAGTACAGGAGAGCATCCATAGAGAGAAGAGAAATGAAGGGCAACTGGAGAGATTAGAGGACAGAAGGGCATCCAGAGAGAGGAGAGGACAAAATGGCATCCAGAGAGAGGAGAAGTAAGAAGGGCATCCAGAAAGAAGAGAGTATAGAAGAGCATCCAGAGACAAGAAAGGACAGAAGGGCATGCAGAGAGATGAGAAGACAGAAGGGAATCTAGAGATAGAAGAGAACAGAAATGTATGTAGAGAGAGGAGAAGGCAGAAGGGCATCCATAGAGAGGTGGAAACAAAAGGGGATCCACAGAGAGGACAAGACAGAAGGGCGTCTGGAGTGAGGAGAGAACAGAAGGGCATCCAGAGATAGTAGAGGACAAGGGGGCATACAGATAATTGAGAAGACAGAAGGGCATCCAGGTAGAGGAGTGGACACAAGGGCATCCACAGAGATGAGAGAACAGAGGAGTACCCAGAGAGATGAGAGGAAAGAAGGGCATCAAGAGAGATGAGAGAACAGCAAATTTAACAGAGAGAGAAGGAAACATAAGGGCATCCAGAGAGATGAACGAACAGAAGATCATCCAGAGAGAGAAGGAAACAGAAGGGCATCCAGAGGGATGAGAGTACAGAAGAGAATCTAGAGAGAGGAGAGAACAGAAGGGCATGTAGAGTGAGGAGAAGACTGGAGGGCATCCATTGAGAGGTGAGAACAGAAGGGCATCCAGAGAGAGGAGAAGACAGAAGGGCATCCAGAGAGATGAGAGGACAGAAGGGCATCCAGAGAGAGGAGAGAACAGAAGGGCATCCAGAGAGAGGAGAAGACAGAAGGGCATCAAGTGATAGGAGAGGACAGAAGGGCATCCGGAGAGAGGAGAGGACTGAAGGGCATCCAGAAAGAAGAGAGAAAATAAGAGCATCCAGAGAAACGAGAGAACAGAAGGGCATCCAGAGAGAGGAAAATACTGAAGGGCATCCAGAGAGAGGAAAAGACTGAAGGGCATCCAGAGAGTGGGGAAGACAGAAGGGCATCCAGAGAGAGGAGAGGACAGAAGGGCATCCAGAAAGATGGGAGTTCAGGAGAGCACCCATAGAGAGAAAAGAACAGAAGGGCAACCAGAGAGATTAGAGGACAGAAGGACATCCAGAGAAAGAGGAGAAGACAAAAGGGCATCCAGAGAGAGGAGAGGTCAGAAGGGCATACAGAGTGAGGAGAGGACAGAAGGGCATCAAGAGAGAGAAAAGGAGAGAAGGGCATCCTGAGAGATGAGAGAAGAGAAGCGCATACAGAGAGAAAAGAGGAGAAGAGAATCCAGAGTGAGGAGAAGACAGAAGGGCATTCTGAGAGAGGAGAGGACAGAAGGGCATCATGGAAGAGGAGAGGACAGAAGGGCATCCAGAAAGAGGAGAGGACAGAAGGGCATCCAGAAAGAGGAGAGTACAGAAGGGTATCCAGAGAGAGGAGAGGACTGAAGGGCATCCAGGGAGAGGAGAGAACAAATGGTCATCCAGACAGTGGAGAAGACAGAAGGGCATACCGAGAGGAGACGACAGAAGGGCAGCATGGAAGAGGAGAGGACAGAAGGCATCCAGAAAGAGGAGAAGTAAGAAGGGCATCCAGAGAGAGGAGCAGACAAAATGGCATCTAGAGAGAAAAGAAGTAGGAAGGGCATCCAGAGAGAGGAGAGGACACAAGGGCATCCAGAAAGATGAGATTACAGGAGAGCATCCACAGAGAGAATAGAAACGAAGGGCAACCAGAGAGATTAGATGACAGAAGGGAATCCAGAGAGAGGAGATAGACAAAATGGCATTCAGAGAAAGAAGATGTAAGAAGGGCATACAGAGAGAGGAGAGGACACAAGGGCATCCAGAAAGATGAGAGTACAGAAGAGTATCCATAGAGAGAAGAGAAAAAAAGGGCAACCAGAGAGATTAGAGGACAGAAGGGCATCCAGAGAGAGGAGAGGACAAAATTTCATCCAGAGAGAGGAGAAGTAAGAAGGGCATCCAGAGAGAGGAGAGGACAAAATTTCATCCAGAGAGAGGAGAAGTAAGAAGGGCATCCAGAGAGAGGAGAGGACAGAAGGGCATCCAGAAAGAAGAAATGACAGAAGGGCCTACAGAGAGATGTGAAGACAGAAGGGAATCTAGAGATGGAAGAGAACAGAAATATATGTAGAGAGAGGAGAAGACAGAAGGGCATCCATAGAGAGGTGGAAACAGATGGGGATCCACAGAGAGGAGAAGACAGAAGGGCCTCCGGAGTGAGGAGAGAACAGAAGGGCATCCAGAGATAGTAGAGGACAAGGGGGCATACAGAGAATGGAGAAGACAGAAGGGCATCCAGGGAGAGGAGTGGACACAAGGGCATCCAGAGAGATGAGAGAACAGAGGAGCACCCAGAGAGAGGAGTGGAAAGAAGGGCATCAAGATAGATGAGAGAACAGCAAATTTAACAGAGAGAGAAGGAAACATAAGGGCATCCAGAGAGATGAGTTAACAGAAGATCATCCAGAGAGAGAAGGAAACAGAAGGGCATCCAGAGGGATGAGAGTACAGAAGAGAATCTAGAGAGAGGAGAGAACAGAAGGGCATGTAGAGAGAGGAGAAGACAGAAGGGCATTCAGAGAGATGAGAGGACAGAGGAGCATCCAGAGAGAGGAGAGACCAGAAGGGCAATCAGACATATGGGAAGACAGAAGGGCATCCAGAGAGACAAGAAGACAGAAGGGCATCCAGAGAGAGGAGAGAACAGAAGGGCATCCAGAGAGAGGAACGGACAAAATGGCATCTAGAGAGAGGAGAAGTATGAAGGGCTTCCAGAGAGATTAGAGGACAGAGGAGCATCCAGAGAGAGGAGAGACCAGAAGGGCAATCAAACATATAGGAAGACAGAAGGGCATCCAGAGAGACAAGAAGACAGAAGGGCATCCAGAGAGAGGAGAGAACAGAAGGGCATCCAGAGAGAGGAACGGACAAAATGGCATCTAGAGAGAGGAGAAGTATGAAGGGCTTCCAGAGAGAGGAGAGGACAGAAGGGTATCCAGAAAGATGAGAGTACATGAGAGCATCCATAGAGAGAAGAGAAAAGAAGGGCAACCAGAGAGATTAGAGGACAGAAGGGCATCCAGAGAGAGGAGAGGACAAAATGGCATCCAGAGAGAGGAGATGTCAGAAGGGCATCCAGAGAGAGGAGAGGACAAAAGGGCATCCATAAAGATGAGAGTACAAGAGAGCATCCTTAGAGAGAAGGTAAAAGAAGGGCAACCAGAGAGATTAGAGGACAGAAGGGCATCCAGAGAGAGGAGTGGAAAAACTTTCATCCAGAGAGAGGAGAAGAAAGAAGGGCATCCAGAGAGAGGAGAGTACAGAAGGGCATCCAGAGAGAAGAAAGGCCAGAAAGGCATGCAGAGAGATGAGAAAACAGCAGGGAATCTAGAGAGAGAAGAGAACAGAAATATATGTAGAGAGAGGAGAAGACAGAAGGGCATCCATAGAGAGGAGAAAATAGAAGGGTTCCACAGAGATGAGAAGACAGAAGGGCGTCTGGAGTGAGGAGAGAACAGAAGAGCATCCAGAGATAGTAGAGGACAAGGGGGCATACAGAGAATGGAGAAGACAGAAGGGCATCCATGGAAAGGAGTGGACACAAAGGCATCCAGAGAGATGAGAGAACAGAGAAACACCCAGAGAGAGGAGAGGAAAGAAGGGCATCAAGAGAGATGAGAGAACAGCAAATTTAACAGAGAGAGGAGAAAACATAAGGGCATCAAGAGAAATGATCGAATAGAAGATCATCCAGAGAGAGAAGGAAACAGAAGGGCATCCAGAGGGATGAGAGTACAGAAGAGAATCTAGAGAGAGAGAACAGAAGGGTATGTAGAGAGAGGAAAAGACAGAAAGGCATCCAGAGAGATGAGAGGACAGAAGATCATCCAGAGAGAGTAGAGATCAGAAGGGCAATCAGAGAAATGGGAAGACAGAAGGGCATCCAGAGAGACAAGAAAACAGAAGGGCATCCAGAGAGAGGAGAGGAAAGAAGGGCATCATGGAAGAGGAGAGGACAGAAGGGCACCCAGAGAGAGGAGAAGACAGAAGGGCATCAAGTGATAGGAGAGGACAGACGGGCATCTGGAGAAACGAGCGGACTGAAGAGCATCCAGAAAGAAGAGAGAAAATAACACCATCCAGAGAAACGAGAGAACAGAAGGGCATCCTGCGAGAGGAGAAAACAGAAGGTCATTCAGAGAGAGGAGAGAACAGAAAGTCAACCAGAGAGATTAGAGGACAGAAGGGAATCCAGAGAGATGAGAGGACAAAAGGGCATACAGAGACAGGAGAGGACAGAAGGGCCTGCAGAGAGAGGAGAGAACAAAAGGTCATCCAGAGAGTGGAGAAGACAGAAGGGCATCCCGAGAGAGGAGAGGACAGAAGGGCATCCAGCGAGAGGAGAGAACAGAAGGGCATCCAGAGAGAGGAGATGACAGAAGGACATCCAGAGAGAGGAGAGGACAGAACGGCATCCAGAGAGAAGAAAATAGAAGGGCATCCAGAGAGAGAGGAGAGAACAGAAGGGAATCCAGAGGGAGGAGAAGACAGAAGGGCCTCCAGAGAGAGGAGAGGACAGAACGGCATCCAGAGAGAAGAAAACAGAAGGGCATCCAGAAAGAGAAGAAGACAGAAGGGCATCGAGAGCAAGGAGAGAAAAGAAGGGCATCCAGAGGAGGAGAGCACAGAAGGGCATCCAGAGAGAGGAGAGAACAGAAGGTCATAAAGAGTGATGAGAGAATAGAAGGGCATCCAGAGAGACAAAAGAACAGAAGGGCATAGAGAGAGCATAGAAGACAGAAGGGCCTCCAGAGAAACGTGAAGTCATAAGGGCATCCGGGGAGAGGAGAGAATAGATGGGATATCCAGAGAGGACATAACAGAAGGGCATCCTGAGAGAGGAGATTTCCGAAGGCTATACAGAGTGAGAAGAAGATATAATAGCATCGGGAGAGAGGAGAGAACAGAAGGGCATCCAGTGAGAGGAGAGAACAGAAGGGCATCCAGAGAGAGGAGAAGCCAGAAGGGCATCCAGAGAGATGAGAGGACAGAAGGACATCTGGAGAGAAGATAGAACAGAAGGGTATCAGGAGAAAGGAGAGAACAGAAGAGCATAAAGAGAGAGCAGAGTACAGAAGATCATCCATAGAGAGGAAAATCAGAAGGGCATACATTGATAGGAGAGGACAGAAGGGCATCCGGAGACAGGAGAAGACAGAAGGGCAGCCAGAGAGAGGAGAGAACAGAAGATCATCCATAGAGAGAAAAAATCAGAAGGGCATTCAAAGATTGGAGACGACAGAAGGGTATACGAAGAGAGGAGGGGATAGAAGGGCATCCAGATAGAAGAGAGAAAATAAGGACATCCAGAAACACGAGAGAAGAGAAGGGCATCCAGAGAGATGAGAGGACAGAAGGGCATCCAGACAGAGAAGAGGACAGAAAGGCATCCAGAGAGAGGAGAGACCAGAAGGCATCCAGAGATAGGAGAAGACAGAAAGGCATCCAGAGGGAGGAAAGGACAGAAGGGAATCCAAAGAGAAGAGAACAAAAGGGCATCAAGAGAGAGGAGAAGACAGAAGGGCATCCACAGAGGAGAGAACAGAAGGGCATCCATTGAGATGAGAAAACAGGTGAGCAACCATAAAGAGAAGAGAACAGAAGGGCAAGCAGGGATATGAGAGGACAGAAGTGAATCCAGAGAGCGGAGGACACGTGTGCATCCAGAGAGAGGAGAGAAGAGAAGGCATCCATAGAGAGAAGAGAACAGAAAGGCATCTAGAGAGATGAGAAGACAGAAGGGAATCTTGAGATAGAAGAGAACAGAAATGCATGTAGAAAGAGCAGAAGACAGAAGGGCATCCATATAGAGGTGAAAACAGAAGGGGATCCACAGAGAGGAAAAGACTGAGGGGCGTCCGGAAGAAGGAGAGAACAGAAGTGCATCCAGAGGGAGCAGAGGACAAGAGGGCATCCAGAGAAAGGAGAAGACAGAAGGGCATCCAGGGAGAGGAGTGGACACAAGGGCATCCACAGAGATGAGAAAACAGAAAAGCATCCAGAGAGAGGAACGGAAACAAGGGCATCAAGAGAGATGAGAGAAGAGCAGATTTTCTAGAGAGAGGAGAGAACAGAAGGGCATGTATAGAGAGGAGAAGACTGGAGGGCATCCATTAAGAGGTGAGAACAGAAGGGCATCCAGAGACAGGAGAAGACAGAAGGGCATCCAGAGAGATGAGAGGACAGAAGGGCATCCAGAGAGAGGAGAGAACAGAAGGGCATCCAGAGAGAGGAGAAGACAGAAGGGCATCCAGTGATAGGAGAGGACAGAAGGGCATCCGGAGAGAGGAGCGGACTGAAGGGCATCCAGAAAGAAGAGAGAAAATAAGAGCATCCAGAGAAACGAGAGAACAGAAGGGCATCCAGAGAGAGGAAAAGACTGAAGGGCATCCAGAGAGTGGAGAAGACAGAAGGGCATCCAGAGAGAGGAGAGGACAGAAGGGCATCCAGAAAGATGGGAGTTCAGGAGAGCACCCATAGAGAGAAAAGAACAGAAGGGCAACCAGAGAGATTAGAGGACAGAAGTGCATCCAGAGAAAGAGGAGAAGACAAAAGGGCATCCAGAGAGAGGAGAGGTCAGAAGAGCATACAGAGTGAGGAGAGGACAGAAGGGCATCAAGAGAGAGAAAAGGAGAGAAGGGCATCCTGAGAGATGAGAGAAGAGAAGGGCATACAGAGAGAGGAGAGTAGAAGAGCATCCAGAGAGAGGAGAAAACAGAAGGGCATCCAGAGAGATGAGTGAACAGATGATCATCCAGAGAGAGAAGGAAACAGAAGGGCATCCAGAGGGATGAGAGTACAGAAGAGAATCTAGAGAGAGGAGAGAACAGAAGGGCATGTATAGAGAGGAGAAGACTGGAGGGCATCCATTAAGAGGTGAGAACAGAAGGGCATCCAGAGACAGGAGAAGACAGAAGGGCATCCAGAGAGATGAGAGGACAGAAGGGCATCCAGAGAGAGGAGAGAACAGAAGGGCATCCAGAGAGAGGAGAAGACAGAAGGGCATCCAGAGAGAGGAGAAGACAGAAGGGCATCCAGAGGGAGGAGAAGACTTAAGGGCATTCCGAGAGAGGAGAGGACAGAAGGGCATCATGGAAGAGGAGAGGACAGAAGGGCATCCAGAAAGAGGACAGTACAGAAGGGCATCCAGAGAGAGGAGAGGACTGAAGGGCATCCAGGGAGAGGAGAGAACAAATGGTCATCCAGACAGTGGAGAAGACAGAAGGGCATACGGAGAGGAGACGACAGAAGGGCAGCATGGAAGAGGAGAGGACAGAAGGGCATCCAGAGAGAGGAGAAGTAAGAAGGGCATCCAGAGAGAGGAGAGGACACAAGGGCATCCAGAAAGATGAGAGTACAGGAGAGCATCCATAGAGAGAAGAGAACAGAAGGGCATCCAGAGAGATTAGAGGACAGAAGTGAATCCAGAGAGAGGAGAGTACAAAAGGGCATCCAGAGAGAAGAGAGGACAGAAGGGCATCCAGAGAGAGGAGAGGACAGAAGGGCATCCAGAGAGATGAGAGGACAGAAGGGCATCCAGAGAGAGGAGAGAACAGAAGGGCATCCAGAGAGAGGAGAAGACAGAAGGGCATCCAGTGATAGGAGAGGACAGAAGGGCATCCGGAGAGAGGAGCGGACTGAAGGGCATCCAGAAAGAAGAGAGAAAATAAGAGCATCCAGAGAAACGAGAGAACAGAAGGGCATCCAGAGAGAGGAAAAGACTGAAGGGCATCCAGAGAGTGGAGAAGACAGAAGGGCATCCAGAGAGAGGAGAGGACAGAAGGGCATCCAGAAAGATGGGAGTTCAGGAGAGCACCCATAGAGAGAAAAGAACAGAAGGGCAACCAGAGAGATTAGAGGACAGAAGTGCATCCAGAGAAAGAGGAGAAGACAAAAGGGCATCCAGAGAGAGGAGAGGTCAGAAGAGCATACAGAGTGAGGAGAGGACAGAAGGGCATCAAGAGAGAGAAAAGGAGAGAAGGGCATCCTGAGAGATGAGAGAAGAGAAGGGCATACAGAGAGAGGAGAGTAGAAGAGCATCCAGAGAGAGGAGAAAACAGAAGGGCATCCAGAGAGATGAGTGAACAGATGATCATCCAGAGAGAGAAGGAAACAGAAGGGCATCCAGAGGGATGAGAGTACAGAAGAGAATCTAGAGAGAGGAGAGAACAGAAGGGCATGTATAGAGAGGAGAAGACTGGAGGGCATCCATTAAGAGGTGAGAACAGAAGGGCATCCAGAGACAGGAGAAGACAGAAGGGCATCCAGAGAGATGAGAGGACAGAAGGGCATCCAGAGAGAGGAGAGAACAGAAGGGCATCCAGAGAGAGGAGAAGACAGAAGGGCATCCAGAGAGAGGAGAAGACAGAAGGGCATCCAGAGGGAGGAGAAGACATAAGGGCATTCCGAGAGAGGAGAGGACAGAAGGGCATCATGGAAGAGGAGAGGACAGAAGGGCATCCAGAAAGAGGACAGTACAGAAGGGCATCCAGAGAGAGGAGAGGACTGAAGGGCATCCAGGGAGAGGAGAGAACAAATGGTCATCCAGACAGTGGAGAAGACAGAAGGGCATACGGAGAGGAGACGACAGAAGGGCAGCATGGAAGAGGAGAGGACAGAAGGGCATCCAGAAAGAGGAGAAGTAAGAAGGGCATCCAGAGAGAGGAGAGGACACAAGGGCATCCAGAAAGATGAGAGTACAGGAGAGCATCCATAGAGAGAAGAGAACAGAAGGGCATCCAGGGAGATTAGAGGACAGAAGTGAATCCAGAGAGAGGAGAGTACAAAAGGGCATCCAGAGAGAAGAGAGGACAGAAGGGCATCCAGAGAGAGGAGAGGACAGAAGGGCATCCAGAGAGATGAGAGGACAGAAGGGCATCCAGAGAGAGGAGAGAACAGAAGGGCATCCAGAGAGAGGAGAAGACAGAAGGGCATCCAGTGATAGGAGAGGACAGAAGGGCATCCGGAGAGAGGAGCGGACTGAAGGGCATCCAGAAAGAAGAGAGAAAATAAGAGCATCCAGAGAAACGAGAGAACAGAAGGGCATCCAGAGAGAGGAAAAGACTGAAGGGCATCCAGAGAGTGGAGAAGACAGAAGGGCATCCAGAGAGAGGAGAGGACAGAAGGGCATCCAGAAAGATGGGAGTTCAGGAGAGCACCCATAGAGAGAAAAGAACAGAAGGGCAACCAGAGAGATTAGAGGACAGAAGTGCATCCAGAGAAAGAGGAGAAGACAAAAGGGCATCCAGAGAGAGGAGAGGTCAGAAGGGCATACAGAGTGAGGAGAGAACAGAAGGGCATCAAGAGAGAGAAAAGGAGAGAAGGGCATCCTGAGAGATGAGAGAAGAGAAGGGCATACAGAGAGAGGACAGTAGAAGAGCATCCAGAGAGAGGAGAAGACAGAAGGGCATCCAGAGAGAGGAGAAGACAGAAGGGCATCCAGAGGGAGGAGAAGACATAAGGGCATTCCGAGAGAGGAGAGGACAGAAGGGCATCATGGAAGAGGAGAGGACAGAAGGGCATCCAGAAAGAGGACAGTACAGAAGGGCATCCAGAGAGAGGAGAGGACTGAAGGGCATCCAGGGAGAGGAGAGAACAAATGGTCATCCAGACAGTGGAGAAGACAGAAGGGCATACTGAGAGGAGACGACAGAAGGGCAGCATGGAAGAGGAGAGGACAGAAGGGCATCCAGAAAGAGGAGAAGTAAGAAGGGCATCCAGAGAGAGGAGAGGACACAAGGGCATCCAGAAAGATGAGAGTACAGGAGAGCATCCATAGAGAGAAGAGAACAGAAGGGCATCCAGGGAGATTAGAGGACAGAAGTGAATCCAGAGAGAGGAGAGTACAAAAGGGCATCCAGAGAGAAGAGAGGACAGAAGGGCATCCAGAGAGAGGAGAGGACAGAAGGGAATCCAGAGAGAGGAGAGGACAGAAGGGCATCCAGAGAGAGGAAAGAAAAGAAGGGCATTCAGAGAGAGTAGAAGACAGAAGGGCATCCAGAGAGTAGCGAGGACAGAATGCATCCAGAGAGAAAAAAACAGAAGGGCATCCAGAGAGAGGAGAGATCAGAAGGGCATCTAGAAAGAGGGGAGGAAAGAAGGGATTCCAGAGAGAGAAGATAACAGAAGGGCATCAAGAGAGAGGAGAGGACAGAAGGGCATCCACAGAGAAGGGAGAACAGAAGAGCATCAGGAGAGAGGAGGGACAGAAGGTCATCGAAAGAGAGGAGAAGATAGAAAGGCATCCAGAGAGAGGAGAGAACAAAAGGTCATCCATAGAGAGGAGAAGACAGAAGGGCATCCACACAGAGTGGAGACCAGAAGAGCATCAGGAGAGAGGAAAGAACAGAAGGGCATCCAAAGAGAGAAGACAGAAGGACATCATGGAAGAGGAGAGGACTGAAGAGCCTCCAGAGAGAGGAGAGAACAAAAGGTCATCCAGAGAGTGGAGAAGACAGAAGGGCATCCCAAGAGATGAGAGGACACAAGGGCATCATGGAAGAGGAGAGGACAGAAGGGCATCCAGAGAGAGGTCAGGACAGAAGGGCATCCAGAGAGAGGAGAGAACTGAAGTGCATTCTGAGATAGGAGAGAACAGAATGGCATCTAGGGAGATGAGAGGACAGAAAGGCCTCCAGAGAGAAGAGAGAACAGAAGGACATCCAGAGACAGAGGAGAACAGAAGGGCATCCAGAGAGAGGAGACAACAGAAGGTCATCCAGAGAGAGGAGAAGAAAGAAGGTTTTTGAGACAGAAGAGAGAACAGAAGTCATCCACAGAAAGGAGAAGACAGAAGGACTTCCAGAGAGAGGAAAGGACAGAAGGGCCTCCAGAGCAAGGAGAGGACAGAAGGGCATCTGGAGAGAGGTAAAAACAGAAGCGCATCCAGATAGAGTAGAAGACAGAAGGGCATCCAGAGAAAGGAGATATCAGAACTGCATCCAGGGAGAGAAGAGGACAGAAGGGCATCTGTAGAGAGGAGCGGACAGAAGGGAATCTATATAGAATAGAGAAAATAAGGGCATCCAGAGTGACGAGAGAACAGAAGGGCATACAGAGAGAGGAGAGGACAGAAGGGCATCTGGAGAGAGGTGAAAACAGAAGCGCATCCAGATAAAGTAGAAGACAGAAGGGCATCAAGAGAGAGGAGAATAATGAAGGCCATCCAGAAAGAGGAGAGAATAGAAGGGTATCCAGAGAGCAGTGAAGACATAATGGCATCCAGTGAGAGGAGAAGACAAAAGGGCATCCAGAGATATGAGAGTACAGGAGAGCATCCATAGAAAGAAGAGAACAGAAGGGCAACCAGAAAGATTAGAGGACAGAAGGGAATCCAGAGAGAGGAGAGGACAAAAGGGCATCCACACGGAGGAGAGGACAGAGGGTATCCAGAGAGATGAGCAGACAGAAGGGCATCCAGAGAGAGGAGAGGCCAGAAGGGCCTCCAGAGAGAGGAGAGAACAAAAGGTCATCCAGAGAGTGGAGAAGACAGAAGGGCATCCCGAGAGAGGAGAGGACAGAAGGGCATCATGGAAGAGGAGAGGACAGAAGGACATCCAGTGAGAGGAGAGAACAGGAGGGCATCCAGAGAGAGGAGAAGACAGAAGGGCATTCAGAGATAGGAGAGAACAGTAAGACATCCAGGGAGAGGAGAGGACAGAAGGGCATCCAGAGAGAGGGGAGAACAGAAGGGCATCCAGAGAGAGGAGAGTACAGAAGGGCACGTAGAGAGAGGAGAAGACTGAAGGGCATCCATTAAGAGGTGAGAACAGAAGGGCATCGAGAGAGAGGAGAAGACAGAAGGGCATCGAGAGAGAGGAGAAGACAGAAGGGCATCCAGAGAGAGGAGAGACCAGAAGGGCATGTAGAGAAAGGAGAAGACTGAAGGGCATCCAGTGATAGGAGACGACTGAAGGGAATCCGGAGAGAAAAGTGGACAGAAGGGCATCCAGAAAGATGAGAGTCCAGGAGAGCATCCATAGAGAGAAGAGAAAAGAAGGGCAACCAGAGAGATTAGAGGACATAAGGGCATCCACAGAGAGGTAGAGGATAAAATGGCATCCAGAGAGAGGAGAAGTAAGAAGGGCTTCCAGAGAGAGGAGAGGACAGAAGGGCATCCAGAAAGATGAGAGTACAGGAGAGCATCCATAGAGAGAAGAGGAAAGAAGGACAACCAGAGAGATTAGAGGACAGAAGGGCATACAGAGAGAGGAGAGGACAAAATGGCATCCAGAGAGAGGAGAAGTAAGAAGGGTATCCAGAGAGAGGAGAGGACAGAAGGGCATCCAGAGAGAATAAAGGACAGAAGGGCATGCAGAGAGATGCGAAGACAGAAGGGAATCTAGAGAGAGAAGAGAACAGAAATGTATGTAGAGAGAGGAGAAGACAGAAGGGCATCCATAGAGAGGTGGAAACAGATGGAGACGCACAGAGAGGAGAAGACAGAAGGGCCTCCGGAGTGAGGAGAGAACAGAAGGGCATCCAGAGATAGTAGAGGACAAGGGGGCATACAGAGAATGGAGAAGACAGAAGGGCATCCAGGGAGAGGAGTGGACACAAGGGCATCCAGAGAGATGAGAGAACAGAGGAGCACCCAGAGAGAGGAGTGGAAAGAAGGGCATCAAGATAGATGAGAGAACAGCAAATTTAACAGAGAGAGAAGGAAACATAAGGGCATCCAGAGAGATGAGCGAAGAGAAGATCATCCAGAGAGAGAAGGAAACAGAAGGGCATCCAGAGGGATGAGAGTACAGAAGAGAATCTAGAGAGAGGAGAGAACAGAAGAGCATGTAGAGAGAGAAGAATACTGAAGGGCATCCATTAAGAGGTGAGAACAGAAGGGCATCCAGAGAGAGGAGAAGACAGAATGGCATCCAGAAAGATGAGAGGACAGAAGAGCATCCAGAGAGAGGAGAGACCAGAAGGGCAATCAGACATATGGGAAGACAGAAGGGCATCCAGAGAGACAAGAAGACAGAAGGGCATCCAGAGAGAGGAGAGAACAAAATTGCATCCAGAGAGAGGAGAAGTAAGAAGGGCATCCAGAGAGAGAAGAGAAAACAAGAGCAACCAGAGAGATTAGAGGAACGAAGGACATCCAGAGAGAGGAGAGGATTAAATGGCATCCAGAGAGAGGAGAAGTTAGGGCATCCAGAGAAAGGAGAGGACAGAAGGGCATCCAGAAAGATGAGAGTACAGGAGAGCATCCATAGAGAGAAGAGAAAAGAAGGGCAACCAGAGAGATTAGAGGACAGAAGGGCATCCAGAAAGAGGAGAAGACAAAATGACATCCATCAAGAGGAGAAGTAAGAAGGACATCCAGAGAGAGGAGAGGACAGAAGGGCATCCAGAGAGAGGAGAGGATAGAAGGGCATCCAGAGAGAAGGAAGGACAGAAGCGCATGCAGAGAGATGAGAAGACAGAAGGGAATCTAGTGAGAGAAGAGAACAGAAAAGTAGGTAGAGAGAGGAGAAGACAGAAAGGCATCCATAGAAAGGTGAAAATAGAAGGGGATCCACAGAGAGGAGAAGACAGAAGGGCTTCCGGGGTGAGGAGAGAACAGAAGGGCATCCAGAGATAGTAGAGGACAAGGGGGCATACAGAGAATGGAGAAGACAGAAGGGCATCCTTGGAGAGGAGTGGACACAAGGGCATCCAGAGAGATGAGAGAACAGAGGAGCACCCAGAGAGAGGAGAGGAAAATAGGGCATCAAGAGAGATGAGAGAACAGCAAATTTAACAGAGAGAGGAGAAAACATAAGGGCATCCAGAGAGATGAGCGAACAGAAGATCATCCAGAGAGAGAAGGAAACAGAAGGGCATCCAGAGGGATGTCAGTACAGAAGAGAATCTAGAGACAGGAGAGAACAGAAGGGCATGTAGAGAGAGGAGAAGACTGAAGGGCATCCATTTAGAGGTGAGAATAGAAGGTCATCCAGAGAGAGGAAAAAACACAAGGGCATCCAGAGAGATTAGAGGACAGAAGAGCATCCAGAGAGCGGAGAGATTAGAAGGGCAATCAGAGAGATGGGAAGACAGAAGGGCATCCAGAGAGATGAGAGTACAGAAGAGAATCTAGAGTGAGGAAAGAACAGAAGGGCATCCAGAGAGAGGAAAAGACTGATGGGCATCCAGAGGGAGGAGAAGACAGAAGGGCATTCAAAGAGAGGAGAGAACAGAAAGTCAACCAGAGGGAATAGAGGACAGAAGGGAATCCCAAGGGAGGAGATGACAAAACAGCATTCAGAGAGAGGATAGGACAGAAGGACATCCAGAGAGAGGAGAGGACAGAAGGGAATCCAGAGAGAGGAGAAGACAGAAGGGCATCGAGAAAGAGAAGAGGACAAGAGTGCATCCAGAGTGAAGAGAACAGAAGTGCATCCAGAGAGAGGAGAAGACAACAGCACATCCAGAGAGAGGAAAGAAAAGAAGGGCATCCACAGAGAGGGGAGAACAGAAGAGCATCATGAGACAGGAGGGACAGAGGGTAATCCAAAGAGAGGAGAAGAGAGAAGGGTATCCAGAGAGAGGAGAGGACAGAAGGGCCTACAGAGAGAGGAGAGAACAAAAGGTCATCCAGAGAGTGGAGAAGACAGAAAAGCATCCGGAGAAGAGAGGACAGAATGGCATCATGGAAGAGGAGAGGACAGAAGGGCATCCAGAGAGAGGAGAGAACAAAAGGGCATCCAGAGAGAGGAGAGGACAGAAGGGATCAAGAAAGATGAAAGTTCAGGAGAGAATCCATAGAGAGAAAAGAACAGAAGGGCAACCAAAGAGAGGGAGTGAACTGAAGGGTCTCCAGAGAGAGGAGAGAACAAAAGGTCATCCAGAAAGTAGAGAAGACAGAAGGGCATCCCGAGAAGAGAGGACAGAATGGCATCATGGAAGAGGAGAGGACAGAAGGTCATCCAGATAGAGGAGAGAACAAAAGGGCATCCAGAGAGAGCAGAGGTCAGAAAGGCATCTAGAGTGAGGAGAGGACAGAAGGGCATCCAGAGAGAGAAAAGGAGAGAAGGGCATCCTGAGAGATGAGAGAACAGAAGGGCATCCAGAGAGAGGAGAAGATAGAAGGGCATCCAGAGAGAGGAGAAGACAGAAGGGTATCCAGAGATAGGAGAGGACAGAAGGGCAACCAGAAAGAGGAGAAGATAGAAGGGCACACAGTGATAGGAGACAACAGAAGGGCATCAGGAGAGAGGAGTGGACAGAAGGGCATCCAAATAGAAGAGAGATTATAAGGGCATCCAGAGAGACGAGAGAACAGAAGGGCATTCAGAGAGTTGAGAGAATAGACGGGCATCCAGAAAGATGAGAGTACAGGAGAGCATCCATAGAGAGAAGAGAAAAGAAGGGCAACTGGAGAGATTAGAGGACAGAAGGTCATCCAGAGAGAGGAGAGGACAGAAGAGCATCCAGAGAGAGGAGAGAACAAAAGGTCATCCAGAGAGTGGAGAAGACAGAATGGCATCCCGAGAGAGGAGAGGACAGAAGGGCATGCAGAGAGAGGAGAGAACAGAATGGCATTCTGAGAGAGGAGAAGACAGAAGGGCATCCAGAGATAGGAGAGGACAGAAGGGCATCCAGAGATAGTAGAGGACAAGGGGGCATACAGAGAATGGAGAAGACCGAAGGGCATCCAGGGAGAGGAGTAGACACAAGGGCATACAGAGAGATGAGAGAACAGAGGAGAATCCAGAGAGAGGAGAGGAAAGAAGGGCATCAAGAGAGATGAGAGAACAGCAAATTTAACAGAGAGAGGAGAAAACATAAGGGCATCTAGAGAGATGAGCGAACAGAAGATCATACAGAGAGAGAAGGAAACAGAAGGGCATCCAGAGGGATGAGAGTACAGAAGAGAATCTAGAGAGAGGAGAGAAGAGAAGGGCATGTAGAGAGAGGAGAAGACTGAAGGGCATTCATTAAGAGGTGAAAACAGAAGGGCACCAAGAGAGAGGAGAAGACAGAAGGGCATCCAGAGAGATGATAGGACAGAAGAGCATCCAGAGAGAGGAAAGATCAGAAAAGCAATCAGAGAGATGGGAAGACAGAATGGCATCCAGAGACATGAGAGTACAGAAGAGAATCTAGAGAGAGGAGAGAACAGAAGGGCATCCAGAGAGAGGAGAGAACAGAAGGGCATCCAGAGACAAGAGAAGACAGAAAGGCATACAGAGAGAGGAGAGGACAGAAGGACATCCAGAGAGACGAGAGTACAGGAGAGCATCCATAGAGAGAAGAGAAAAGAAGGGCAACAGGAGAGATTAGAGGAGAGAAGGGCATCCAGAGAGAGGAGTTGACAAAATGGCATCCAGAGAGAGGAGAAGTAAGAAGGGCATCCAGAGAGAGGAGAGGGCAGAAGGGCATCCAGAGAGAAGAGAAGACAGAAAGGCATACAGAGAGAAGAAAGGACAGAAGGGAATGCAGAGAGATGAGAAGACAGAAGGGATTCTAGAAAGATAAGAGAACAGAAATATATGTAGAGAGAGGAGAAGACAGAAGGGCATCCATAGAGAGGAGAAAACAGAAGGGGATCCACAGAGAGGAGAAGACAGAAGGGTGTCCAGAGTGAGGAGAGAACAGAAGGGCATCCAGAGATAGTAGAGGACAAGGGGGGCATACAGAGAATGGAGAAGACAAAAGGGCATTCAGGGAGAGGAGTGGACACAAGGGCATACAGAGAGATGAGAGAAAAGTGGAGCACCCAGAGAGAGGAGAGGAAAGAAGGGCATCAAGAGAGATGAGAGAACAGCAAATTTAACAGAGAGAGGAGAAAACATAAGGGCATCCAGAGAGATGAGCGAACAGAAGATCATCCAGAGAGAGAAGGAAACAGAAGGACATCCAGTGGGATGAGAGTACAGAAGAGAATCTAGAGAGAGGAGAGAACAGAAGGGCATGTAGAGAGAGGAGAAGACTGAAGGGCATCCATTAAGAGGTGAGAACAGAAGGTCATCCAGAGAGAGGAAAAGACAGAAACGCATCCAGAGTGATGAGAGGACAGAAGAGCATCCAGAGAGAGGAGAGATCAGAAGGGCAATCAGACATATGGGAAGACAGAAGGGCATCCAGAGAGATGAGAGTACAGAAGAGAATCTAGAGAGAGGAGAGAACCGAAGGATTCCAGAGAGAGGAAAAGACTGAATGGCATCCAGAGAGAGGAGAAGACAGAAGGGCATTCAGAGAGAGGAGAGAACAGAAAGTCAACCAGAGAGAAGAGAGGACAGAAGGGAATCCAGAGGGAAGAGAGGACAGAAGGGCATATAGAGAGAGGATAGGACAGAAGGACATCCAGAGAGAGGAGAAGAGAGAAGGGAATCCAGGGAGAGGAGAGAACAGAAGGGCATCTGTAGAGAGGAGAGAACAGAAGGGCATCCGAGGGAGGAGAAGACAGAAGGGCATCCAGAGAGAGGAGAGGACAGAAGTGCATCCAGTGTGAAGAGAACAGAAGTTCATCCACAGAGAGTAGAAGACAAAAGCGCATCCCGAGAGAGGAAAAAACATAAGAATATCCACAGAGAGGGGAGAACAGAAGAGCATCATGAGAGAGGAGGGACAGAAGGGCATCCAAAGAGAGGAGAGGACAGAAGGGTATCCAGAGAGAGGAGAGTACAAAAGGGCATCCAGAGATAGGAGAGGACCAAAGTGAATCCAGAACGAGGAGAAGACAGAAGGGCACCCAGTGATAGGAGATGACAGAAGGGCATCCGGAGAGAGATGTGGACAGAATGGCATCCAAATAGAAGAGAGATAATTAGGGCATCCAGAGAGTCGAGCGAACAGAAGGGCATCCAGAGAGAGGAAAAGACTGAAAGCCATCCAGAGAGAGGAGAAGACAGAAGGGCATTCAGAGAGATGAGGGACTAGAAGGGCATCCAGAGAGATGAGAGTACAAGACAGCATCCATAGAGAGAAGAGAACAGAATGGCAACCAGAGAGATTAGAGGACAGAAGGGAATCAATAGAGAGGAGAGGACAAAAGGGCATTCAGAGAGAGGAAAGGACAGAAGGGCATCCAGACAGAGGAGAGTACAGAAGGGAATATAGAGAAAGGAGAAGATAGAAGGGCATCCAGAGAGAGTAGAGAACAGAAGGCCATCCAGGGAGCAGAGAACAGAAGGGCATCAGGAGTGAGGAGAGAAAAGAACGGCATCCAGAGAGAGGGGAGAACAGAAGGGCATCCAGAGAGATGAGAGGACAGAAGGGCATCCAGAGAGAGGAGAGGACAGTCGGGGATCCAGAAATATGGGAGTTCAGGAGAGCATCCACAGAGAGAAGAGAACAGAAGGGGCAACCAGAGAGATTAGAGGACAGAAGGGCATCCAGAGAGAGGAGAAGACAAAAGGGCATCTAGAGAGAGGAAAGGTCAGAAGGTCATCCAGAGAGAGGAGAGGACAGAAGGGCATCCAGAGAGATAAAAGGAGAGAAGGGCATCCTGACCGATGAGAGAACAGAAGGGTATCGAGAGAGAGGAGAGACTAGAAGAGCATCCACAGAGAGGAGAGGACAAAGGGTTTCCAGAGAGAGGAGAAGACAGAAGGGCTTCCAGAGAGAGGAGATGACTGAAGGGCCTCCAGAGAGAGGAGAGAAGAAAAGGTCATCCACAGAGTGGAGAAGACAGAAGGGCATCCCGAGAGAGGAGGGGTCAAAGGGGCATCATTGAAGAGGAGAGAACAGAAGGGCATCCAGAGATAGGAGAGGACAGAAGGGTATCCAGAGAGAGAAGACAGAGGACATCCAGTGATAGGAGAGGACAGAAGGGCATCCAGAGATAGGAGAGGACAGAAGGGTATCCAGAGAGAGAAGACAGAGGACATCCAGTGATAGGAGAGGACAGAAGGGCATCCGGAGAGAGGAGTGGACAGAAGGGCATCCAAATAGAAGAGGGAAAATAAGGGCATCCAGTGAGATGAGAGAACAGAAGGGTATCCAGAGAGAGGAAAAGACTGAAGGGCATCCAGAGAGAGGAGAAGACAGAATGGCATTCAAAGAGAGGAGAGAACAAAAGGGCATCCAGAGATAGGAGAAGACAAAAGAGCATCCAGAGTTAGGAGTAGACAAAAAGGCATCCTGAGAGAGGAACAGACAGAAGGGTATCCATATAGAATAGAGAAAATAAGGGCATCCAGTGAGACAAGAGAACAGAAGGGAATCCAGAGAGAGGAGAATGCTGAAGGGCATCCAGAGAGAGGAGAGAATAGAAGGGCATCCAGAGAGTGGAGAAGACAGAAGAGCATCCAGAGAGAGGTGACAACAGAAGGGCATCCAGAGATAGGAGAGAACAGAAGGGCATCCAGAGAGATGAGAGCACAGGCGAGCATCCATAGAGAGAAGAGAACAGTAGGGCAACCAGAGAGATTAGAGGACAGAAGGGAATCCAGAGAGAGGAGAGGACAAAAGAGCATCCAGAGAGAGGAGAGGACAGAGGGTATCCAGAGAGAAGAGAGGACAGAAGTGCATCCAGAGAGAAGAGAGGAAAGAAGGGTATCCACAGAGAGGAGAGAACAGAAGAATATCCTGAGAGAGGAGAGAACAGAAGGGCATCCAGAGAGAGGAGAATACAGAAGGGCATCCAGAGATAGGAGAGGTCACAAAGGCATCCAGAGAAATAAAAGAAGAGAAGAGCATCCATATAGAGGAGAGAATAGAAGTGCATCCAGAGAGATTAGAGGACAGAAGGGAATCTAGAGAGAGGAGAAAACAGAAGGGCGTCCAGAGAGAGGAGAAAACAGAAGAGCATCTGGAGAGAGTAGATAACAGAAGGGTATCCAGAGATGAGAAGACACTGGGGCATCCAGAGAGATGAAAGAACAGAAGATCTTCAAAAGAGAAGTGAGAACAGAAGGGCATTCAGAGAGATGAGCAATCAGAAGATCATCCAAAGGGAGAACTGAACAGAAGGGCATCCAGAGAGATGAGAGGACAGAAGAGAATCTAGAGAGAGGAGAGAACATAAGGGCATCCAGAGATAGAAGAAGACAGAAGGACATCCAGAGAGAGGAGAGGACACAAGGGCATCCAGAGAGATGAGAGAACAGAAAAGCATCCAGAGATAGAGGACAGAATGGAATCCAGAGAGAGGAGAGAACAGAAGGGCATCCAGGGAGAGGAGAAGACAGAAGGTCATTCAGAGAGAGGAGAGGACAAAAGGGCATCCAGAGAGAAGAGAACAGAAGGGCATTCAAAGAGAGAAGAAAACAGAAGGGCATCCAGAGAGAAGAGAGTACAGAAGGACATCCAGAGAAGAGAGAAGAGAAGGGCATTCAGAGAGATGAGAGAACAGAAGGGCATCCTGAGAGCGGAGAAGACAGAATAGCATCCAGAGAGAAGAGACGACATAAGGGCATCCAGAGAGAGGAGAGGACAGAAGGGCATCCAGATACAGGAGAAGACAGAAGGGCATCCAAAGAGGAGAGGACAGAAGGGCATCTAGAGACAGGAGAGAACAGAAGGGCATCAAGGGAAAGGAGAGGACACAAGGGCATCCAGAAAAGCTAGAGAACAGAAGAGCATCCAGAGAGTGTAGAGGACACAAGGGCAATTAGATAGATGAGAGAGGGCATTCAGAGAGATGAGAGATCAGAAGACCATCCAGAGAGAAAAGAGAATAAAAGAGAACCCAGAGTGATGATAGGACAGAACAGAATCTAGAGAGAGGAGAGAACGGAAGGGCATCTGGAGAGAAGAGATGTCAGAAGGGCATCCAGAGAGATGAGAGAATAGAAGAGCATCCAGAGTGATGAGAAAAGAGAAGGGCATCCAGAGAGCGGAGAAGACAGAAGAGCATCCAGAGAGAGTTGAAGACATAAGGGCATCCGGAGAGAAGAGAGAAGAGAAGGGATATCCAGAGAGAGGACAGAACAGCAGGGCATCCAAAGAGAGGAGGTTACAGAAGGTCATACAGAGAGAAAAGGAGACATAATGCATCCGGAGAGAGGAGAGAACAGAAGGGCATCCAGAGAGAGGAGAAGAGAGAAGGGCATCCAGTGAGAGGAGAGAACAGAAGGACATCCACAGATAGGAGAAAGCAGAAGGGCATCCAAAGAGAGGAGAGGACTGAAGAACCTCCAGAGAGAGGAGAGGACAGAAGGGGATCTGTAGAGAGGAGAGAACAGAAGGGCATCCAAAGAGAGGCAAGACAGAAGGGCATCAAGAGAGAGGAAAGACCAGAAGGGCATCCAGAGAGAGGGGAAGACAGAAGGGCATCCAGAGAAAGGAGAGGACTGAAGGGCCTCCAGAAAGAGGAGAGAACAAAAGGTCATCCAGAGAGTGGAGAAGACAGAAGGGCATCCCGAGAGAGGAGAGGACAGAAGGGCATCATGGATGAGGAGAGGACAGAAGGGCATCCAGAGAGAAGAGAGAATAGAGGGGCATCCAGAGAGAGGAGAAGACAGAATGTATCCAGTGATAGGAGAGGACAAAAGGGCATCCAGGGAGAGGAGCAGACAGAAGGGCATCCAGATAGAAGAGAGAAAATAGGAACATCCAGAGAGATGAGAAAACAGAAGGGCATCCAGAGAGAGGAAAAGACTGAGTGGCATCCAGAGAGAGGAGGAGACAGAACGGTATTCAGAGAGATGAGAGAATAGAAGGGCATCCAGAGAGATGAGATTATAAGACAGCTTCCATAGAGAGAAGAGAACAGAACGGCAACCAGAGAGATTAGAGGACAGAAGGGAATCCAGAGAGAGGAGAGGTCAAAATGGCATCCAGATAGAGGAAAGGACAGAAGGGCATCCAGACAGATGAGAATGCAGAAGGGAATCTAGAGAGAGGATAGGACAGAAGGGCATCCAGAGAGAGGAGAGAACAGAAGGGCATCCAGAGAGGAGAGAACAGAAGAGCATCCTGAGAGAGGAGATAACAGAAGGGCATCAAGAGAGAGGAGAGAACAGAAGAGCATCCTGAGAGAGGAGAGAACAGAAGGGCATCCAGAGAGAGGAGAGGACAGAAGGGCATCCAGAATTATGGGAGTTCAGGAGAGCATCCATAGACAGAAGAGAACAGAAGGGCTACCAGAGAGAGGATAGAATAGAAGACCATCCAGAGAGGAGAGGACAGAAGGGCATCCAGAGAGATGAGATTACAGGAGAGAATCCATTAAGAGAAGAGAACAGAAAGTCAACCAGAGAGATTAGAGGACAGAAGGGAATCCAGAGAGAGGAGAGAACAAAAGGGCATCCAGAAAGAGGAGAGTACAGAAGGTATCCAGAGAGAGGACAAGGTAGAAAGGCATCCAGAGAGAGGAGAAGACAGAAGGGCATCCCGAGACATGAGAGGACAGAAGGGCATCATGGAAGAGGAGAGGAAAGAAGGGCATCCAGAAAGAGGAGAGAAGAGAAGGTCATTCAGAGAGAGGAGATGACTGAAGAACATCATGAGATAGGAGAAGACAGAAGGGCATCCATAGATAGAAGAAAACAGAAGGGCATCCAGATAGGAGAGAGAAAATAAGGCCACCCAGAGAGAGGAGAGGACAGAAGGACATCGAGAGAGGAAAAGACAGAAGGGTATTCAGAGAGGAGAGAACAGAATAGCATCCAGAGATGAGAGTACAGCAGAGCATCCATAGAGAGAAGAGAACAGAAGGGCATCCAGAGAGAGGAGAGGACAGAAGGGCATCCAAAGAAAGGAGATAACAGAAGGGCATCCAGAGAGAAGAGAAGACATAAGAGCATCCAGAGAGAGGAGAGGACAGAGGGCATCATGGAAGAGGAGAGGACAGAAGGGCATCCAGAGAGAGGAGAGAACAGAAGGCCATCCAGAGAGAGGAGAATACAGAAGGGCATCCAGAGAGAGGAGAAGACAGAGGGGAATTCAGAGGAAGGAGAGAATAGAAGGGCATCCAGAGAGATGAGAGTACAGGAGAGCATCCCTAGAGAGAAGAGAACAGAAGGGCAACCAGAGAGATTAGAGGACAGAAGGAAATCCAGAGAGAGTAGAGGACAAAAGGGCATCTAGAGGGAGGAAAGGACAGAAAGGCATCAAGACAGAGGAGAGTACAGAAAGGAATCCAGAGACAGAAGAGGACAGAAAGGCATCGAGAAAGAGGAGAGAACAGAAGGGTATCCAGAGAGAGGGGAGAACAGAAGGGCATCCAGAGAGAGGAGGGAACAAGAGGGCATCCAGAGAGATGAGAGGACAGAAGGGCATCCAGAAAGATGGGAGTTCAGGAGAGCATCCATAGAGAGAAAAGAACAGAAGGGCAACCAGAGAGATTAGAGGACAGAAGGGCATCCAGAGAGAGGAGAAGACAAAAGGGCATCCAGAGAGAGCAGAGGTCAGAAAGGCATCCAGAATGAGGAGAGGACAGAAGGCCATCCAGAGAGAGAAAAGGAGGGAAGGGCATCCTGAGAGATGAGAGAACAGAAGGCCATCCAGAGAGAGGAGAGAATAGGAGAGCATCCAGAGAGAGGAGAAGACAGAAGGGCATCCAGAGGGAGTAGAAGACAGAAGGGCATCCTGAGAGAGGAGAGGACAAAAGGGCATCATAGAAGAGGAGAGGACAGAAGGGCATCCGGAGAGAGGAAATGACTGAAGGGCATCCAGAGAGAGGAGAGTACGGAAGGGCATCCAGAGAGATGAGAGTACAGGAGAGCATCCATAGAGAGAAGAGAAAAGAAGGGCAACCGGAGAGATTAAAGGACAGAAGGGCATCCAGAGAGAGGAGCGAACAAAATGGCATCTAGAGAGAGGAGAAGTAAGAAGGGCATTCAGAGAGAGGAGAGGACAGATGGGCATCTAGAGAGATGAGCAGACAAAAGGGCATGCAGTGAGAGGAGAGAACAGAAGGGCATTCAGAGAGAGGAAAAGACAGAAGGATATCCAGCCAGAGGAGAGGACAGAAGGGCATCCGGAGAGGGAAAAGAACAGAAAGGCATCAAGAGGGAAGAGAGAACAGAAGGGTATCTGAAGACAGGAGAGAATAGAAGGGCACCCAGAGAGAGGAGATAACAGAAGAGCATCCAGAGAGAGGAGAAGACAGAAGGGATATCCAGAGAGAGGACAGAACAGAAGGGCATCCAGAGAGAGGAGATTACGGAAGGGCATACAGAGAGAAAAGGAGACATAATGCATCTGGAGAGAGGAGAGAACAGAAGGGCATCCAGAGAGAGGAGAAGAGAGAAGGGCATCCAGTGAGAGGAGGAACTGAAGGACCTTCTGAGAGAGGAGAGGACAGAAGGGTATCTGGAGAGAGGAGAGAACAGAAGGGCATCCAGAGAGAGGAGAAGAGAGAAGGGCATCCAGTGAGAGGAGAGAACAGAAGGACCTTCTGAGAGAGGAGAGGACAGAAGAGTATCCGGAGAGAGGAGAGAACAGAGGGCCATCCAGAGAGAGGAGAAGAAAGAAAATCATCGAGACAGAAGAGAAAACAGAAGGGCATCCACAGACATGAGAAGACAGAAGGGCATCCAGATAGAGAAATGGAGAGAAGGGCATCCTGAGAGATGAGAGAACAGAAGGGCATCCAGAGAGAGGAGAGAATAGAAGAGCATCCAGAGAGAGGAGAGGACAGAAAATCATCCAGAGAGAAGAGAAGTCAAAAGGGCATCCAGTGACAGGAGAGGACAGAAGAGCATCCGGAGAGAGGAGAGGACAGAAGTTCATCCAGAAAGATGAGAGTACAGGAGAGCATAGACAGAGAGAAGAGAAAAGAAGGGCAACTGTAAAGATTAGAGGACAGAAGGGAATCCAGATAGAGGAGAGAACAAAAAGGCAACTGGAGAGATTAGAGGACAGAAGGGAATCCAGAGAGAGGAGAGAACAAATAGGCAACTGGAGAGATTAGAGGACAGAAGGGAATCCAGAGAGAGGAGAGGACAAAAAGGCATCCAGAGAGATTAGAGGAAAGAAGAGAATCCAGAGAGGAGAGGACAGAAGGGCATCCAGAGACAGGAGAAGACAGAAGGGCATCCAGAGAGAGGAGAGGACAGAAGGGCATCCAGAAATATGGGAGTTCACTGGATGACCTTCTGTCCTCTCCTCTCTCTGGATTCCCTTCTGTTTTCTCCTCTCTCAGAATGTCATTATTTCCTCTCCTCTCTCTGGATGCCCTTCGTTCTCTCTTCTCTACGGATGCCCTTCTGTCTTCTCCTCTCATTGGATGACCTTCAGTACTCTCCTCTCTCCAGATGCCATTCTGTCGTCTTCTCGCTCTGGATGCCCTTCTGTTATATCTTCTCTCTGGATGCCATTCTGTCTTCTCCTCTCTCCTGCTGCCCTTCTGTCCTCTCCACTTTCTGGATGCCCTTTTCTTTTCTAGTCTCTCTGGATGCTTTTCTGTTCTCTCGTCTCTCTGGATGCACTTCTGTTCTCTCCTCTCTCTTGATGCCCTTCTGTCTTCTCCTTTCTCTGGATGCCCTTCTGTTATCTCCTCTCTCCAGATGCCCATCTGTCGTCTCCTCTCTCTGGATGCCCTTCTATCCTCTCCTCTCACTGTATGACCTTCTGTCTTCTTCTCTCTCTGGATGCTCTTCGGTTCTCTCTCTTTCTCTCTCTCTGGATGCTTTTTTGTCCTCTCCTTTCTTTGGATACACTTCTGTTCTCTCCTCTCTCTGGATGCCCTTCTTTTCTCTCCTCTCTCTGGATGCTCATCTGTCTTCTCCTCTCTCTGGATGCCATTCTGTTCTCTCTCTCTCTCTCTCTCTCTCTCTCTCTCTCTCTCTCTCTCTCTCTCTCTCTCTCTCTCTCTCTCTCGATGCTTTTCTGTCCTCTCCTTTTTTTGGATACTCTTCTGTTCTCTCCTCTCTCTTGATGCCCTTCTTTTCTCGCCTCTCTTTAAATTCCCTCCTGTTTTCTGATCTCTCAGGATGCCCATCTTTACTCTCCTCTTTCTCTGGATGCCCTTCTGTTTTCTCCTCTTTCCAGATGTCCTACGGTTCTTTGCATTCTCTGGAGGCCCTTCTGTCACCCCCTCTCTTTGAATGCCCTTCTGTACTCTACTCTGTCTAGATACCCTTCTGTTCTCTCCTCTCTATGGATGCCCTTCTGTCTTCTCCTCTCTCTGGATACCCTTCTGTTCCCTCCTCTCTCTGGATGCCATTCAGTCCTCTCCTCTCTCTGGATGCTCTTCTGTTCTCTCTTCTCTATGGATGCCCTTCTGTCTTCTCCTTTCAATGGATGACCTTCTGTCCTCTCCTCTTCCCGGATGCCATTCTGTCCTCTACTCTCTCTGGATGCCCTTCTGTTATACCTTCTCTCTGGATGCAATTCTGTCTTCTCCTCTCTCCTGCTGCCCTACTGTCCTCTCCTCTTTCTGGATGCCCTTTTATACTCTCCTCTCTCTGGATGCATTTCTGTTCTCTCGTCTCTCTGGATACCATTCTGTTCTCTCCTCTCTATTGATGCCCTTCTGTCCTCTCCTTTTTCTGGATGCCCTTTTGTTATCTCCTCTCTCCAGATGCCCATCTGTCTTCTCCTCTCTCTGGATGCCCTTCTGTCCTCTCCTCTCTTTGGATGCCCTTCTGTTATCTCCTCCTTCCATATGCCCATTTGTCTTCTCCTCTCTCTGGATGCCCTTCTGTTCTCTCCTCTCTCTGGATGCCCTTCTGTGCTCTCCTTTCTCTGTATGACATTCTGTCTTCTCCTCTCTCTGGATGCCCTTCTGTTCTCTTTTCTCAATGTATGCTCTTCTGTTCTCTCCTTTCTCTGGATATTCTTCTATCCTCTCCTCTATCTGGTTGCCCTTCTGTTCTCTCCTCTCTCTCTGGATGGCCTTCTGTTATCTCCTCTCTCCATATGCCCATTTGTCTTCTCCTCTCTCTGGATGCCCTTGTGTTCTCTCCTCTCTCTGGATGCCATTCTGTACTCTCCTTTCTCTGTATGACGTTCTGTCTTCTCCTCTCTCTGGATGCCCTTCTGTTTTCTCCTCTTTCTGGATGTCCTACGGTTCTCTACAATCTGCGGAGGCCCTTCTGTCACATCCTCTCTTTGAATGCCCTTCTGTACTCTCTTCTGTCTGGATGCTCTTCTGTTCTCTCTTCTCTATGGATGCCCTTCTGTCTTCTAATTTCTCTGGATGTCCTTCTGTTCTCTCCTCTCTCCGGATGCCATTTTGTCCACTCCTCTCTCTTGATGCCCTTCTGTTATATCTTCTCTCTGGATGCCATTCTGTCTTCTCTTCTCTCCTGCTGCCCTTCAGTTCTCTCCTCTTTCTGGATGCCTTTTTATTCTCTCCTCACTCTGGATGCTTTTCTGTTCTCTTGTCTCTCTGGATGCACTTCTGTTCTCTTCTTTCTCTGGATGCCCTTGTGTTATCTCCTCTCTCCAGATGCCCATCTGTCTTCTCCTCTCAATGGATGCCCTTCTGTCCTCTCCTTTTACTGTATGACCTTCTGTCTTCTTCTCTCTCTGGATGACCTTCTGTTCTTCCTCTCTCTCTGGATGCTCTTCTGTCCTCTCCTTTTTGGATACTCTTCTGTTCTCTCCTCTCTCTGGATGCCCTTCTTTTCTCTCCTCTCTCTGGATGATCTTCTGTACTCTCCTCTGTCTGGATGCCCTTCTGTTCTCTCCTCACTATGGAAGCCCTTCTGTCTTCTCCTCTCACTGAATTCCCTTCTGTTCTCTCCTTTCTCTGGATGCCATTCTGTCCTCTCCACTCTCTGGATGCCCTTCTGTTCTCTCCTCTCAATGTATGCTCTTCTGTTCTCTCCTTTCTCTGGATACTCTTCTGTCCTCTCCTCTCTCTGGTTGCCCTTCTCTTCTCTCCTCTCTCTGGATGGTCTTCTGTCCTCTCCTCTCTGGATGACCTTCTGTCTTCTACTCTCTCTGGATGCCCTTCTTTTCTCTCCTGTCTTTAAATTCCCTCCTGTTTTCTCCTCTCTCAGGATGCCCTTCTTTACCCTCCTCTCTCTCTCTTTCTCTGGATGCCCTTCTGTTTTCTCCTCTTTCCGGATGTCCTACGGTTCTCTACAATCTGCGGAGGCCTTTCGGTCACATCCTCTCTTTGAATGCCCTTCTGTACTCTCCTCTGTCTGGATGCCCTTCCGTTCTCTCCTCTCTACGGATGCCCTTCTGTCTTCTAATTTCTCTGGATGCCCTTCTGTTCTCTCCTCTCTCCGGATGCCATTTTGTCCACTCCTCTCTCTTGATGCCCTTCTGTTATATCTTCTCTCTGGATGCCATTCTGTCTTCTCTTCTCTCCTCTGCCCTTCAGTTCTCTCTACTTTCTGGATGCCCTTTTCTTTTCTAGTCTCTCTGGATGCTTTTCTGTTCTCTTGTCTCTCTGGATGCACTTCTGTTCTCTCCTCTCTCTTGATGCACTTCTGTCCTCTTCTTTCTCTGGATGCCCTTGTGTTATCTCCTCTCTCCAGATGCCCATCTGTCTTCTCCTCTCTCTGGATGCCCTTCTGTCCTCTCCTCTCACTGTTTGATCTTCTGTCTTCTTCTCTCTCTGGATGACCTTCTGTTCTTCCTCTCTCTCTGGATGCTCTTCTGTCCTCTCCTTTCTTTGGATACTCTTCTGTTCTCTCCTTTCTCTGGATGCCCTTCTTTTCTCTCCTCTCTCTGGATGATTTTCTGTACTCTCCTCTGTCTGGATGCCCTTCTGTTCTCTCCTCACTATGGAGGCCCTTCTGCCTTCTCCTCTCAGTGGATTCCCTTCTGTTCTTTCCTTTCTCTGGATGCCATTCTGTCCTTTCCTCTCTCTCTGGATGCCTTTCTGTTATATATTCTCTCTGGGTACCCTTCTGTATTCTTATCTCTCTGGATGCCCTTTGTCCTTTCCTCTCTCTGAATGCCTTTCTGTACTTTCCTCTCTCTTGATGCCCTTCTGTCCTGTTCTCTCCCTGGATGCCCTTCTGTCCTCTCCTATTTCTGGATGCCCTTCTGTTTCTCCTCTCTCGGTATGCCCTTCAGTCTTCTCCTCTCTCCAGATGCCCTTTTGTCTTCTCCTCTCTCTGGATGCCATTCTGTTTTCTCCGCTCTATGGATTCCCTTCTGTCCTCTCCTCTCTCTGGATGAACTTCTGTTTTCTCCTCTCTCCGGATGCCCATCTGTCTTCTCCTCTCTCTTAATGCCCTTCTGTCCTCTCCTCTCTGGATGCCCTTCTGTTCTCTCCTCTCTCGATGGTCTTCTGTCCTCTCCTCTCTCTAGATGACTTTCTGTCTTCTACTCTCTTTGGATACCTTTCTGTTCTCTCCTCTCGCAGGTTGTCCCTCTGTCTTCTCCTCTTTCAGGATGACCTTCTGGCCTCCCCTTCTCTCTGTATGACCTTCTGTCCTCTCCTGTCTCTGGATGCCCCTCTTTCCTCTCCTTCTCACTGGATGCCCTTCTGTTCTCTCCTGTCTCCGGATGCTCTACTGTTCTCTACACTCTCTGGATGCCCTTCTGTACTCTCCTCTCTCTGGACTCCCTTCTATACTCTCATTTCTCTGTATGACTTTCTGTCTTCTCCTCTCTGGATGCCCTTTTGTTATCTCTTCTCGCGGGATGTCCTTCTGTTCTCTCCTCTCTCAGGATGCCCTCTGTCCTCTCCTCTCTCTGGATGCCTTTTTGTTCTCTCCTCTCTCCGGATGCCCCTCTGTCTCCTCTTCTCTCTGGATGCCTTTCTGTTCCCTCTCTCTCTCTGGATGCTCTTCTGTCCTCTCCCTTCTTTGGATACTCTTCTGATCTCTCCTCTCTTTAGATGCCCTTCTGTTCTTTCCTATCTCTGGTTGGTCTTCAGTCCTCTCCTCTCTCTGGATAACCTTCTGTTTTCTACTCTCTAAGGATGCCCTTCTGTCCTCTCCTCTCTCGGTATTTCTTCTGTTTTCTCCTCTCTCAGGATGGCCTTCATTCCTCTAATCTCTCTCTGGTTGCCCTTCTGTATGCTCCTCACTCTGGATATCCTACTGTTCTCAACTTACAACGGATGCAATTCTGTCCTCTCCTCTTTCTGGATGCCCTTCTGTACTCTCCTCTGTCTGGATTCCCTTCTGTTCTCTCCTCTCTATGGATGCCCTTCTGTCTTCTCCTCTCTCTGGATGCCCTTCTGTTCCCTCCTCTCTCCAGATGCCATTTTGTCCTCTTCTCTCTCTGAATGTCCTTTTGTACTTTCCTCTTTCTTGATGCCCTTCTGTCCTGTTCTCTCCCTGGATGCCCTTCTGTCCTCACCTATTTTGGATGCCCTTCTGTTTCTACTCTCTCTGAATTCCCTTGGGTCTTCTCCTCTCTCTGGATGCCCTTCTGTCTTCTCCTCTCTCTGGATGCCCTTCTGTTCTCTCCTGTCACTGGATTCCCTTCTGTTGTCTCGGTTCTCCAGATGCCCATCTGTCTTCTTCTTTCTCTTGTGGCCTTCTGTCCTCTCCTCTCTCTGGATGCCCTTCTGTACTCTCCTTACTTTGTATGACCTTATGTCTTCTAATCTCTCTGGATGCCCTTCTGTTCTCTCCTCTCCCTGGATGCCCTTCTTTCCTCTCCTCTCTCTGATTGCCCTTCTGTTATCTCCTCTCTCCATATGCTCATTTGTTTTCTTCTCTCTCTGGATGCCCTTCTGTCCTCTCCTCTCTATGGATGCTCTTCTGTACTCTCCTTTCTCTGTATGACCTTCTGTCTTCTCCTCTGTCTGGATGCCCTTTTGTTTTATCCTCTCATTGGATGCTCTTCTGTTCTCTCCTTTCTCTGTATACTCTTCTGTTCTCTCCTCTCTGGTTGCCCTTCTGTTCTCTCCTCTCTCTGGATGGTCTTCTGTAATCTCCTCTCCGGATGACCTTCTGTCTTCTACTCTCTCTGAATGCAGTTCTATTCTCTCCTGTCTTTAAATTCCCTCCTGATTTCTCCTCTCTCAGGATGCCCTTCTTTCCTCTCCTCTCTCTCTGGATGCCTTTCTCTTTTCTCGTCTTTCTGTATGTCCTACGGTTCTCTACACTCTCTGGAGGCCCTTCTGTCACTTCCTCTCTTTGAATGCCCTTCTGTGCTCTCCTCTGTCTGGATGCCCTTCTGTTCTCTCCTCTCTATGGATGCCCTTCTGTCTTCTCCTCTCTCTGGATGCCCTTCTGTTCCTTCCTCTCTCCGGATGCCATTCAGTCCTCTCCTCTCTCTAAATGCCCTTTTGTTCTCTCCTCTCTCTGGATGCCCTTCTGTCTTCTCTCAATGGATGACCTTCTGTTCTCTCCTCTCTCCGGATGCCATTCTGTCCTCTCCTCTCTCTGGATGCCCTTCTGTTATATCTTCTCTCTGGATGCCATTCTGTCTTTTCCTCTCCCCTGCTGCCCTTCTGTCCTCTCCTCTTTCTGGATGCCCTTTTATTCTCGCCTCTCTCTGGAGGCTTTTCTGTACTCTCATCTCTCTTGATGACCTTTTGTTCTCTCCTCCCACCTGATGCCCATCTGTCTTCTCCTCTCTCTGGATGCCCTTCTGTCCTCTCCTCTCACAGTATGACCTTCTGTCTTCTTCTCTCTCTGAATGACATTCTGTTCTCTCTCCCTCTCTCTCTATGGATGCTCTTCTGTCCTCTTCTTTCTTTGGATATTCTTCTGTTCTCTCCTCTCTCTGGATGCCCTTCTTTTCTCTC
Source organism: Arvicanthis niloticus (assembly GCF_011762505.2). Classification (NCBI taxonomy): domain Eukaryota; kingdom Metazoa; phylum Chordata; class Mammalia; order Rodentia; family Muridae; genus Arvicanthis; species Arvicanthis niloticus. The sequence goes on from NC_047666.1 coordinate 267,670, forward strand.
CTCTCTCTGGATGGTCTTCTGTCCTCTCCTCTCTCAGGATGATCTTCTGTCTTCTACTCTCTTTGGATGCCCTTCTGTTCTCTCCTCTCTCTGTATTTCCTTTTGTTTTCTCCTCTCTCAGGATGCCCATCTTTCCTCTCCACTCTCTCTGGATGCCCTTCTGTTCTCTCCTCGCTCCAGATGTCTTACTGTTCTCTACTCTCACTGGATGCCCTTCTGTCCTTTCCTCTCTCTGGATGCCCTTCTGTACTCTCCTCTGTCTGGATGCCCTTCTCTTCTCTCCTCACTATGGATGCCCTTCTGTCTTCTCCTTTCACTGTATGCCTTTCTGTGCTCTCCTCTCTCCGGATGCCATTCTGTATTCTCCTATATCTGGATGCCCTTCTGTTATATCTTCTCTCTGGATACCCTTCTGTATTCTCCTCTCTCTGGATGCCCTTTGGTCTTCTCCTCTCTCAAGATGCCCTTCTGTCTTCTCCTCTCTCTGAATGCCCTTCCATACTTTACCATCTCTTGATGCCCTTCTGTCCAGTTCTCTCCCTGGATGCCCTTCTGTCCTCTCCTATCTCTGGATGCCCTTCTGTTTCTCCTCTCTCGGTATGCCATTCGGTCTTCTCCTCTCTCAAGATGCCCTTCTGTCTTCTCCTCTCTCTGGATGCCTTTTTGTTCTCTCCTCTCTATGGATTTCCTTCTGTCCTCTCCTCTCTCTGGATGCCCTTCTGTCCTCTCCTCTCTCTGGATGTCCTTCTGTTCTCTCCTCTCTCTAGATGGTCTTCTATCCCCTCCTCTCTGTGGATGACCTTCTGTCTTCTACTCTCTTTGGATGCCTTTCTGTTCTCTCCTCTCTCCTGATGCCCCTCTGCCTTCTTCTCTCAGGATGACCTTCTGGCCTCCCCTTCTTTGGATGCCCTTCTGTTCTCTCCTGTCTCCGGATGCCCCTCTGTCTTCTCCTTCTCTCTGGATGCCCTTCTTTTCTCTCCTGTCTCCAGATGCCCTACTGTTCTCTATCCTCTCCAGATGCACTTCTGTACTCTCCTCTTTCTGGATTCTCTTCTATACTCTCCTTTCTCTGTATGACTTTCTGTCTTCTCCTATCTCGGAATGCCCTTTTGCTATCTCTTCTCCCAGGATGCACTTCAGTACTCTCCTCTCTCAGGATGCCCTCTGTCCTCTCCTCTCTCCGGATGCCTCTCTGTTCTCTCCTATCTCTCGATGCCCTTCTGTTTCTCCTCTCTCTGGATGCCCTTCGGTCTTCTCCTCTCTCTGGATGCCCTTCTGTCTTCTCCTCTCTCTGGAAGCCCTTCTGTTCTCTCCTCTCTCTGGATGCCCTACTGTCCTCTCCTCTCACTGGATGCCCTTCTGTTCTCTCATCTCTCCAGATGCCCATCTGTCTTCTCCTTTCTCTTGATGCCCTTCTATCCTCTCCTCTCTCTGGATGCCCTTCTGTTCTCTCCTCTCTGGTTGGTCTTCTGTCCTCTCCTCTCTCTGGATAACCTTCTGTCTTCTACTCTCTTTGGATGCCCTTCTGTCCTCTCCTTTCTCTGTATTTCTTCTGTTTTCTCCTCTCTCAGGATGGCCTTCTTTCCTCTCCTCTCTCTCTGGATGCCCATCTGTATGCTCCTCACTCCAGATGTCCTACTGTTCTCAACTCTCACCAGATGGCCTTCTGTCCTGTCCTCTTTCAGGATGTCCTTGTGTACTCTCTTCTGTCTGGATGCCCTTCTGTTCTCTCCTCACTATGGGTGCCATTCTGTCTTCTCCTCTCACTGGATGCCCTTCTATTCTCTCCTCTCTCCTCATGCCATTCTGTCCTCTCCTCCCTCTGGATGCACTTCTGTTATATCTTCTCTCTGGATAACCTTCTGTATTCTCCTCTCTCTGGATGCCCTTTTGTCCTCTCCTCTCTCTGAATGCCCTTCTGTGCTTTCCTCTCTCTTGATGCCCTTCTGTCCTGTTCTCTCCCTGGATGCCCTTTTGTTCTGTCCTCTCTCTTGATGGTCTTCTGTCCTTTCCTCTCTCTGGATGACCTTCTGTCTTCTACTCTCTTTGGATGCCTTTCTGTTCTCTCCTCTCTCCGAATGCCCCTCTGTCTTCTCTTCTCTCAGGATGACCTTCTGGCCTCCCCTTCTCTCTGGATGACCTTCTGTTCTCTCCTGTCTCCAGATGCCCCTCTGTCCTCTCTTTCTCTCTGGATGCCCTTCTGTTCTCTCCTGTCTCCTGATGCCCTACTGTTCTTTTCCCTCTCTAGATGCACTTTTGTACTCTCCTCTCTCTGGATTTTCTTCTATACTCTCCTTTCTCTGTATGACTTCTTCTATACTCTGTATGACTTCTATACTCTGTATGACTTCTTCTATACTCTGTATGACTTCTTCTATACTCTCCTTTCTGGACGCCTTTTGTTATCTCTTCTCCCGGGATGCCCCTCTGTTCTCTCTTCTCTCAGGATGCCCTCTGTAGTCTCCTCTATCTGGATGCCTTTCTGTTCTCTCCTCTCTCCTGATGCCCCTCTGTCTTCTCCCCTCTCTGGATGCCCTTCTGTTCCATCTCTCTCTGGATGCTCTTCTGTCCTCTCCTTTCTTTGGATACTCTTCTGATCTCTCCTCTCTCTGGATGCCCTTCTGTTCTCTCCTCTCTGGTTGGTCTTCTGTCCTCTCCTCTCTCTGGATGACCTTCTGTTTTCTACTCTCTTTGGATGCCCTTCTGTCCTCTGCTCTATCTGTATTTCTTCTGTTTTCTCTTCTCTCAAGATGGCCTTCTTTCCTCTCCACTCTCTCTGGATGTCCATCTGTACGCTCCTCACTCCGGATGTCCTACTGTTCTCAACTCTCACCAGATGTCGTTCTGTCCTCTCCTCTCTCTGGATGCCCTTCTGTACTCTCCTCTGTCTGGATGCCCTTCTGTTCTCTCCTCTCTATGGATGCCCTTCTGTATTTTCCTCTCTCTGGATGACCTTCTGTTCCCTCCTCTATTCGGATGCCATTCAGTCCTCTCCTCTCTCTGGATGCCCTCCTGTTCTCTCTTCTCTATGGATGCCCTTCTGTCTTCCCCTCTCAATGGATGACCTTCTGTTCTCTCCTCTCTCCGGATGCCATTCTGTCCTCTCCACTCTCTGAATGTCTTTCTGTTCGTTCCTCTCTCTTGATGCCCTTCTGTCTTGTTCTCTTCCCAGATGCCCTTCTGTACTCTCCTCACTTTGGATGCCCATCTGTCTTCTCCTCTCACTTGATGCTCTTCTGTTCTCTCCTCTCTCTGGATGACATTCTGTTCCCTCCTCTATCTGGATGCCATTCAGTCCTCTCCTCTCTCTGGATGCCCTCCTGTTCTCTCTTCTCTATGGATGCCCTTCTGTCTTCCCCTCTCAAAGGATGACCTTCTGTTCTCTCCTCTCTCCAGATGCCATTCTGTCCTCTCCACTCTCTGAATGTCTTTCTGTTCATTCCTCTCTCTAGATGCCATTGTGTCCTCTCCTCTCTCTGGATGCCCTTCTGTTCTCTCCTCTCTCTGGATGACCTTCTTTTCTCTCATCTCTTTGGATGGTCTTCTGTACTCTCCTCTCTCTCGATGACCTTCTGTCTTCTACTCTCTTTGGATGCCCTTCTATCCTCTCCTCTCTCTGTATTCCCTTCTGTTTTCTCCTCTCTCTGGATGACCTTTCCTCTCCTCTCTCTATGGCTGCCCTTCTGTTATCTCCTCTCTCCAGATTCCCATTTGTCTGTTCTCTCCTGGCTCCAGATGTCCTACTGTTCTCTACTCTCACCCGATGCCCTTCTTTCCTCTCCTCACTCTGGATGCCCTTCTGTACATTTTCTGTCTGGATACCGTTCTGTTCTCTCCTCTTTATGGATGCCCTTCTGTTCTCTCCTCTCTATGGATGCCCTTCTGTCCTCTCCTCCTTCTGGATGCCCTTCAGTTCTCTCTTCTCTATGGATACCCTTCTGTCTTCTTCTGTCCGGATGTGCTTCTGTCCTCTCCTCTCTCTGAATGCCCTTCTGTACTTTCCTCCCTCTTGATGCTCTTCTGTCCTGTTCTCTTCCTAGATGCCCCTCTGTCCTCTCCTATCTCTCGATGGCCTTCTGTTTCTCCTCTCTCTGGATGCCTTTCGGTCTTCTCCTCTCTCTGGATGCCCTTCTGTCTTCTCCTCTCTCTGGAAGCCCTTCTGTTCTCTCCTCTCTCTGGATGCCCTACTGTCCTCTCCTCTCACTGGATGCCCTTCTGTTCTTTCCTTTACCTGGATGCCTTTCTGGCTTCTCCTCTCGCTGGATGCCCTTCTGTCTTCTCCGAATCTCTGGATGCCCTTCTGTTCTCTCCTCTCTCTGGTTTCTCTTCAGTCTTCTCCTCTCTATCTATGCCTTTCTGTTCTCTCATCTCTCTGAATATCCTTATTTCCTCTCTTCTATCTGGATGCCCTTCTGTCCACTCCTCTCTTTGGATGCCCTTATGTCCTCTCCTCTCTCTGGATGATATTCCGTTCTCTCCAGTCTCAGGATGCCCTTCTGTCCTCCCTCTCTCCGGATGCCTTTCTGTTCTCTCCTATCTCGAGAAGCCCTACTGTCCAATCCTTTCTCTTTATGCCCTTCTGTCTTCTTGTCTCTCTGTGTGACCTTCTGTTGTCTCCTCTCTCTGGATGAGCTCTGGACTCTCCTCTATCCGGATGCCATTCTATCTTCTCCTCTTCCTGGATACCCTTCTGATCTCTCTTCTCTCTGGATGCCCTTCTATATTTACCTCTCTATGGATTCCCTTCTGTCTTCTCCTCTCTCTACATGCCCTTCTGTTCTCTCCTCTCTCTAGATTCTCTTCTGTCCTCTCATCCCTCTGGATGCCGTTCTGTTTCCTTCTCTCTCTGGATGATCTTCTGTTCACTCATCTCTCTGGATGCCCTTCTGTTCTCTCCTCTCTCTGGAAAATCTGCTGTTCTCTCATCTCTCTTGATGCCCTTGTTTCCTCTCCTCTCTCTGGATGCTCTTCTGTCCTCTCATCTTTCTGGATACCCTTGTGTCCAATCCTCTCCCTCGATGCCCTTCTGTTTTCGCCATTCTCTGGATGCCATCTTGTCCTCTACTCACTCTGGATGACCTTCTCTTCTCTTCTCTTCTCTTCTCTTCTCTTCTCTTCTCTTCTCTTCTCTTCTCTTCTCTTCTCTTCTCTTCTCTTCTCACTCCGGACGCCCTTCTGTCTTCTCCTCTCTGTGGATCCCCTTCTGTTTTCACCTCTCTATGGATGCCCTTCTGTCTTCACCTATCTACACATGCATTTTTGTTCTCTCCTCTCTCTAGATTCCCTTCTGTCTTCTCATCTCTCTGGATGCCCTTCTGGTCTCTTCTCTCTATGGATGCCATTCTCTTCTCTCCTCTCTCTGGATGCACTCGTGTCCTCTCCACTCTCTGGATTGCCTTCTGTCCTCTCATATCTCTGCTTGCCCTTATGTTCTCTTCTCTCTATGGATGCTCTCCTGTTCTCTCATCTCTCTTTATGCCTTTCTGTTCCCTCCTCTCTCTTGATTCTCTTCTGTCCTATCATCTCTCTGGATTCCCTTCTATACTCTTCTCTCTCTGGATGATCTTCTGATCTCTCATTCCTCTGGATGCCTTTCTGATCTCTCCTCTCTCTGAATGATCTTCTGTTCCCTCATCTCTCTAATTGCCCTTGTATCCTCTACTCTCTCTGGATGCTCTACTGTTTTCTCACTTTTCTGGATGTCCTTGTGTCCTCTTCTTTTCCTGGATGCCCCTCTGTTCTCTCCTGCCTCTGGGTGCCATTCTGTCCTCTCCTCCCTTTGGATGCCATTCCATTCTCTCCTCTCGCTGGATGCCCTTCTGTTCTCTCCTCTCTCTGAATGCCCTTCTCTTCTCTCTTCTCCTTCTTCATTCCTCTCCTGTCTCTGGATGCCTTTCTGTGTTCTCCTCTCTCTGGATGCCCTTCTGTTCTCTTCTCTCTGGATGCCCTTCTGGCCTTTCCTTTCTATGGATGCCCTTCTGTCTTCTCCTCTCTCTGGATGCCCTTCTGTTCTCTCCTCTCTAAAGATGCCCTTCTGTCCTCTCCTCCTTCTGGAGGTCCTTCTGTCCTCTCCTTTCCCTGGATGCCCTTATGTCTTCTCCTATCTGTGGATGCACTTCTGGTTTCTCTTCTGTCTGGATGACTTTCTTTCTTCTCCTCTTTCTGGATGGCCCTCTGTTCTCTTCTCTCTCCAGATGCCCTTCTGTTCTCTCCTCTCTCTAGATGTGTTATATCTCCTTTTCTCGCTATATGCCCTTCAGTAATCTCCTCTGTCTGAATGCCCTTCTGTTCTGTCCTCTCTCTGGATATCCCTTCTCTACTCTCTTCTCTCCGGATGCCCTTATGTCTCCAACTCTCTCTGGATGCCATTCTGTTCTCTCATCTCTCTGGATGCCCTTCTGTTCCCTCCTCTCTGGATTCCCTTCTGTCTTCTCTTCTCTCTGGATTCCCTTCTGTTCTCTCCTCTCTCCTGATTCTCTTCTGTCCTATCATCAATCTGGGTTCCCTTCTGTTCTCTTTTCTCTCTGGATGATCTTCTGATCTCTCATCTCTCTGGATGTCTTTCAGTTCTCTCCTCTATCTAGATGATCTTCTGTTCTCTCATCTATCTAATTTCCCTTGTGTCCTCTACACTCTCTAGATGCTTTTCTGTTCTCTCGCCTTTCTGGATGCCCTTGTGTCCTCTCCTTTCCCTGGATGCCCTCTTGTTCTCTCCTGCCTCTGGATGCCGTTCTGTCCTCTCCTCCCTTTGGATGCCCTTCTGTCCTCTCCTCTCTCTGGATGCCTTTCTGTGTTCTCCTCTCTCTGGATGCCCTTCTGTGTTCTCCTCTCTCTGGATGCCCTCTGTTCTCTTCTCTCTGGATTCCCTTTTGGCCTTTCCTCTCTCTGGATGATCTTCTGATCTCTCATCTCTCTGGATGCCCTTCTGTTCTCTCCTCTCTCTGGATGATCTTCTGTTCTCTCATCTATCTAATTTCCTTTGTGTCCTCTACACTCTCTGGATGCTTTTCTGTTCTCTCGCCTTTCTGGATGCCCTTGTGTCCTCTCCTTTCCCTGGATGCCCTTCTGTTCTCTGCTGTCTCTGGATGCCCTTCTGTCCTCTCCTCTCCCTGGATGCCCTTCTGTCTTCTCCTATCTGTGGTTGCCCTTCTGTTTTCTCTTCTGTCTGGATGATTTTCTTCCTTCTCCTCTCTCTGGATGGCCCTCTGTTCTCTCCTGTCTCCGGATACCCTTCTTTTCTCTCCTCTCTCAGGAGGTTGTTCTGTTCTCTCCTCTCACTGGATGCCCTTCTCTCTTCTCCTCTCTCTGGATGACCTTCTGTTCTGTCCTCTCTCTGGATATCCCTTCTTTTCTCTCTTCTCTCCGGATGCCCTTATACCTTCAACTCTCTCTGGATGCCTTTCTGTCTTCTCTGCTCTCTGGATGCCCTTCTGTTCTCTCGTCTCTCTGGATGCCCTTCTGTTCTCTCATCTCTCTAGATACCCTTCTGTTCCCTCCACTCTGGATGCCCTTCTGTATTCTCTTCTCTCTGGATTCCCTTCTGTACTCTCTTCTCTCTAGATTATCTTCTGTCCTATCATCAATCTGGGTTGCCTTCTGTTCTCTTTTCTCTCTGGATGATCTTTTTATCTCTCATATCTCTGGATGCCCTTCTGTTCTCCCCTCTCTCTGGATGATCTTGTGCTCTCTCATCTATCTAATTTCCCTTCTGTTCTCTCATCTCTCTGGATGCCCTTCTGTTCTCTCTTCTCTGGATGCATTTCTGTACTCTCCTCTCTCTGGATGCCCTTCTGTTCTCTCTTCTCTGGATGCATTTCTGTACTCTCCTCTCTCTGGATGCCCTTTTGTTTTGTTCTCTCTTTGTATGCCCTTCTGTCTTCTTCTCTCTGGATGCCCTCCTGTCCTCTCCTCTCTCTGGATGCCCTTTTGTTCTCTTCTCTCTCTGGATGCCCTTTTGTTCTCTCTTCTCTCTGGATTCCCTTCTGTCATCTCCTATCTCTGGAAGCTCTTCTGTTCTCTCATCTCTCTGGTTGTCTTTCAGTTCTCTCCTCTCTCTGGATAATCTTCTGTTCTCTCATCTATCTAATTTCCCTTGTGTCCTCTACACTCTCTGGATGCTCTTCTGTTCTCTCACCTTTCTGGATGCCCTTGTGTCCTCTCCTTTCCATGGATGCTCTTCTGTTCTCTCACCTTTCTGGATGCCCTTGTGTCCTCTCCTTTCCATGGATGCCCTTCTGTTCTCTCCTGTCTCTGGATGCCCTTCTGTCCTCTCCTCTCTTTGGATGCCCTTCTGTCCTCTCGTCTCTCTGGATGATCTTATGTCGTCTCTTCTCTTTGGATGCCCTTCTGTCTTCTCCGCTCTCCCGATACCCTTCTGTTCTCTCATCTGTCTGGATGCCCATCTGTTCTCTCTTGTCTGGATGCATTTCTGTACTCTCCTCTCTTTGGATGCCCTTATGTTTTCTTCTTTCTTTGTATGCCCATTTGTTCTCTTCTCTCTGGATGCTCTTCTGTCCTCTCCTCTCTCTGGATGCCTTTCTGTCTTCTCCTCTCTCTGGATGCCCTTCTGTTCTCTCCTATCTCTGGAGGCCCTTCTGTCCTCTCGTATCTCTGGATGCTCTTCTGTTCTCTCATCTCTCTGGACACCCTTGTGTCCTCTCTTCTCTGTTGATGCCCTTCTGTTCTCTCCTCTCTCTGGATGGCCTTATGTTCTCTCCTCTCCCTAGATTCTCTTCTGTCCTCTCGTCTCTCTGCATTCCCTTCTGTTCTTGCTTCTCTCTGGAAGATCTTCTGTTCTTTCATCTCTCTGGATGCCCTATTGTCCTCTCCTCTCTGGATACCCTTCTGTTATCTCCTTTCTCCAGATGCCCTTATGTCTTCTCCTTTCTCTGGATGCCCTTCTGTTTTCTCCTCTCTCTAGATTCCCTTCTCTCTTCTAATCTCTCAGGATGCACTTCTGTTCTCTTCTCTCTATGGATGCTCTTCTGTTCTCTTATTTCTCTGGATGCCTTTGTGTCCTCTCCTATCTCTGGATGCCCTTCTGTCTTCTCCTCTCTCTGGATGCCCTTCTGTTCTCTCCTCTCTCTGGATGCCCTTCTGTCCTTTCTTCTCTCTGGATGCCCTTCTGTACTTTCTTCTCTCTGGATACCCACTGTCTTCTCCTCTCTCTGGATGCTCTTTTGTCCTCTCCTCTCTCTGGATTCCCTTCTGTCCTCTAATCTCTCTGGTTGCCCTACTGTTCTCTTTTCTCTATGGATGCTCTCCTCTGCACTCATCTCTCTGGATGCCCTTCTGTTTTCTCCTATCTCTGGATGCCCTTCTGTTGTCACCTATCTCTGGATGCCCTTCTGTCTTCTCCACTCTCTGGATGCCCTTCTATTCTCTCCTCTCTCTGGATGCCCTTCAGCATTCTCCTCTCTCTGGATGCCCCTCTGTTTTCTCGTCTCACTGGATGCCCTTATTTTCTCTATTCTATATGAATGCCCTTCTGTCCGCTCCTCTCTCAGGATGCCTTTCTGTCCTCTACTATCTCTGGATGCCCTTCTGTCTTCTCCTATCTCTGGATGCCCTTTTGTTCTGTCCTTTCTCTGGATGCCCTTCTGTTCTCTCCTCACTCTGGATGCCCTCCTGTTCTCTTCTCTCTGGATGCCCTTTTGTCCTCTCCTCTTTCTGGATTCCCTTCTGTCCTCTAATCTCTCTGGATACCATTCTGTTCTCTCCTCTCTCTGGATGCCCTTCTGTTCTCTCCTCTTCCATGGTGCCCTTCTGTCCTCTCCTCTCTCGGGATGCCATTCTGTTTTCTCCACTCTCTGGATGACCTTTTGTTCTCTCCTCTCTCTGGAGTCCCTTCAGTCCTCTCCTCTCTCTGGATGCCCTTCTGTTCTCTCCTCTCTACAGATGCCCTTCTGTCCTCTCCTGTCTCTGGAGGTCCTTCTGTCCTCTCCTCTTCTTGGATGCCCTTCTGTCATCTCCTCTCTCTGGATGCCCTTCTGTTCTCTCCTCTCTACAGATGCCCTTCTGTCCTCTCCTGTCTCTGGAGGTCCTTCTGTCCTCTCCTCTTCTTGGATGCCCTTCTGTCTTCTCCTCTCTCTGGATGCCCTTCTGTTCTCTCCTCTCTCTGGATGCCCTTCTTTCCTCTTCTCTTTCAGGATGCCCTTCTGTCTTCTCCTCTCTCTGGATGCACTTCTGTTCTCTTCACTCTGGATGCCCTTCTTTCCTCTCCTCTTTCTGGATGCCCTTCTGTCTTCTCCTCTCTCTGGATGCACTTCTGTTCTCTTCACTCTGGATGCCCTTCTGTCCTCTCCTCTCTCTGGATGCTCTTCTATCTTCTCCTCTCTCTGGGTGCCCTTCTGTTCTCTCTTCTCTACAGATGCCCTTCTGTCCTCTCCTCTCTCTGGATTCCGTTCTGTCCTCTAATCTCTCTGGATGCCTTTTTGTACTCTCCTCTCTCTGGATTCCCTTCTGTCCTCTAATATCTCCGGTTGCCCTTCTTTTCTCTTCTCTCTATGGATGCTCTCGTGTACTCTCATATTTCTGGGTACCCTTCTGTACTCTCCTCTCTCCGGATGCCCTTCTGTCCTCTCCTATCACTGAATGCCCTTCTGACTTCTCCTCTCTCTGGATGCCCTTCTGTCCTCTCCTCTCTCGGGATGTTCTTCTATTCTCTCCTCTCTCTGGATGCCCTTCTGTTCTCTCATTGCTCAGGATGCCCTTCTGTCCATTTCTCTCTCTCTGGATGCCCTTCTGTCTTCTCCTCTCTCTGGATGCCCTTTTGTCTTCTCCTCTCTCTGGATTCCCTTCTGTCCTCTAATCTCTCTGTTTGCCCTTCTGTTCTCTTCTCTCTATGGATGCTTGCCTGAACTCCCATCTTTCTGGATGCCCTTCTGTCCTTTCCTCTCTTTGGATGCCCTTCTGTCTTCTCCTCTCTCTGGAAGCCCTTCTGTTCTCTCCTCTCTCTGGATGCCTTTCTTTCCTCTCCTCTTTCAGGATGCCCTTCTGTATTCTCCTCTCTCTGGATGCACTTCTGTTCTCTTCACTCTGGATGCCCTTCTGTCCTCTCCTCTCTCGGGATGCCCTTCTGTCTTCTCTTCTCTCTGGATGCCCTTCTGTTCTCTCCTCTCTACAGATGCCCTTCAATGCTTTCCATAGTATCTTCTGCACATGAGATTCTCTCTTCCATCTCTTGTATTCTGTTGGTAATACTTGTGTCTATGACTCCTGATCGTTTTTTTTTTTTTTTAAGTTTTCTATCTCCAGGGTATTCTCCCTTTGTGATTCCTTTATTGTTTCTACTTCCATTTTTAGATACTGCACGGTTTTGTTTAATTCCTTCTCCCATTTGGTTGCATTTTCTTGTAATTCCTTGAGGGATTTTTGTGTTTCCTCTTTAAGGGTTTCTATCTGTTTTTTGAGAGTGTTATTTATGTCTTTCTTAAAGTCCTCTATCATCATCATGAGAAGTGATTTTAATTCTGAATCCTGCTTTTCTGGTGTGATGGGGTGTTCAGAGCTTGCTATAATGGGGGAACTGGGTTCTGATGATGCCATGTAACTTTGGTTTCTGTTGCTTACGTTCTTGTGCCTGCCTTTTGCCATCTGGTTAAATCTAGTGCTACCTGTACTTCTGTCTCTGATTGAAGCCTGCCTTTCCAGTTGTCTCACTTGTGTCTGGTCTTCTAGGGGTCCAGATGTCTCTGTGATTTTTTTCCAGCTGCACTGATTACAGTGGTATATCTAGGATGCCTCAAGATATGGTGCCTCCAAGGTGGCAGTCCAGCTAGGTGTCTGCTGTTCTGAGTGCAGTGTCTCCTCTTGGGTATCTCAGGATATGTTGTCTGACCCTCTGAGTTCAGTTGTTTCTCTGTGGCTCTGGGTTGAGTGGACTTTCCAGATCTGTCAAAGAAAATGCAAAATACAAAAAGCTACTAACCCAAAATATACAAGAAATCCAAGACACAATGAGAAGGCCAAACCTAAGGATAATAGGAATAGATGAGGGGGAAGACTCCCAACTTAAAGGACCGGTAAATATCCTCAACAAAATTATAGAGGAAAACTTCCCTAACCTAAAGGAATAGATGTCCATAAATATACAAGAAGCCTACAGAACTCCAAATAGTTTAGACCAGAAAAGAAATGCTTCCTGCCACATAATAGTCAAAACATCAAATGTACAAAACAAAGAAAAAATACTAAAAGCAGTAAGGGAAAAAGGCAAAGTAACATATAAAGGCAGACCTATAAGAATTTCACCAGAATTCTCACCAGAGACCATAAAAGTCAGAAGATCCTGGACCGATATCATTCAGACCCTAAAAGAACACAAATGCCAGCCCAGACTACTATACCCAGCAACGCTGTCAATCATTATTGATGGAGAAACCAAAATATTCCATGACAAATCCAAATTTACACAGTATCTCAACACAAACCCAGCACTTCAAAGGATAATTGGTGGAAAACTCCATCACAAGGAGGGAAACTACAACCTAAAAAAAGCAGGAAAGTAATCTTCCAAAATCCATAAAAGAAGGTAGCTACACAAACATATCTCCACTGCCAATAACAAAAATAACAGAAAACAACACTCATTTTTCCTTAATATCTCTTAATATCAATGGACTCAATTCTCCAGTAAAAAGACATAGACTATCCGACTGGATACGTAAACAGGACCCAACATTTTGCTGCATTCAGGAAATGCACCTCTGTGGAAAAGACAGACACTACCTCAGAGTAAAAGGTTGGAAAATAATCTTCCAAGCAAATGGTCCCAAGAAACAAGCGGGAGTAGTAATTCTAATATCAAATAAAATCGTTTTCAACCAGAAGTAATCAAAAAAAATAAAGAAGGACACTTCATATTCATCAAAGGAAAAAGGAAAAATGTACCAAGAGGAACTCGCAATTCTCAACATCTATGCCCCAAATGCAAGGGCACCCACATATATAAAAGAAACTTTACTAAAGATTAAAGCATACATTGCACCCTACACAATAATAGTGGGAGATTTCAACACCCCACTCTTAGCTATGGACAGATCATGGAAACAGAATCTAAACCGAGACACAAAGAAACTAACAGAAACTATGAACCAATTGGACTTAACTGACATCTATAGACCATTTCATCCTAAAAAAAAGAATATACCTTCTTCTCAGCACCTCATGGTACCTTCTAAAAAACAGACCATATAACTGGTCAAAAAACAGGCCTCAACAGATACAAAAAGATTGAAATAATCCCTAGTACCTTATAAGACCGCCATGGACTAAGACTTGTCTTTGACATGGACAAAAACAACAGAAAGCCCACATACACTTGGAAACTGAACAATGCTCTACTCAATGATAACTTGGTCAAGGAAGAAATAAAGAAATTAAAGAATTTTTAGATTTAAATGAAAATGAGGACACATCATATCAAAACTTGTGGGACTCACTGAAAGCAGTACTAAGAGGAAAAATCATAGCTCTAAGTGCTCACAAAAAGAAAGTGGAAAGATCATACATTAACAACTTGACAGCAAACCTGAGAGCATTAGAACAAAAAGAAGCTAGTATACCCAAGAGGAGTAGATGGCAGGAAATAATCAAACTCAGGGCTGAAATCAACCAAGTCGAAACAAAAAGAACTATACAAAATATCAACAAAACCAGGAGCTGGTTCTTTGAGAAAATCAACAAGATAGACAAACCCTTAGCCAGACTAACCAACGGGCGCAGAGACAGCATTCAAATTAATAAAATCAGAACTGAAAAAGGAGACATAACAACAGAAACAGAGGAAATTTAAAAAAATCATCAGATCCTACTACAAAGGCCTATAGTCAACAAAATTGGAAAATCTGCATGAAATGGACAATTTTCTAGACAGATACCAGGTACCATAGTTAAACGAGGAATAGGTAAGCCATTTAAACAGTTGAATAACTCCTAAAAAAATAAAAACAGTCATTAAAAATCTTCCCACCAAAAAAATGTCCGGGGCCAGATGGTTTCAATGCAGAATTCTTTCAGACCTTCCAGGAAGACCTAATACCAATCCTCTTCAAGCTATTCCATCGAATAGAAACAGAAGGAACACTACCCAATTCATTCTATGAAGCTACCATTACACTCATACCTAAACCACAGAAAGACCCAACAAAGAAAGAGAACTACAGACCAATCTCTCTTATGAATACTGATGCAAAAATACTCAATAAAATTCTCGCAAACCGAATCCAACAACACATCAAAACAATTATCTATCAAGATCAAGTAGGCTTTATCCTAGGAATGCAGGGATGGTTCAATATTCGGAAATCCACCAATGTAATCCACTACATAAATAAACTCAAAGAAAAAAACCACATGGTCATCTCACTGGACTCTGAGAAAGCATTTGACAAAATTCAACATCCCTTCATGTTATAAGTCTTGGAAAGATCAGGAATTCAAGGCCCATACCTAAACATATTAAAAGAGATATAAAACAAGCCAGTAGCTAACATCAAACTAAATGGAGAGAAACTTGAAGCAATCCCACTAAGATCAGTGACTAGACAAGGCTGCCACTCTCACCTTACCTATTGAATATAGTACTGGAAGTCTTAGCTAGAGCAATTAGACAACAAAAGGAAGTCAAAGTGATACAGATAGGAAAGGAAGAAGTCAAAATTTCACTATTTGCAGATGATATGATAGTATACTTAAGTGACCCTAAACTTCAACCGGAGAACCTGATAAACAACTTTAGCAATGTGGCTGCTTGTCAAGGAAACTTTACATAGAAAAACAATTAGATCATTGAAGAAAACCACAACAATTAAAATTTAGAGTAGCATCACCTAACCCCAGTGGATGCATCTATAAAATACCTCAGCATCTATGGTTCAGGAAGCACTGTGGGCAAAGGGACAAAAAGTTAGATGATCCGGGAATTCTAAGAATATGCCATGAGACCTTTTCTCCTAGTAATGTCAGAACACCACATTTAATGAATTTTTATGCAGACTCCAAGGGTCTGATTTTTTGGCCAGCCCTATCATTTGGAACTGTTGTTTGCATTTCAGGAGTAACAATAAATGATAAAATAGAAATGAAGCCTTATTAATTAAAGGAGTCAAAAGCAACCACTTTTTTTGCTAAAACTAATCCAATTTCACAAACAAAAAAAAACAAATAATTTATAAAAGTTTCAATAATCTATTAGTAATGACATAATACTTTTAAACTAAGGGCTGAGAAAAAAGTGATGAGCAGCATATTATGAATAGTTTGAAAATCAAGATGGTTCTCCGTATAGATTCTGAAAAACCAAGTAGTAAGGTGATGGTTCCCTTTCTCTGGAGAATATCACACAGGCACTGGATTCTTGGCTGCTCTTGTGCTGTTTTCATTATATTTCTTAGACTGACAGTGCTTGGCAAATAATTAACATTGTGATAAATACCTCTAAGTACCACACCTGTAAATCTGTACTGTGAAGGCAGAGGCAGGAGGACCAGGCACTCAAGGTCATTCTTGGATGGACAGCAAGTTAAAGGCCAGCCATGGATACAAGAGGTCTTGTCTCAAGGGAGAGGGGAGTGAGTTACAAAGCTGAAATCGGGAAAGGAAGGGAGTCCTGGTTTTCTTCCATTACCTTCTTTCTCTTAACTATCCATGGACTTACACTTTCTTTTTATTCTTTTGTCTTTCCTTTAAAAATATCTGGCAAAATCAAGTTTTGTATTCAGAGAAACTAGTGGCTAAGACTTACCTGTCAGTGGGAAAGAAACATGAGAAAAGAGAAAAGGTATGACTAACAGTAAATGATATTTATACATTTGATTATTTCTCATCCCCATGTTCCAGAAATTACTTCCTAACCATTTCCCTGAAACAATGGCAATACTAGGGTTCATGTCACAGTTTTGAGTCCTGACCCTGCCTCATAAGCTCTCAACCATAATACTGAAAGGGTTAAGAATTTTTAAAAACTCCTAAAAGGCAAGCAGAACCAAGAGTGCAGGTCAGCTTGGTCATGAGCTCTGTGTTTCAGGAACTTGGATGACCACAAGATAGATGGCTGATTATGTACAGGCTTTTAGAGAATATCCCATATAGAATGTTCCCTCATGACTCTTCCTTGTACCCTGTCACAAACTGAGACTTTCCACAGGTGCACTCCAATAGCCCTCCTTCACTCCCCCTGGGATTGTAGTTTCCCCCTGGGAGGGTTGTAGTTTCCTCCCTGAGTTGTGGTTTTTGACTTTAAATTCTCTCTGTCTCCAAAGCCCCTGGATCAGACCCCACTGCCCCTGCATGAGGCATGGGTCTTGACCTCAGTATACTGATTGAAATATACCTCTTGTAGATTGCATCAAGTTTGGTGTCTTGTGAGTTAATCAGTGGCTGTGAATTCCCAAGGCTTGGGTGAGGTCCTCCCTTCGTGGGGGCCTTACAATACAATGCATTAAATGTGACACTCCAGGGTGGATTTTAAATCCTCATTTTATTTCTCCCAACAGTGCTGCCTGGATAAAGGATGGATTTCTCTGAGAATTCAGATAAGACATATGGCAGGTTTGTAGGTTCCCAGAACTCGAGGACTCACTGTGGTCAAATATTTGATACTTGAGCAAAGATGGACACTCAAGCCTGAATAAAAATTCATAATGTCATGGTAACAAAAAAGCCAGGCTTCTCTGCTGAAGAGAAAGAAAATCTATGAATGTGAGTATCAAGATGTGAGACTGCTGGTTTCCAGAGGACACTGTCATCTCATGCTGTTGTAACAGTGTTGGTGGAGCACCATCTACTGAAGACATGTCTCTGGCTTTCATAGAAATGAGAGATGAATGAATGTTGCCTTCTGAAATTAGAGATTTATACACTAAATGTGTTTATCTTTGTGGTTGAAATTTCATGGTGTCAGTTGATTGGTTTTGACATGTCACTAGATGGCAGTATCAAGTAGCTAGTATGCTGCAGTTTGGATTCTGGATGCTTAAATACAATCACAGGAGAGAGAACCTAGGAAGTGAAATGTTTCCATTCCTGGGAAGGGTTGTTCTTGGCAAAGAAAGACATTCTTGGAAGGGTCACAGTGAGGCAGGGACAAGATCTCAGAGTCTTAGGAATGCTAGGAATGTCCAAAGTTGCTAAAAAGCAAGTATCTGCAGAAGAAAAAATATTTTGATTGGTCTGATTTGTTATAATTTGTTAGAAACTTTCAAAA
This sequence comes from Arvicanthis niloticus, assembly GCF_011762505.2. Classification (NCBI taxonomy): domain Eukaryota; kingdom Metazoa; phylum Chordata; class Mammalia; order Rodentia; family Muridae; genus Arvicanthis; species Arvicanthis niloticus. The sequence continues at coordinate 284,876 of NC_047666.1, forward strand.
TTATGTTTCTCATTTAATTTTTCACACTAACATTTGGGGTTTAGAACAAAAATATTATGAATATTTCTATTTGACCAAAAGTTTAGAATCTCTTCAGGCAAGAAATTCTAACATACCAGCTGTTTATTTGGGGAACTAGGGAAAGTTTGGTTACCATAGAATGTGTAGCAATGTATGTATTTTCAGCAGTTGGCAGGCAATTTCCAGGTATGAGATATCCTATACTTTGAAGAAAAAGTTCATGTGTTAACTTTGATCTAAGCTGATGGTGACTTTTCAGCTCTGTTCAGATACTTAGCTTTATAGCCTATAAACCAATGGTTCTCAACCTTTTTAATGCTGCAACCCTTTACCACATGTTTTGGTAATTTATATCCATATAATTATTTTCCTTGTTACTTTATAATTTTAATTGTGCTACAGGTATGAATCATAGTGTAAATAAATGATATGAAGAATATCTGATACCCCCTCAAAGGAATCATAATTCACAGATAAAGAACCAAGACATAAGCTTTTAGGCCTTGTACTTTATTTAGTACCCATCCTCATTTTATGTATAAAGTGTCTGTATAGTTTTGAAAAATATTAAATTTCCCAGAAACAAAGCTACAATATGAACCCAGAGTATCTCACTCTTGGTCTTTTATAAGCTCCTGCAATAAATTTGTTCATTTTTATGGTGGTTTGAATAAGAATGACCCCATAAGCACATATATTTGGATTCTTAGTCATCAAGAAGTGACACTACTTAAGAAAGAGTAGGTGGGGTGGCCTTGTTGGAGTACCTATTACATTGGAGGAAGTGTATGAGAAGGGTTAGGCTTTGGGGTTTAAAAGCCCAAACCAGGCCCAATGTCTCTCTACTCTCAACTTCTCCAGCACCATGTCTGCCTGTGTACCACCATGTTCCCTTCCATGATGAGAATGGATTAAACCTCTGATACTGAAACCAAGCCCCAGTTAAGTGCTTTCTTTGAAAGAAGTTTCCTTGGTCATGGTGTGTCTTCATAGTTACACAACATTGATTAAGACAAATATAAGACAATTATAAGAACTATGAGGTATCGTATAAAGACCAAATCTTCAAATAATAGAATTGATAAAGGAGAAAATGTCAAGTCAATGGCATCATTGACCAGATCCCTTTATGAGTCTGATTTTTAGATAGAAGTCTTAGAAACACTTATTCTAACACTAAATTTACATTTAATGGTGGCTAGAATTGCATTGCTATCAGATGACATTATTAACTATATACAGTGATTATACATCTTGCCCCTGGATGATTTGGATGCATTGTTAGAACTCATAGAGGAACTTGCAATGTATAGAGTTCGAAAAGCCCTTCTGTCTCCTTACTATAATAATCTCACTGCTTCTTAATTTTCCTACCTTACTGTATAATTTTTTTATTTTAATTTCACTGTAGGAATAGGTATTTAAATATTTTTATGACCTAGAAAAATGTTTAGTCAGTTTTGGGTTTGGTGTTTGCTTGTTTGATTTTAAAATTCAATCCTGAGGAACTTATGCAAGCAGTAGACTAGCTGCAAGTTTTGACTATCAAGTCAGCTCAACTCAGCAATGTAATCCAGGGAAATTTTAGATACTAGAAGAGAAAATGTGAATGAGAGGCACTTGAACAACTTGTAATTCTGCTAAAGAGGGAGGTGAGAGAAGCGGGGAAAATCTGCCACTGCTTGTGTGTGCTGCATTAACAGTGTGAGCAATATACTATGGAGCACAGGGGCCTGAATGACTCATCTTGCCTGCAGAGGATCTGTGCTGAGCTACCAACATAAAAGAGATTAAACAAAATCAACGTCAATGTCAATGTTCTGATGTCTCTGAAGGCCTTTTACTCCACCTTCAAAAATACTGAGAAAAGCAATGCTCAGAAAACTGATGGTATAAGGTATTTTTAAAAGACACCTTGAGAGTTACACAATGGAAAATACCCTCTCTGGAAGTTGTGGGAAGGTGGGCTGTGAGAAGCAGCTGGGTGCTTGGTCCAGCATGACCTTGGAACCCCAGAACCTTATTGGACAGCAGGAGTTCAGCTCTGCTCCCAGGCCCTGGTTCTTTTCATTTAGCTTCAGCCCTCCAACAACCCCTCCCACAGAGAGGTGTATGGCCATCAGTCATGAGGAACAAGCCTCAGGCCCTAGAGAGATTTACATACTAATGAAGTACCTGAAGGCCAGAGGTTGGAGCCAATTAAGCATTTATCCCCAGCCCCTCCAACTTCTCTCCCTCCCTATTTAACTCAGGTTTGTCCTGGGTTTGGGGGGGAGTGCATCTGAAAGGGTTAAAACTGAGCAGAACCAAGAGTGCAGGTCATCTTGGTCGTGAGCTCTGTGTTTCAGGAACTTGGCTGACCACAAGATAGACGGTTGGTTACGAATAGGCTTTTAGAGAATAGCCGATACAAAATGTTTCCCATGACTGTTCCTTGGACCCTGTCACAAACTGAATAATGGATTGGGACTTTCCACAGATACTCTCCAATAACCCTCCTTCACTCCCCCTGGGTTGTGCCCCCCCCACCCTGAGTTGTGGTTTTTGGCTTTAAAATCTCTCTGTCTCCAATGCCCCGGGGTCAGACCCCATTGCCCCTGCGTGGGCTACAGGTCTTGATCTCACCATGTTGATCATAATATACCTCTTGCTGATTGCATCAAGTTCTGTGTCTTTTGAGTTAATGGGTGGCCTCAAATTTCTGAGGCTTGGGTGAGGTCCTCTCTTCAGGGGGCCTAACACATCCTGATCTATCCACCATCTGCCATGACATTAAAGCTAGTAAAAACCCATGGACTTTCTCATGCCCCTGGGACTTTGTCCATGAGGAACCATGGAGGAAGCCTTTAATGAGCCCTGTGGCCACAGCAGCCATGCCTAACTTCCCAGTGGAGGAACCCTCAGCATTTCCAGCCACAACTACCCATAGCCTGGAGGAACTCTCAGTGTTTCCAGCCAATTACCTACAGCTGGTGCTACCAAAGTGGGATTTGATCACCCATGCAACCAAGCAAGTACAGTAACCTCTCTCCCATGGGGTACTGCCAGAGTCTATTTCTTCTCCCCTCCCCCTCATTTCTCTTGGCTGTGGGCTAGGCGGTCACACTCTCACATGCCCCCAGTCTTGGTCCTTCTGTGGCCTCTTGGCGGTCTGAGAGCCCAAGGGCTTGAGACCAGTTGGTCCCTGGCTCCCTCTGGGTCCAAGGATCACCAATCCAAGAGCTCTGCACCCCTGAGGAACCAGACTGAGACTTCCACACACCATGCAGGGTCTCACCATGCTCTCCTGGTGCCCTGAGCAGAGTGAACTCAGTAAAGATTCCCATGCTTCAGTCTCTTTAGAGTTGTGGGAATCACAACAGCCCAACATGATTCAAGAAGCCATGCCCACACCCACGTTTTAGCTAATCATTCCCCACTGATTCAACCAAGCTAGCAGACCCTGCCAAGTGAGTGACACTCACACTGTGGGGCCCTGCCAGAGCTCTCCCTCTCACCCCTCTCGGCTGCAGGCTGGTTCAGCCTGCTTGCCCCAGTCTCAACTCTTTCAGCGACACCTGGGATCCCAGGAGTCTGAGACCAGTCAATCCTGGCAAGCCTTCTTGCCTGGGGGTCCCATCCAGGAGCTCTGCACCCGATGGAACTTCAGATTGAGCAAGAACTCTCCCTGACGGATGAGGCCGTAGTGCCCCTCCCCTGTTGCAGCACAGAACCAACTCAGTCAAAGATCCCCCACTTCTGTTATGTTGAGCCACAGTTCCAGACTGAGCTGTGGTAGACTTTCAGACCCGAAACACAACAGAGATTCATGCCTGTGTGTGCCTACACATGAGCCTACATCATTCCCTACAGGAGGAGGACATGGGAAGAGCCAGCTCCAGAGTGCCTCCCTGCTGGTGCCCACAAAAAAGCCTCTCCACTAAACTCCAGGACAGTGAGCAACCCCCAACCTAGTTCACAAGATTAGACAGGCTTCTTTCTGTCTCCCCCCCTCTCTTTCTCTCTCCAGGTGTTCCTTGCTAGCATCTTCTCTCTAATTCCTAGCTACCACTAGCTCTTTCTCTCCATGTGTCTCCAATTTGAAAAGATGGCTATGACTCCCTAATCTCCACTCTCTGTCCCTCTCCCAGGGGTCAGTCACTGCTAACTTCTCAAGATCCCTGACTCCAAACTTTAGTCCCCAGCTCCCTGTCAGGCAGCTTCTTCCCCTGCTCCGACTGTCATTTGCAGCAGGCTACAGCTATTTGGCTTAGCTGGCTTGCCTGAAGCAACAGGGGCAACCCTGCTTGCTACCCAGCCCTTTGTTCCTTAGACAGTTTCTTTTGCTTGGCTAGAAACTCCAGGCTGAGCCTGAAAAAACTGGGCACCACCTGCCAGTTTACCCTAGGAGCTGCCAGCTCAAATCCAGCTCCCACATGTCTCTCCCATATACACAGCCTTTCACTCTCTCTGACTCTTGGCTCTCCTATAAAGCCTATATGTCTCTTCCTCTAAGTTTTCTTCAAAGCTAGCCTTTTTCTCCTTCTCTACATTTAAGATTTCTGAGAAAAACAAAGGGGGAATATAGGACCTCTCTGCCAGAACACCCAGACGCCACATGGCAGAGCAAGCCCTTTCCTCACTGCTTCTAAAACCACCATTAGTGCTTCTTCTCCCCCACAGAAAGACCTACAACAACGTTTTTGTTTTCAACCAAAAATTTTAAAAGTTTCCTTTTCTCCCTAACAGGAACACCTAAAGCAACAATGTTTGTGCTTTTCAACCAAAAATTTTCTTGATTTTTGTTTAAATGTCTTCTTTTCTCTCTAACACTCATGGTATATGTCCAACATTTTTTTCAATTTTTAAGATTTCTTTAAGGTTCAAAAGTCATCTAATCTACTTCCACAGGTTAAATCAACATTCTGATCAACATTTTCAGCTCTTAATTCAAAACAAGTTCTTTTTTTACAGACAAACTGTTGCTGCCTACACCAGATACATAATTAACATGATATTTTCTTCCTCAGCCATCCAAAACAGACTGAAAGGTGCCTTCTAGGACTAAAACTTCCTCAAACACCTTTGCTTTTCTAGGATCTCAACAACAGACCATGATGTGCTGGCTCCCAAGTAGCCTAATGGTTGCTACACACCCTTTGCAGACATTCCCCTGCCAGGGTGCTTCTTCCCTATTGTGATTATTTTATAGGTGCTCCCACAAGTCCAGCAGAGACAATATCATCTCCTGAAACCTGCCTGCAATGCCAAACTACCTTCTTCCAGCCACCTTGTCTGACTGCAGACCTCGGAGATGCATGCTGAGACACAGACATGCACACTGAGATCCAGAGACACATGCTGAAGACAACAGAGGCACATGCCAGACCCGGAGACACTCACTACAGAAGACAGATCCAGACTTTCCAGCTGCAGACGAACTCTTTTGCCAAAGTCACATAGCTAAAGTTACATGTTAGCAAGAAAAAAATAATGTCTATCTAGATTAATCAGATGTTATTACCATCAAACTGTACCACCTGTGTTTAATTGTTTCAATGATCCATTGCATTCCTAACCCCCACTCCCAGCTCCCCTTAACCTATGGCTTAATTGTGCCACACCCTATGGCCTTCATAGTGTTTCTTTTGATTTCCTCATCCAAAAATTTCACTACAAATGACAGTGGCCCCCCTTCTTTTTTAAAAAAGAAAAAGGGAGGAGTTGTGGGGTGGTGGGCTGTGAGAAGCAGCTGGGTGCTTGGTCCAGCAAGAGCTTGGAACCCTGGAACCTTATTGGACAGCAGGAGTTCAAGTCTGCTCCCAGGCCCTGGTTCTTTTCATTTAGCTTCAGCCCTCCAACAACCCCTCCCACAGAGAGGTGTATGGCCATCAGTCATGAGGAACAGGCCTCAGGCCCTAGAGAGATTTACATACTAATGAGGTACCTGAAGGCCAGAGGTTGGAGCCAATTAAGCATTTATCCCCAGCCCCTCCCACTTCTTTTTCTCCCTATTTAACTCGGGTCTGCCCTGGGGTGTTTTTTTTTTTGGGGGGGGGGTGCATCCTGATCCATCGACCATCTGCCATGACATTAAAGCTAGTAAAAACCCATGGACTTTCTTGTGCCATTGGGACTGTGCCCATGAGGAACCATGGAGGAAGCTTTAATGAGCCACAGCTGTGGCACCTAACTTCCCTCTGAAGGAATTTCTGCCTTCCCAGCAATTACCTACAGAAGTTGCTACAAAGCAGTGAAGTACATACTGAAAATATTAACTACAAATGGAATCTGATAATTTGAAATCCTTCATGACCTCTCAGAGAGATGATGTCATCATTCCTTTCCTCAATTGACTAAAGAGACAAAATGCACAGTTGCATTCAAATCTTCAGGCCACTGAGATGAGCTAGTGAGCATTTCACCACTGACTCCTAGAAGCAAAATTCTCCACTAGCAATTGAGAATTGCTAGTCGTCCACTTGTTAGTCTCTGAAATGAAAATTTTCACCTAGAGTTTAGATTTGTAAGCCTAAACACTGATAAAAAGCAGTCAAGGAGAGATGTTGTATGCACTTGGCCCATTGAACTAGATAAATCCAGGTCCTGAGCAACACTTTAGTCATTTTGTAATGGAAACATTTAATCAGTGCTTCTAATTTAGATTCTGTCACTAAGAGGCTGTAGCATGGTCTTCTTCTGTCATCACCAACCTCTCTGATGAAGTCACCAAACCCTCAAATTTACATTGTTTAGAATCTATTCAACATGTGTACAAGATCTTGAGTCAAATACTTATACCTGCTTTCTGATGAATCTTACTCATAGCTGTGAGAGTGAGATATGTTAATGCCTACTTTATACATGAGGAGGTAAAAGGCAAAGATTGATTGATTTTCCTGGATGTAGCAGTGGATATGTAAACATAGGAATTTCTGTAGGAGTTAAAGGAAATATTTTAAACCAACTTAAATGCTCATTCAATATTTTGTTCCATCTCACTGAAGTGTTTGTAGATCTTCTAGGAAGGGTGTTCACTACCATATAGCTCTCTTCAACTCTGAGCTCTTCATACCAGCCTGTCATTTCCACTACTTCTGGAGAAGCTGAAAAGTGTTCTTTAGAGAGAAGATTGTTCAAAGATTTTCCTTTTCTTGAAACATTTTGAAAACTAAGCATTATTGTTATGACTCCCATAATACACACATTAAGTTTGTAGCTTTAATTTTATTATTTGTAATAAAGTATTTATTCACTCAGTGAGCATAAAAATAAAGGAAATAGAAAACTAATAAGGATTATCTTATCAGTTCTTTATTGACAAAATCCCAAAGAGTACACTAACAAACTTGCTACTTAGAAAACTGTAGATGTTTTAGACACATAACTTCTGATTAGTACAGAAATCAACAAGATACAATATGGCTGCCCAATACTCCACCTTCCTTCTTCCTCAAAGTTATTTACTTTCAAGAAAAGAAAATTTTCTTAGTCTATATTATTCTCTTTGTCTTTATGTTTCAAACATCCCTGTCTCCTCTCTATCTCTGTCTTTTGGTTTCTCTCTATCTATATAAATTTTAATTGAAAACTACCACATAGTTTATAAATGAGAGCATGTGGCCTCTATTTGTTTTTCTTTTGGTGGAACATGTAGAGTTTAAATTTTTTTTGCACTGTACAAAATAAATAATTTTGTTTGAAGTATCTCATTTCTCTGGTTGCCCAGGTTGACTTATATCCACTGATGTAAAATATAGTCTAACATTTACAGGAGAGAGGGTTTACAAAGCAGAGCATCTTTTAGACATATCTTTATCAGCTATTGCTTCTGTCATAAAAGTAGGAGCCAACTCAAATGTCACTCCTGAATAACTAGACACCTACAATTAAGAGATTAAAAATAGCTTGTATCTATTTATAAATGGGGGAGGAGGAAGCTGTTCCCCTCATGCAAAAAGTGCCCCAGTCCTAAGCAGTGCTTACTTTGTAAACCAAATCTCTCTGGATTTCAGACAGTTCCTAGGGGTTGTGTTTTGCAACCTAAGAATGACTCAGAACCTGGGCTTATCCTCTACAGGTAGCTAGAGGATATACTGGCAAGTTCAACCATCCTGGCTTATAAGTGTACTTGGAAAGAGTCACTAAGAAAATCGTAAAGTCTGTCTTAGGGTTATAATGTTACCAGTGTTTGACATGCTTCTTCAGTGACCTGCAGGCAAATGCAAACAGATGTCAGACAAACTGTTTGGCTCACAGATACATCCCAAGGCCTAGCACATGTACAGAGACAAAGTGAAAACTAAAGTGTTTTTGCTGAATGAATCGTTATATCTGCCTTCAGTTTCCAGGTAGACACCATGATTGCTGAAGGGATTAATAATTTATATATGTCTAGATGTACTCTAACATTTTTTCCAAAGCAGCAAGGAAACTGGTTGAATATATGCTTTTCTTCTACTTACAAACATGTGACCCCTGCTTTAAGGCTCTGGCCTTACAATGTAACAGCTTCATAGTGACATGCTCTGCGGAACACAGCTTCTACTGCACAAAAAAGAGGAATCACAGTGTTAGTGTTATTGTTTGAAAAGCATAAAACTTGGGCCCACAACATGGAAAATCAAAGATATTCTGCTGCCAAGGAGGCACTTACTTACAATTTCATACTTGCCTCCCTGCTATTGAAAGACTGAGTGAAACACACTTGCTACAAAGCTTTAAAAGCCTATTTGAACAGTCCTAGATTTTTTTTATCACTCTCCTAAAAATATGTATATGCATGATTTACCATATGGTTTCTAACATCTGGTGATCAACATATAAATAAAATTAACAGGGTTTTCTACTTACACTAGTTGCAGATTTACTCACTGGAAACAGCAGCTTTGAAAATGATCTCTGTTTTCTAATTCCCTTAAGTTCTAAGCTTGCCTCATTGACCTCATTTTAAATTTTCATCCCTTGAAGATGGGAGGAATATGTTAGCTTACTATAGAATATAAGCCTTCCTTCTCATCTGTTACTCATCTAGCTAGCTTTGTTTGCTATAAATCAAAGGACTGTTTGCTTAAAATTTTCTCCTATTTCTTTATTTCTTGTTTGTCTATAGTCTTAAGTGTTCAGTGTGTTTCTGTGTGTGTGTGTGTGTGTATATATACATGCATATCATGACAGTCATATCAGGCAGCTTATGGTTCAGCATGAATACTTACTGTGATTTAATACCTAGCATTGAAGGCCATTTATGCTATTACCAGTGAAATTAAAAAGTGACTTTAGGATTTAAAAATTATACATTTTACTAGCCTCACTAGATCTGGTTTCCAGAGGTGAGTACCAAACACACTTCAGTTACATTAAAGCATAAAAAAATAATAGGACTTCGTAGACACTATCTGGCTACTTATCAAAGAAGATAATAACATTTTCATGCTTCTGGATCTGAATCAAATAGTCACAGAAGTCAATAGCTCTCCGAATACAAAAATGTACAAGTTATTTTTCTTCAGTCCTGAAATTTTCTTTTCCTATGTGACCGCAGCAGTTATAATACTAGCCCCCAAGATGACATTTTGAAGTTCCTTAATGCATTTACCTCCTTATCTAGGTGAGGAGCACTGGCTCAAAGTGGGCTAGCTATCATTCTAACTTCACAGTTTATTACACTTGCACAAGGATAGAGAAGAATGGAGTTTATACTATTAGTCTCCGAGAACTGGGAAGAATTTTAAGTGATTGTATTATGAATGGGTCCTTTAACATTTTAACAACAACTAAAACATACAGTGCCCTTGACTAAGGAATCTTCTGGATTCTTAGCATGGCTCTAAAGTAGATATCAATATCTAGTTTTTTGGTTGGAAAAATTTAACTTGGAGCCCTCTACTATATCGTTCACGCTGAAACATCAAGTAGAGCTGAGCTTTGACTCATCCACAAACAGGAGCCTGAGCACAGACCATACCCACCCTACTCCATGTTCTCCTTCAGTTCAAGGTTATGAAGCAAAATTTTGTGTGGGGAGCCAACAGAAGGCATCTATCATCCTTGTGGCCATCTTGAGCCATACAACCTGACAAGAGACTTGATACAACAGCTGAGCACACTCTGATAACATCTTGTTTTAGATACCCAGGATTTTCCCTTGGGTGTGTGAGACTTAAAGGTGTGTGACTTAAGGGCATGACTTAGAGATCAGATTCAGAGACAAGACCTAAGGGCATGACTTAAAGGTGTGACTTAAAGGCATGGCTTAGAAGTGAGACATATAAAAGGCAGGGGCAGACAGAAGAAATAATTATTAAGTATTAGGCACTTGGAGTAGACACTTAAGACTTGAGACTTGGAACTTGGAGTCACTAGGGACTAGGAACTAGGGACTAGAAACTCAAGACTTGGGACTTGGAGAGAAGAGGAGAGACTGAAGAATAAACAAGATTAAATCACATTTTGTCTGGTCTCCATTCTTTATGTCCATCCTCTGTCTTTCTTGCTGAGCCCCATCTTTGGACCGGAGCAGCTTGGGGCAGTGCGGGCTCTAACAGTTTAGCCTGCAAGGCTTTTGGCAGTGCAGGTTCCAACATTGGTAGAGCTGCTCTCAACATTTTTGGTGCCCAATGTGGGGCCGCAACAATTTTGTGCTGATATTTGCTTCAGGAGACTAAGGTTCTAGAATCTGAAGTTAGTTCTGTCAATAGGAGGTTGGAAATGAAAATAAGTATGTGAATGTAGAACTTGTTTCAGGATGAAGAAGTGTAGGCATTTAACGAAAGCTACTAAAACCTGACAATATCAATAAAACAATGGTTCCCAAGTGTCTGAATTTGCTTTCTAAACTGCAAAGACTGACTATAGTAAAGAACATTAGAAATGACACTGATAGGCAAAGGAAAGCCCAGGAAAGTGGGGGTAAAATAGTTTCTGTATCTTCATAGAAAAAAAAAATCATACTGTATTTACATTATTTCTCACCTATGAATGCCAGAAACTCTGCATTGAATCAAAAGGTGATGAAAAATAATTTGAGGAAAGGTAACTTTGTAATTATGCTGTATAACATAGTACCAAATGTTGCAGACTTTTTTTAAAGAAGGCTTTAATTATTTAAAAGTCATAGTAGGCCAGTGATTCTAGTTTGTCTGGGGTGGCAGGTGCAATTGAAGGCTCACTTACACAACAGTTAGATGGAGTCTTCAGTTTCTTATCATTTAATTCTCTCCACTGCATGGTTTGACTACATCAATAGCATTCCAGTTGCCCTTGGCAGAATACATGGTCTAAGATATATAGACAAGCAAATGCTATTGTATATTTTATGAATTACTGTGACAAGTCAAAGCCTGTCACAAAATCACACACTAAAAAACACCTACTACTCCAGGGCTTGGTGTCAGAAGCCAGGACCCTCGCCTCTTACCCTCACCCCCTACCTCTCCCCATCTGCACAATGTCTCCTGCAGCTTCATCCTGCCTGGCAACCACAAGGTCCAGCTTGACAGTTACAGATAGACTTATAGACTCAAAGCAGTGTACTGTATCTTTTGAGAAAAGCAGTTAGACCGCCATTGTTTCAAGGCACAGGCCAAGAAGATTCTGTACTTTCCCATCACCTGGATCCCTCTTACTCCTCCCTTTGCAAACTGTATTATAAATAAGTGCTTTGTGCCCAAATATATGACTCTTGACAAGCATTTGCTTCCTCGAGTCCATTTCTCTCTCTCGCCCATTGTTTTTTCAGGATGCGGTCCTCCTTGCCCCCACGAATTACTAGGCCTGCGGGTCGGGTCAGGTGGCACCCAACCGTGAGGCTCGAGGCATAGACTCCTCCGGATGGACCTTCATTGAGGCATGCACATGACATCAAGATTGAGTGAGGCAGCATTCGTCACTTGCGACCTGTCGTCCTCAGGTAAGTTTCATTTTCATTCTGTCCCATAAGAATGGGTCATTCTTTGTCGAAGGAGACTTCCTTAATAAAGGACCTCAAACATGCACTCAGAGAGAGGGGAATAAGGGTTAAGAAAAAGGATTTCGTAAGGTTTTTCTTTGTGTTTATTGATGAAAAGTGTCCTTGGTTTGTGGTGAATAGCCCTAGCCTCTTGTTGTCATGGTAACTCCACTCCTGGGAGGGGCTGCGAAGGAGGAGTGAATCTTGTAAACCTTCTGTCCAATCAAATTTGTTAAATAAAGGCTAGAGCCAGTGATTGGGCAGTAGAAGAGGAGTGGGAGGAGCCAGAGGCAGGGGAAGAGTGATAAGAGGGAGAAGAGCCGTTGGGAGTAGGCAGTTGAGGGAAAGAGAGAAGATGGAGAAGATCATGACCTAGGAAACTGCAAGCTGTAAGAGCTCTCTTAGCTGGGGAATAGAGTAGTTCAATGGTAAATCTGCCCAATCTAGGCTTGCAGCATACATTTATAATTAATTGAGTTGTGTCTTCCTTGACTGGACTTCAATGGGCTAGAGATTTACCGCAACAGATAGCCAGAAACAACTATAATGAGCCTTTGGGGAAGACAGCACATGGCTAGGCTCAGACCACAGTGGCTACCCCATTTACCTACATTAAAAGCCAATTCCTCCATTAGGTATATTGACTTTGCTCAATCTACAAATGATACCTACAAGGTCTTCATGGTCATCAGTCATGCAACACAGGAGGCAATCTGAATGCAAACATATGCAGTATAACTACATTAAAATGTCACCATGCCAGAAGCTGGACTCTGTCTCGCCAAGTCAGAGCCAGGCAAATTCAAAGGTTTATAACATTTCGTGATTAATGGTTGAATCTTACAACTGCATGACTCACTACAGAGAACACACCATGCTTCCATCACTTGAGTGGCCAGCAATCCCATGTTGAGTATCAGTCATTGTTTATACCTAGCATCCTTTCCTGAGGAACAGTGGAACAATGGCGGTTGAAAACGACAGCTCCTTCACAGGTCAGACATAGAGTTGACAAAGAGTTCCATGCCAGAAGAGAACTGACAAAACCAGCCTACCACTGCCTAACCTTCCAGGGCATTGGGATAGAAGACATGGTACATTCCTGGTCAGCATGAACATTCACTCACAAGGTTACTCAGATGGAAGTTTGGCTGAGGGCAGACAAGTAAACATAGGCACCCCCAGAGGTCTGCATCCCACAAGCTGAGCTTTTCCTGAAAAAAAAAAAACTGCTTTTGTAATATATCCATGATATATCTATTTATTCTCTATCCAACTATATATTTTTGTACCATTAACTCTAAACCCAGAGCACAATGGCATTGCAGGCAAGTTAAAAGATTAATGGTGTACAGAAGTCACATAGAAAACAAAGGTATGGTTACTTTTGGAGAAAGATACAGGGAGCACAAGATGACAGCCTACAGGCTGTGGGGCAGAAATAAATCAAGAAGGCAATAGACAATCTAAGAGAATCACAGAGACTGTGGGGTTCAGACACTTGAGCTGAGGAAGAAGCTTTGTCCACTGTGTTCTCCCTATTATGGCTGAAGGTAATATGGAAAAGTGCAGGGCTATCAGGATATACAGGTAGGTCATTCCCAGGAAAGTGCCTCTGAGAAAATTTTCCACCTACTTCCCCAAAGCTAAGTACTTCTGGTATATCTCTACATAGTCTGGCATAGAATGAACCATGCTGGGAGATAATTACAGACTGCATGCACCTTGTGGCTCTCAGAATTAAGTGATATGAGATCTCTATGACATCACAGGGTAAATCCCTGCCCTAGCCACAGCAGTGTTCTTAACCTGAGGACAACTCAGGGTCCAGCAAGGAAAGCTGAATTCACAGCAAGCACACTGTGTCTGCCTAGGTTTGGGCTGTTTTCTGGGATGGACACTACCCGAACTTCAACATGTGAGTAACTCAGTATGAAGCTCTTCTTCATTGGGATATAAAATTGGCAGGGGGTAAAACATAGTGAGGGACTTGAAGTGTGTATGATGGAGGACAACTTGTCCTTAGAAACAGCAGGAATTATGAGTCTCATAACAGTGGAACTGGTCACTCAAGAACACAGGAAGAAAAGACTTAGAATGAAGCCACAGGTATATATGGACCCTAGCCCCCAACCTAGGAAAGGAAGGAGGAAACTGTTGTTTACATAATCATGTTTGACCATCACATATAGCATATCCAGGGAAGGAGACAAAGCATCCAACTTACTGATGTCTGAACTTTCCTGAAGACTTCAGTCCTTGTCAATGGCAATCTTTTCACTTGTACTCACATAGATACCACAATCTGGGAACAAATATCAATGTTGCTATTATAAGCACCACCATGACAGCATTGTCCTCTAGTTAGATAATTGCATCAGTGCTCTCACTTTATTTGTGTCCTCATGTGTGTGCTCCTGTCTGCAGATCCATATCCATGTGTGAACCATTATGCAGATATTATTGAATGCTGGCACATATATTCCTCTACAAATATACACACTGTTACATGAGAAAGTATAAATTCAGGTTCACACATTGGCCTCATCACATGCACAACCTCCCAATTGCTGGGACAATATGCTCAATATGAATAAGCATGGTTATTCCTCATGCTACACTCAGGAACATAGGAAGAAGCTGGACAGAAGTGTGGTAAGAAGTGTGGTAACCTCGGTTACTTCATATAATATATTACTGACCTGGTAAAGGCTGTAGCTTTGATGGTAGGAAGTGCAGTGTCTACCAGGATGGGCAAGATGGGATTCAGAAGGACTTGCAGGTATGTTTAGACTATGTGGTTGGAGAAATACAAACAGGATTTTTGGAATGAATGATTCAAGTTCAATGTATTATAGTGGGAGAAGGGGATGATAAAGGGTTTGAGGCACAATGTCGTTCTTGAAATGACCTATAACAGGACCTGTGCTATAGCAGTAGAAAAATTGGCAGTAATGGTGGAATATGTGCCAAGGAATTTGCCAAAAGAGAATGAGGCCACAGGATGATGATACCATGCTGCACCACACAAAAAACTTCAGCCTACATACTGGTTCAGAGTGAAGCTATTCTTGTGTTCTATGCCAGGAAGAACTGATAGCTATAGAAGCCCATAGTGTCCATGGCAGGTAGAAAATGCATCAGAGTCCTACTGTCTGAAATTATAAAGGGACATTGTTTATTATTTACAACAATAATGCTTGGTCAACAAAATGATGGAATGGATATTAGGTCTATCTTTTACCTTACTGACATAAATTGGTATAGTTATGCTCTAACTGTACTTTGAGAGAAAAGTTTTATTTTAAGAGGAAGAGTGATATGTAGGAGGAGCTAAGGTGGGAGGAGTAAGGAGAGGAGGAGTAAGGAAAGGAGGAGGAGAAGAAGAGGAGGAGCTAGGTGATGAGAGAGAAAGAGAGAGGGGGGCCACACATGGAGGCAGATGTTCACATGTCTCGGCCAGTCAAAGAAAGTTGATATATCTAGGTTGGGTATTAGGTTACACTTCTGATTGATATTGAATATTACCAAATTTATAAAGCCATTGATTAACATTAAAAAATTGTATAAAAGCAAAAAGGAGAAGGGGCTATGGGATAGGGGTTTTCTAGGGACAGGAAATAGGAAAAGGGGATGGCATCTGAAATGTAAATAAAATATCCAAAAAAAAAAAAACCCAAAACAATAATGATACTAAAAAAAAAAAAAGAAGAAAAATCAGTACTCTCTTTCCAAGAAAAAAACGGATATGAAAACTAGGAAACATCACCTGTTACAATAACCTCCAAAAATGTAAAGCACCTAGAGTAACTCTATCTAAGCAAGTGAAGTTTTGGTGACAAAAACTTTGAGACATTGAAAAATAAAATTAGAGGACAGTTTTCAATTTCATATGAAAAACAACAACAAAATCAGGATAACAAAAACAGATTCTGAAAAATAAAAGAACTGCTGGAGGGATCACCATTCCTAATCTCAAGTTGTACTTCAAAGTATCTAATTAAAACAGCATGGATGGTATTACCCCCATCAAAGACAAGTACTGAATGAAGACACAGATATTAATCTGCATACCTATAGACACAGGATTTTTTATTTAAAAAAACAGAAATACTGGGGAGGGGGAGTCATTATCTTCAACAAATGCTACAGGTTAAATTGAATGGAAAATAGATCCATATTTACCATTCTGTGCAAAGTTGAGTTCCAAATGGATGAAAGATCTCAAAATAAGGTCAGATACCCAGAGCCTGAGAGGAGACACATGGGGGAATAATTTTGAACTTATTGTCAAAGGAAAGGACTTTCTGAACAAAATAGAGTTAGCACAGGCACTAAAATCAATAATTCATAAATGGCGCTTAATAGAAAATGAATAGAACATCAGTGAACATGGTTGAGCAAGTGTCTCTAAAGTAGGGGAAAACATCATTTGAATATATATCAAAGAGTGATATAGGTCGATCTTGAAGGCTATCAATTCCCAGCTTCATGAGGAACCACTTCACTGATTTCCATTGTGGCTATAAAAGTTTATATTTCAACCAGCAAAAGAGAACAGTTCCCCTTATGCCACCTCCTGAGCAACATGAGCTTTCACTTATTTTATTGACCTTCATGATTCTGAAAATATTTTTATTATGATTCTCAAAATATTTTTATTTGCATTTCCTTATGTCCAAGGATGTTGAATAGTAAAGTGCTTCAAAGCCATTTGAGTTTCCTATCTTGAAAATTCTGTTTATATCTGTATTTCAGTTTTAAATTTTGTTGTTTTCTTGATGTTCAGGTTTTGGGTTTCAATATTTTGGATAAATAGCCCTCCATCAGATATGTAGGTGGTAAAAATTTTCTCTCATTCTGAACCCTGCTGCTTTGTCTGAATGATGATGTCCTTATACATACAGAAGGTTTTTAGTATCCATATGATTGTCTGTTAGTGATTTTTTTCATTTTTTCATTTTCATACATACAGAAGGTTTTTAGTATCCATATGATTGTCTGTTAGTGATTTTTTTCATTTTTTCTCATAAAATAAAATTGTGATCACAGTTTCTCTCTCATCTATTATTTATTAGTACATGCAGCTGGCAGCAAGATTATCATAAAAAGCATGAGCTAATGTGTTTATATGCATCAGTTTTAAATTGGTGTGGACTGTTAAATATGTACTAAACATCTATGTCCAGTCATTTTTATGTTTGCTGAGATTTACTACAAGAATAATATTTTATCTTATTTGTGTACCTGATAGAAGTCATACATACTCATTAAATGCTAAAAACTTTCATGAAAATTTACCTAAAATTATCTACCATGAAAAACCTGTATTTGTGATGGGCATGGTGGCAGATACCTATATTTGTAGCACTTAAGAGTCAAAGGCAAAAGAATCACAGTTTTGAAAATGTACTGGACTGTGAAATGAGCTCTAGGCTAGATTGTGGTGCATAATGAGACCCAGTCCCAATGCAACAAAAAGAAACACAAAAACAAACCAAAAACTACACTTAGCATTTAGGTTCTACCTTCTTCAATTCATCCGTTGATTTGCATACATGATCATCCACTTCCATGTTCCTTATTTGTATATTTAGCATTTGCTTCTGTCTCCTTTAATATGTCTGAATACATGTATGCTTAGTACTACCACAGATTTCAAATGACATCAAATTGCATGTTTTGTTGCAATTGCTCTAATTCATCTGTTAGAAATCCAATAAGTTCTTTATAATGGATGCACAGTGTCCATGGCTGAAATATGTTACAATATAGTCAACCTTTTACTGACTGCCTTTCTCTTTGTTTTAGTCTTCTGCTGTAATAAAATGTCTAATAATTATCATTGAACAAAATACATTGCTTGCCAATCGTCTTATTTTTATGAAGTAATTGCTGTGGAATGGAAATTCTGGACTTAAAGATATGAGCGTTTTCAATTTTTAATAGATTCTACCTGATGGCTTTCCAGAAAGCCTACAACAATTTATATTTTCACCCTTTCTACCAGCAGTGGATGTTTTTGTTACACTACTAGCAGTCTAGTGGAAAAGCTATCATTATTTTAATGTGCATTTCCATAGTTGTTATAATTGTCAACTCATATTTTGGTCTTTTTATCATGTGTCTGAACATTAGGAATCTAATAAAATAACAAAAACTATATTTTTGTTTCACCACAAGTTAATGTGGTATGTGAATGATGGTGAAGGTGTTACATATACTCTGTATAACAGCAGGCTTTCCAAACCCCTGTGATATTCAATCTTCAGGCAATTAGGGAGCCAATCCCAGGGCTAGTCTATCAAGATGTCAGAAGCACAGCTGGATAGCTCTAAGGGAATTCATTCACTGGTACAATAGCAAAGCTCAAATAACATCTGTTCTGTGGGATAAATTTAATTTACAAACCAGTAAGTGGTTAGGTCACCAATTTTCAAGATGGAAGGTAATAATTCCATAAGTGGTAGATGAATAACATTGCATACTCTCATAAAATACACAAATCCTGTTAGAGAAAGTGAAAAATAGGAGACACAAAGAACATCCCACAGATAGGATTGGCAAAAAAGAATTCACAAAGCAGAAATTAGATGAAGAATGTATAGATTCTTCTGCAATGGGGCAGGTATTTTTGCTAATAGCTTCTTTCAGAAGTGCCTCTCCTCAGGCATCTCTAATTCTGCTTTAACATGATCACTTTGAGTAGGGCTCTCAAAAACATAAATCCTGACGTCATTGTCTGATTTCTTAAGTCCAATGCCAGTAATATGTTTGCTCTCTCATGTTGCAGATGACTGCTTTCTAACTAACTCAGAATTTTGTAATAAAATTTTAGCTGAACTGTTATTATATTATACTCCATATTAGTTAACTTGATCTTGTTTAATTTCTAATAAATTAATGTATCTATTAAATTTGAATGAGTTTGAAAATGAATTTTTCAAAGTGTGCAGTACTCTTAGGTGAACCTCAGAATACAAAACTTAAAAAAAAATCATAAGCTTCATCAAATAATTAAAGGAGTTTAAAGAAGATACAAACAAATACTTCAATTCTCTTAACGAGAATTTGCTTTAAAAAATAAGAATATTAAAACTCCAAGAGAAAAGATACAAGTCACATATGAAGGAAAAAAAACATCAAAATGAAAGCTGAGCACAATGAAACTTTGAAAACCACAAAAAGCTGGAGCAATGTTAAAAAAGCTCCTCTATGTTAAAAAAAAAAAAAAAAAAAGATGTCAGCTTAGACTACTGTATCCATCAAAAATATCTGGCATAGTTGAAAGAAAGAAAATTTATGATTCTAATAGGATTAAAAAAAAACCTCATATCCATAAAACCACCCTGATAGAGAATACTGGAAGCAATGTTTCAGAAGGAAAGGAAGAATAATTGTACCCCAAAGACTGCAAAACAAAAACAAATACAGCTATAATTACTGAAACACAAAGTTGACAAACAGCAAATAAAGCCACTAAATGACTTCAATCATGATACATCCTTTAATAAAAACTTTATATACTAATGACTTAAAATCTTCAGTCAATAAAAGGTAATTGAATCGATTAAGAAACAAAAGCCATCTATCTATTATCTACAATAAACTCATATTTTAAAATGGACATCTCTTTAATGTGAAAGAATAGAAAAATGTTTTTCAAACAGATATGACCAGCAACCAAGCTGGAATCAGTGTCTTAATATCTTACAACACAGAATTCATTTTAAAGACATTCAAAAGAAATAAAAAAGGCCATTTCATTCTAATAATCAAGACGACATTATAACCAAAAACATATCCATCATACTCGGACATAACCAATTTCATAAAAATGGAAGTAAAAACAGAGATTCATACAAATTCAGTAATAGTAGATGACTTCAGTATCCTACTTTCTCCAATGGCAGGTCATTTAAACAAAAATTAAAGAGAAACATCAAAACAGACCAAACAAATATATAAAGAGTAGATTATGGCATTTGATTATAAGAAGAGTAATGACAATTTGTGTTTTCTATTAAGATATTTCAAGATGTAGACTTCTTTTTCTATTTTATACTTTCCCCCTGCAACTTTGGTGGTATTTGTCATTAGTTGCTTTCTTGATTTTAGCCATTTTTGACTGGTCTGAGATAAAATTTCAAAGTTGTAAAAATTTGCTAAGGATGATGAACATTTTGAGACATTTCTTAGTCATTTTATTACTTCTATTTAGATGATAGCTGGGTCCTTGTTTATTTTTCTTGGATCTTAGACCTTTGAGATCTTTATATACAGTGGATATTAGTTCTTAGTCAGATATACAGCTGACAAAGATTCTCTGTCATTCTGTGGGCTTCCTTTTTACTTTATATTGTTCTTTTAGCTGTTCAATACCACACTGGTGTTTGCTATGATAACTCTTTAAGATATTTTTGTAGTCTGCTAATTCTGTGAACATTTTTTTTCTTAGCTTAGGATTGCTTTGTCTCTTTGGGATCTTTTGAATTCCATTTAAACTCTAGGATCTTATTTTAGTTTTCCTTCTGGGGAGTGTTGTGTAATTTTTTATTGGGATGGTGTTGAATTTATAAATTAACTTTTTTGTGATAAAATAGCCATATTTACAATGTTAATTCTGCCAATCAATGAGCATGATTCTAGTATCTTTATCATTTCAGAAAATTTCATAGTTTTCATAGTAGAGATCCTTCATCTCCTTAATTAGGTTTACTCCTATTTAATTTTCATTGAAGCTACTGTAAATTACTGTAAAAGTAATACATACTTTTCTGTATGTTCATTAAAGGTATATAGAAAAACTATTGATTTTTAGCAACTTGATTCTGTATCCTAACACATTATTGAAATTGTTTCAAGTTTCTGACAAAATTTTGGTGATCTCCTAATATAGTATCATCTTATATGCAAACAGGAAATCTATTTCTTCTTTATTTATTTGTACCTGATTAATCTTCTTTTGCTTTATTACTCTAGCTAGTACTTTTGAGAACTATATGAAAAGAGATGGGAACAAAAGGTTGCCCTATTTAGTTTTTTATTTCAATGGGACTACTTCTAATTTTTCTGCATTTAATATGATGTTGTTTGTGTGTTTGTCATATAAATTGTAGTATGTTAATGCATGTTTCCTCCTGTCCTACTCTAGTACTTTTTATCATGAAGGTATATTGAATTTTTCATTTTTCTATTGACAGAATTATTTGATTCTCTTTCTGTAATCCCAATTATATGATGCATTACACTTATTACATATGTTGAACTAACCCTAAATTTTTGTAACAAAGACAGTGTGATGATGGTAGATAATCTTTTTGATATATGGCTGTACTCTTTTAAGTTTTATTGCATTAATGTTAGATAGGAAGCATGGAAATATTTCAATATATCTGAACTAGTTAGTATTTGCTTACCTGGATGTGGTCTAGGTTTGAGAAACTTCTAGTGGCTACTCAGTAGAATGTATATTTTTTTGTTGTTTGGGAGGAATATTCTTTATATATTTGTTTGGTTCATTTTGATGTTTCTCGTTCATTTTTGTTTAAATGACCTGCCATTGGAGAAAGTAGGATACTGAAGTCATCTACTATTACTGAATTTGTATGAATCTCTGTTTTTACTTCCATTTTTATGAAATTGGTTATGTCCGAGTATGATGGATATGTTTTTGGTTATAATGTCGTCTTGATTATTAGAATGAAATGGCCTTTTTTATTTCTTTTGAATGTCTTTAAAATGAATTCTGTGTTGTAAGATATTAAGACACTGATTCCAGCTTGGTTGCTGGTCATATCTGTTTGAAAAACATTTTTCTATTCTTTCACATTAAAGAGATGTCCATTTTAAAATATGAGTTTATTGTAGATAATAGATAGATGGCTTTTGTTTCTTAATCGATTCAATTACCTTTTATTGACTGAAGATTTTAAGTCATTAGTATATAAAGTTTTTATTAAAGGATGTATCATGACTGAAGTCATTTAGTGGCTTTATTTGCTGTTTGTCAACTTTGTGTTTCAGTAATTATAGCTGTATTTGTTTTTGTTTTGCAGTCTTTGGGGTACAATTATTCTTCCTTTCCTTCTGAAACATTGCTTCCAGTATTCTCTATCAGGGTGGTTTTATGGATATCAGTTTTTTTATCCTATTAGAATCATAAATTTTCTTTCTTTCAACTATGCCAGATATTTTTGATGGATACAGTAGTCTAAGCTGACATCTTTTTTTTTTTTTTTTTTTTTTAACATAGAGGAGATTGTTCCAGCTTCTTGTGACTTTCAAAGTTTCATTGTGCTCAGCTTTCATTTTGATGTTTTCTTTTTTTTCCTTCATATGTGACTTGTATCTTTTCTCTTGGAGTTTTAATATTCTTTCTTTAATTTGCATATTTAGAGTTTTAGCTTTGATACCATGAAGATGTTTATTTTTTAATCTTATACATTTGGTGTTCTGTTTGTTGTTGCCTTTTTTTTATTTTGGGTGATCTTCTTACTACAGTTCAAAGATTTAGTCTTTTCACAGATTCTCAATAGTCTATGAAGGTTCCTTTGTGTCTGTGTCTGTGTCCATGTCCGGGTGTGGGTGTGGGTGTGGGTGTGGGTGTGGGTGTGGGTCTGGGTCTGGGTCTGGGTGTGGGTCTGGGTGTGGGTGTGGGTCTGGGTTTGTGTCTGGGTCTGGGTGTGGATCTGGGTGTGGGTATGGGTGTGGGTGTGGGTCTGGGTCTGGTCTGGGTGTCTATGTTTTACATTCTCTGCTTAAGGGGACTTTTGAGTTCTGCTATTCTCTCTTCTACTTGATTCAATGTATTTGTAAAACTTTTTCCCCTAAGTTTTATAATTGCATTATTGAATTCTACAATTTCATCTTCATTTGAGTTTGAGTTCACATCAATATTTTGATCACATTTTATAATGATCCAGCTTGTCAAAAAGATACAAAGGCAGGCAGATTCTTGAGTTCTATGTCAGCCTGGGACACAGCAATGTTAGGTCTAAGTGTGGTAGAAATGGTAATTTCAAGTCAGGGTCATATTCATCTATCAAATGGAAACTTAAGCCTTCTTTTGAAAGTAGGTTGGATAGTATTTTGCTGGTGCAAACACATAAAGAATGTTTACCTGTAGTGTACACAGGTGTTAAACTAAGGCAGACTCTTAAAGGAACTTTTTGCTGAAGCAGACACAGGAGAAAGGATGTTCTACTAAAGCAAGCATGTGAAGAAACACATGATGAAGGATTTTTTTGCTAACAACATGCATGCATTGTTCTGCCTTACATTTCATAGTTGAGCTGCATTTGCCAGGATTACATAGAGAGAAACACACCCAAAAACTGTGGTGTGCTGCAGTTTCTTGCTGCTTCCAGGACTCAGGATGATTAGCAGAGTAATGTCAGCTGAAACAGACACACATGTTTAGGCAAGACACGTGAAGGACATAATATAAACAGAACTCGACTGACAGTGATAAAGGCTGTGTTAAGCTTGCTTATAGAACTAGCTGTGCAATGCTTCTTAGTCTTGTGTCTTCACTTGCTTGAGAGAAGCAGAGCTGAGAACTCTTCCTGGCATCACTCCTGGTCTTTCTTACCAACTCATGCTGAGGCTGAGGCCTGGCTGTCTTTGCTAGGTAGTGCCACCACTGCTGATTCATGTTTGCTATCCTGACTGTACCGAACTGAACTACTGATATATCTGTGAAGTGTTTGGGAGTAGATCGAGCTGCCACTGCTAACCTTAGAACTGAACCTCAGATTTCCAGACAACACAGACAATCTGTCCACTTCCCCTGTATCCTTTCTTTTCTACTACCTCTGCTGGGTGGTAGGATAAAAGGGACATTAAAGCATTTAAAAAACATCATTGAAAATAGGGTTTGAAAAAAAATTAAGTTACACAACTAGCTTATCATCTGTGCTTAACAAAGGCACCCAGATCTCTGATTATTTTTTTTTTGTTTGCAATGTTAAGGGAAAAATGTATGTTTGCTGTATAGCTCTAGCTGCATATGTAGCAGAGAATGGTTTTGTCAGGCAACAATGAGAGGAAAGGCCCTTGGTCCTGTGAAGGCTTGATGCCCCAGTGTAGGGGAAAGCTAGGGTGGTGAGGCTGGAGTGAGTGGGTGGGTAGGGGAAAACCCTCATAGAAGTAGAGGCAGAGGGGATGCAAATGGTAGATTTCAGAGGGGAAACTAGGAAAGGGAAAAAGATTTGAAATGTAAATAAAGAAAATATCTATTTTTTAAAATAGGTATTTTTTTAAATATCTATTTTTAAATATATATTTTAAAATAGATATTTTTAAATAGATATTTTAAATAGATATTTTTAAACATCTATTTTTTTAAATATCTATTTTTAAATAGATATCTAAAATATCTAAATATCTATTTAAAAATAAGTAATAAAAAAAGAATTGGAATAAATGAATGGATTGATATGTAAAATAAAAGACTGGACCTGTATTCTGCAGGAGATCCAGAGAAACTTTTAGGATAAAAAGGGGGATGGCTTGAAGAACAGACAAACACAGAGACACACACGGACACAAGGGCAAACAGACAGACAGAGAGAAACAGACAGTAGCAAGCAGGACATGGACAGAGAAATCTCTTAGAACATCAAGCACACAGAATATAGACAGAGAAATCTCCAGAGAGAAATCAGAACATGGAGAGAAGCAGATTAGAAAAACTGTACCAAGTAGAATACAGATTTTCATCTTGGATCCATGATTTGACTTCAAGTTGTTCTTTTCATGGCTCCCAGACACCTCTTCTCTCAGAACCCCTCTCCATTTTGAGACTGGTCCTTGGCAAGTAACTGCATTTAAAAAAAATTCTGATAAAATATTCTTCTTGCCCCTTCTCTGCTTCTGCTTCCCCTTCCTCCCTTCCTCCCTTCCTCCCTTCCTCCCTTCCTCCCTTCCTCCCTTCCTCCCTTCCTCCCTTCCTCCCTTCCTCCCTTCCTCCCTTCCTCCCTTCCTCCCTTCCTCCCTTCCTCCCTTCTGCTCTTCCTCCCTTCCTCCCTTCCTCCCTTCCTCCCTTCCTCCCTTCCTCCCTTCTTCCTTCCTCCCTTCTGCTCTTCCTCCCTTCCTCTCTTCCTCCCTTCCTCCCTTCCTTCCTTCCTTCCTTCCTTCCTTCCTTCCTTCCTTCCTTCCTTCTTTCCTTTCTTCTTTCCTACCTACCTTTTTCCTTCCTTTTCTCTCCCTTTTTCTCTTGCTTACCACTCACTTCTCTCAACAGGATGCCTGTCCTCCTATTTAACAATAGCTGCCTTTGAAACCCAGGAACCTTCCTTATCCTCCTGAGGCTGGGGTCATAGATGTGTGCCACTGTGTCTTGCAGAAAGCATACTTAGTAATATTCATAATGCAGCACAGTTGGATGAATAAAACAAGAGGGATGATTGGGGTGATTGGCACAAACTTGCATAAAAAAATTAATTGATGAATCCCAGTGAGATCTACTCAACATGTCTGGCTAACACACCTGTTAAGAGCTTGATCAAGCTTTCCTGTGTATAGTAAAGAGGAAGCATATAAACTCAGTTGTAACTACAACTTCATCTAGCACTTTGGGCACTCAATTTTCATTTTAAGGACTCTGTGTATTGATCTGATTTTAGGATGACATGGGTACACACTTACTTGCTTATGGTCTGAATTCATCAGAATTTCTTCCTTCGACCTCTATTTTATCTTCAGTAATAATCTGTTTTGCTTTAGGCACTCCTACTATAACTAGTTATTTATGCTTCTACTATTTGTAACTTCTCTTTGAAGTGTTGTATAGAGAATCAATGTTTCTGGATTTGTTGTTGTGGTGGTGGTGGTGGTTTGTTGACCACACATTGAAATTTGGCTTTGGACTGCTATATTTACATGCTCAAAATCAGCACCTGGGGAAGGAGAGATAGTCTAGGAAGCTTCTTGAATTGTAGCTGAAGCCCTCTCATCACCAGGCTGGGTTCACTTTCAGGCTTATTCCAGGCTTTCTCTAAATGATTGGCTTTCATTCTTTAAAGGGTCCCAGCAACACCTTCATTAGTATCAGAAAACCATCTGACTATGCTTACACCTTTTATGTTTTTGAAAACCCTGCACAGTTTTCATTTGACCAAAGCCATAGATTAATTATCTAAGAATCTTTAACAGAAAACATTGCTCTTCTCAGATGAGTTAGCAGAAACAGTAGGTTCCCCATTCACTCCACAAAGCACTAAACATGTCAAATTGAATTCTATGCAGTATAAGCATTGGGGTGTATTATTTCACCTACAGACTTGACAGGGACTGTGCCCATGAAGCTAGTGTCAGCATTTGGCTACACTATGACACAATGTCATGTTGCTTCTGTGTCCAGCCACTGGTGGAGTTCAATTCTTCTTGCTCACAGGGTTTCAAGCATCCTATTAAAGGTGACAGGGTCACATATTGTTGCTAGGAGCCAAGACCTCCTTCTGCCTGAGAGCAAATGTCAGTTAAGTAAATAGCCTGAGTTAAGGAATACTTTATTTATTACCCTTCTGCCAGGGAGAAAATATTAATCAAATAAGCAACTTGAGCTGAGAAATGTTTTAATTGCCTTCTTGCTTGTGAAAAAAAATTTAGATAAGTAATTTGGGCTAGGAATTCTTGTGGGCTTAGAGAACTCTGCAATTATGGATGACCTTGGACCCTGACTGTCAGATGACCCTCCTGCCTGCTTGCCTTTATAACAGCAGCCTGAACAATAAAATTTAAGCACTAGATCAGACATTCAGACTGGTGCTTCTTCCTTGTGTCTCTTGTCTCTTCATTCTTTCGCCCCCTTCCCTAGGGTCTTGTTGAATCCCCGCAGGCCAGGGCATCTTGGCGCCTGACATGTGGCCCTTTGGGTCGCGGTCCAATTGAACATTGCTTCTACAAGGACGTCCTGCAAACATAGGATCAATGCTTCTCCAGAAAGAAGAGAGAAGAGAGAAGAGAGAAGAGAGAAGAGAGAAGAGAGAAGAGAGAAGATCCGCATTGTGAATTGTGATCGCCAAAGAGTAGCCTGCCTGTGAGAGTGATCCAGTGAAGGTAAGAAAAAGCAAGGCAGTTATGGGACAACCATTGAGCAAACATGATTATTTCTTACAGGGTCTCAAAGAGAGCCTCATGGCATGAGGAGTAAGGGTTAAGAAAAAGGATCTTTAAAGATTTTCTGAATTCATTGGTGATATTTGTCCATGGTTTCCCCATGAGGGGACTATTGATGAGAAAAGATGGGCTAGGGTTGGAGATTGCTTAAAAGATTTTTATGAAATCTTTGGTCCTGAGAAAGTCCCTGTTCAGGATTTTTCCTATTGGAACCTGGTGAATGATGTACTTCAAGTCTATAAACAATTTCCAGATATTCGAGAGTTAGTGAAAGAAGGGGAAAGGGTCTTACAGTGACACTTTAGACCAACTTCTGTGTGTGAGTCTGTTTCTATTCTCATGCCTGATTCAGACATCCCTGATGCTCCCCTTAAGGCTGCTGCAGCTGAGCCAGTAACTGCAAAACCACCTCATGCTAACATTTACCCCTCCCTTGCATCCTTAAAATTCCTGGCCAAGAATGGGCCTGACAATCACCTTTTTCCTACAGAGACATTATCCCTAGAAAAGGGGGCAACTAAATACTGTAATCCTGACTTGCTGCCCCTGGGCTCATTCATGCCAGGACCACCTCTATATACTATCACTGCTCCATTTTGTACCCTGGTCCTCTACTTGTCTGATATTAATGATCATACCACCAAAGGTAAAGCCCAACTTTCACAAAAAAATGGCTTCTCTTAGAAAGTTAATAGAGGAAAAATGGGAACATTTGCAGTTAGTAAAAGAACTGCGAGCTCTTGATTTAGAATTAACTTTCCTCTCCCCAATACCTGCTATCTCTAAGAATAAATCTAAACCAAAACCTCAAAAACCTGTACTGGCCTCCCTGTTACCAGAAGCAAATCTGCTGTCTCTTCCAATAGCAGAAATAAAAACACTACCTCACCCTCTACTGGGGAAGACAATGAGTATGACTTCCCTGCTGGGGAATAAGGATACAATGCCTTCAGATAGTGAGGCCTCTGATAATGAAAACAAAGCCTCAGGGGACTCAGAAAGTGAGGAAGATGAAATAAAAAGTCAACAGTATCACAAGCTAGGGTTTTCTCAGCTGAAAGACTTAAAAATGGCAGTAACAAATTACGGACCAACAGCTCCCTTTACTTTATCCTTAATTGATATTTTGAGTGAACAGTGGCTTGTTCCCAATGATTGGTATTTTTTAGCCCATGCCACTCTGGCTGGAGGTGACTATGTTCTCTGGAAGACTGATTTTGTTGAAAATTGCAGAGAAATAGCGCTTCACAATTCTGAAAGGAAAACCTCTAAGAAGTAGACCAAAGATAAGCTTTTGGGGCGGAGCCCTTATGATACTAATGAAAAACAGGCTCAGTTTCCTCCTGGCCTTCTATCCCAAATTCAAAATGTGGGTCTTAAAGCTTGGAAACAACTCCCACCTAAGGGGTCAGCAACCACTTCCCTTGCCAAGGTCTGCCAGGGCCAAGATGAGCCTTATAGTAACTTTGTCAGTCTCCTTACTGATGCAGCTAAAAGACTTGTTGGTCGTAAGAAAAAGAAAGTGCTTTTCTTAAACACCTTGCATTTGAGAATACAAATCCTGCCTGCCAGGCTGCAATAAGATCCCACTGTAGTGGTGCTGAAATTTCTGATTATATAAAACTGTGTGCAGGCATTGGTTCAGCTCATGCAATAGGACTTGCCATTGAAGCTGCCCTTAAGGATTTCAAACAGGATGATCACCAGAAAAAGTGCTTTAACTATAAACAGCCAGGACATTTTTCTAGGGAGTGCAAAGCCCCTAAGGCAGAACTACTCTCCCTGCCTCCTTGTGACCCGCTGCCATCGAGGTAGACAATGGGCTTCAGAGTGCCATACCAAGGTAAAAATACAAAATAATACCTTGCCTCAGAAGCAGGGAAACTCCCAGAGGGGCCAGCCCCTGGCCCCAAATCCGAGATAAAACCCTGGGGCTATCAGGTTTGTCCCTCAAACATTAACCCCTCAGACTCAAACATTACCTCCTTCCAACGAGCAACTGCAAGCAGCGCAGGATTGGACCTCTGTTCCTCCACCAATACAATATTGACACCTTAGATGGGGACACAAGTTCTACATACTGGGGTCTTTTGCCCCTTGACCCCCAATACTGTTGGACTTCTTCTTGGGCATACCAGCTCCACTCTTGAGGGTTTAAATATCTCCCCCAGAGTGATTGATAATGATTTTACAGGTGAAATAAAGATCCTGGCCTCGTCCACCTCTGGTCCCTTGGCTCTTAAATCAGAACAGAAAATTGCTCAATTGCTTTTAGTCCCCCTTAAACATCCTAATCAAAGATTCCTTCTAGAGTCTAGGGGCTCTAACAACCTTGGTTTATCTGATGCTTATTGGGTCAGACAAATTACCCAAGATAGACCCCTCTTTAAATTAAAATTAGAAAGAAAAGTCTTTGAAGGCCTTATAGACATGGGAGCTGGTGCCACAATTATCTCAGGAAAAAAAACTGGCCTTCTGCCTGGCCTCTGACAGCCTCATTAACACATTTAAAAGTCATTGGACAAACCTCTAATCCCCAACAATGCTCTAAGATCCTCACATGGGTAGATGAAGAAGGAAATCCTGGTCCAGTACAGCCTTATGTTGTGCCTGATTTACCTGTTAATCTATGGGGCAGAGACAGACTTGGCCAGTTGAATCTTATCATGTGTAGCCCTAATGAGATAGTTACTCATCAAATGCTAAAACTGGGATTTCGACCCGGACAAGGGCTTGGAAAACACTCGCAAGGAGTAAAAGAACCTATCAAAGTGACTGAAAAATTTAACCTCCTGGGACTTGGTGCTGAAAATTTACCCTAATGGCTGTTGACATCCCTGTACCTCATGCAGACAAGATTACATGGAAATCAGATGAAGTTGTGTGGGTTAGTCAATGGCCATTAACCTCAGAAAAACTGGCTGCAGCAACAATGTTAGTACAGGAACAGCTTGCTGCTGGCCATATAGAACCTACCACCTCCCCTTGGACCACACCTGTCTTTGTTATTAAGAAAAAATCAGGCAAGTGGAGACTATTACAAGACTTGAGAGAGATTAATAAAACTATGCTCACTATGGGAGCCTTACAACCTGGATTGCCCACCCCTGCGGCCATTCCTGCTGGATATTTTAAGATAGTAATAGACCTCAAAGATTGCTTCTTCACCATTCCCTTACACCCTGAAGATAGACAATGGTTTGCCTTTAGCTTGCCAGTAACCAACTTCAAAGGGCCCATGCCATGTTTCCAGTGGCGGGTCCTACCCTAGGGCATGGCTAACAGCCCAATGTTATGTCAGAAATTTGTAGCACAAGTGGTTGATCCCTTTCGTGAAAAATGGCCTTCTATTTACATTGTCCATTATATGGATGACATTCTTCTGGTTGGACCTGATGGTACACAATTACTTTATTGCTGTCAAGAATTATCACAGAAACTGGCAGATAGAGGGATCCAGATTGCCCCTGACAAAATTCAACTACAAGATCCTTATTTTTATTTAGGCTTTGAGCTTTGCCATCAAAAAATTATTACCCGAAAACTTCAGCTCCAAGTAGGCCATTTGAAAACACTTAATGATTTTCAAAAATTGTTAGGTGATATAAATTGGATCAGACCTTATCTTAAACTTACAACTGGGGAGCTTAAGCCTCTTTTCAATGCTCTTAAGGGTGATTCCAATCCTTCCTCCCCCTGGTCCTTGACCTCTGCAGCCACATGCACCTTGCGGTTGGTAGAAAAAGCCATCCAAGAACAGGGAGTTTCCTTTATTTCTTATGAAACACCACTCCTGTTTGTTATCTGTAACACCTCACTTACACCTACAGGAGTGTTTTGGCAGCATGGCCCTCTTCTCTGGGTCCACCTTTCAGCTTCCCCCCCATAAGGTACTCATCCCTTATACTTCCCTGATTGCTAAGCTTATTCTTTTAAGATGGAAACAGAGTCATCAGTTTTTTGGAAAAGATCCTGATAAGATAATTATGCCATATGCTAAAAATCAACTAGACTGGCTCATGCAGACCACATATGAGTGGCCCATATCTTGCTCTTCCTTTTTGGGAATAATTGATAATCATTAACCTGCTGATAAATTGCTTCAATTTGCTAAAATTTATCCTTATATCTTCCCAATGTTTACCTCATCTCAACCAATATCAAATGCTTGTTTGGTGTTTTCTGATGGCTCCTCTAATGGAACAGCAGCTTACGTTATAAATGGATAGGTTACCCCTATTTATTCCCCCTTTAAATCAGCCCAACTTGTAGAACTTTTTGCAGTAATAAAGATTTTTCAGTTACTAAAAGATTGCCCTTTTAATTTGTATACTGACAGTGCCTATATTGCTCATTCTGTTCCCATTCTTGAAACGGTCCCATACATTAGATCCTCCACAAATGCTGCTCCTCTTTTTTCTCAGCTTCAAAAGCTGATTGCCTCTAGATGTCACTCCTTTTTTTGTTTGATATCTCCGTGCTCATTCTGATCTGCCGGGTCCCCTCTCTAGAAGAAATGCCTGTGCAGATGCTGCCACCCACTTGACCTTTCCAGTGTTGTTAGGTTCTGTAGAACAGGCCCAGAAGAGTCATGCTTTACATCATTTAAATGCTCAGACCCTTCACCTTCTTTTTAAGATCACTCATGAACAGACGCGCCAGATTGTTAAACAATGCCCTGCCTGTGTCACACTTCTGCCCACCCCTCACCTGGGTGTTAACCCCAGAGGTCTGGTCCCAAATGAAATATGGCAAATGGATATCACACACATTTCTGAATTTAGTAGTCTTAAATATCTTCATGTGACCATAGACACCTTTAGTGGATTTATTTTTGCTAGCTTACATACTGGAGAGGCTTCAAAAATGTTATAGCCCACATTTTAAATTGTCTCTCTGTCATGGGTAAGCTTAAGATCATTAAGACTGACAATGTTTCTGGCTACACTAGAAAAAATTTTCAAGAGTTTTGCCACCAATTACAAATCAGACATATTACTGGCATCCTTTATAATCCTCAAGGGCAGGGCATTGTTGAACATGCCCACCAGACTATCAAAAACACTTTATCATCATGCCCTGTTTGTTCTCAATTTTCTAAATCTGGATGCTCATGTCAAGTCTGTTGCTGATTGCCTCTGGCATCCTAAGACCAATAAAAACTATGCCACAGTTATGTGGCAAGACCCCTTTATATCCAGATGGAATGGCTCTGACCCTGTCCTTATCTGGGGCAGGGGCTCTGCTTGTATTTTTGACACAAAAGAAGGAGGAGTCCAATTGCTCCCTGAACACTTGATTAAACAAATAGATAATGACAAAAATGCCTTAGATCTTGAGGACAGTTCCAGGGAAGAGAGATCTCCCTGAGAATTCCCTTCTTTTTCCTTTCCAGATAAAGAGGCCACCTGTGGTGTCTGCTGTTGGAAGTTCTAATTCTGATGCCAGCCTCAGGACTTCTACAACTGGAACTTCGAGGGGCAATTGACAAGGACATTGGACAGCTACAGATTGATATTACTAACCTGGAAAAATCCCTTGTTTTGCTGTCTGAAGTGGTCCCCCCAAAACGCAGAGGGCTGCATCTGGCTTTCCTTCAGCAAGGGACTATTTGCTGCCCTCAAGGAGGAATGCTGTTTTTATACTAACCACACTGGGGTAGTTAGAGACTGAGTATAGCCAAGATCTGAGAGAGATTATAATGGCAAAAGAAACAGTGAGAACAAGAAGGGTGGCTTAAAAACTGCTTTTCTGTTTCTCCTTGGCCTACCACCCTTCTCCCTTTCATCCTAGGCCCTGTGCTCAGTCCAAATTCTCCTTTTGGCTTTCAGTCCTTGGGCCTTTAACAGACTTACTGGCTTTATAAAACAACAAATTGACTCCTTGGCATCTAAACCTCTACAAGTATATTATCACAGACTTGATCTGGCTGATAGAGACATGGCTGAGACTTGCGTTGACATATCTCCCTTAGGAGCTATATAGAACTCAGATCTATGCACGCTGGTTCGCATGGCACAAACACAGCATGGGTACCTTTAAGGGGTGTATGACAAGGTACCACAGGGGGAGGACCCAAATTGTCCGCATCTGAGTCCCCCATGAAGCAAACCTGATTGCATAGAGGTTGGTGTTAATTTCTTGTGTCTCAAAGGAGCTGACTAGGACCCTCAATTTCCTATGAAGCCATGAGACATTTAACTCTCTCCTCCCCAAAAAGACACTATTTCTAATGATAATGGGAGGATCAGGTCAATCTTACCCCCTCTGGTTAATGCCCGCTAATTTATCAATGAGATTTGCAAATGTCCGCTTCCTCAGACCAGTCTCTTTAAAAATTGTTAGAAAAGAGGAGATGCTGGGAGCCAAGACCCTCTTCTGCTTGAGAGCAAGTGTCAGTTAAGTAAACAGCCTGAGTTAAGGAATACTTTATTTATTACCCTTCTGCCAGGGAGAAAATATTAATCAGATAAGCAACTTGAGCTAAGAAATGTTTTAATTGCCTTCTTGCTTGTGAAAAAAAATATTTAGATAAGTAATTTGGGCTAGGAAATCTTGTGGGCTTAGAGAACTCTGCAATTACAGATGACCCTGGACCCTGACTGTCAGATGACCCTCCTGCCTGCTTGCCTTTATAACAGCAGCCTGAACAATAAAATTTAAGCACTAGATTAGACATTCAGACTGGTGCTTCTTCCTTGTGTCTCTTGTCTCTTCATTCTTTTGCCCCCTTCCCTAGGGTCTCGTCGAATCCCCATGGGCCAGGGCATACTATGATATACATTGCACTTTTGTTAAAATAAAAATTATTTGAACTGTTATAGTCCAGGCAAAAAAGTTACAGACCACACTTCCTATGAGGCCAAATTAGAGTCCTTTATTAGCTAGTCAAGAATTTTCAGTGCTAACATTTAGGAATAAATTCTATATAAAGACAAGAACTTCATAATATATCATTGTCTGGTACAGGTTAGAGAAACCTTATAATATCTGTTTTGTCTAGACATTCACCACATAATTTGGTTATGTTTTTGGGTCATGGTCAAGGTCATGGAAAATCCCAAATGTGCTTCCAAGCTCAGATGTGACTCTTCAGGGGTTTAAGAATACAGAAGACATGAAATGAACCCTGGGAACTCAGGAAAGCTGGCATTACCTTGTAACTTCAGAACAAGTAAGTGTTGAGATGGTACTTGGGAATACAGATTTTTGATGCTAATAGAATTTCTGACTTATAGCTCATCATGTTACTTCTCTTACCTCATTTAATTAGTGCCATGGGTCTTTAAAGAAGGTTCCCACATCTGTGCTCAATAGAGCAGAGCATCTAACTAACGAAAAAGTTCCAGGAGACAGACTAGAAAAAAGCCAGATTTGAGCCTTGCTTTCTCATATTTCTTGCTTGGAGAGAGAGACTATATAGAAGTATATGATAATATGTATTATATTATTATATTATATGTATTATATTATATATATTAACTTTACAGAAGGAGGAAAATAAATTTGGGCTATAAAAGTTAGACATTACAAAATTAGATTCTTGGAATATCAAATTCTTGACAAATGTCTATAAATTTGAAAATATCAATAAACTTTATAGATAAGTGCACTGTGTCTACTCTTTTTAGAATAGAACAAAACTGAGGATAGACTAAGGGAGAGGTGATTTTGTTTTCAAGATAATTCAATGGAAATTAGGATAGATAGTGAATGTAGAGCTTTTTAATAATTTCTTAGGGAGCCCCACAGAAACTGTATTATAACAAATAGGATGCACATGTTCTTTAACAAACTTATCTAAAAAAAGATTCACAGAATTGAATTGCAATGGGCTCATTCAGGACTCAAATGTCAGCCAAACCCAGCTTGGAGATCTGGCTCCTTTTTGTTTCTATCCGAAGTCTAGTACAGTGTTGCCCTGTGCACTTAATAGTTTTAACTTTCAAATCCTCATTTTCAGTGGGTTCCATGTGAAAATCCCTGCAGCAACATTCCCAAAGCAGTCACTAACATTCACTTAGTTATAATTTTAAGTCAATGCAATTCTTTATTGAACTAAGTAATGGGCTTCATTTGAGTGTTTTCATACAAGCATATAACACTTAGCTCATCTTCTTCAATCCTCTCCTGTCTGTCCTTTGTTCTTTTTATGGCTTGTTTTTTACTGAACCAGAAAATTTTAAGTAGTCATCCCAGAATCAGTTGCAATTTCTGTTCATGAGGTATAGCATTGGTTTCAGTTTCATGACAAGAATGCTAGGCTGAGGATTTACATTTTGAAGTGTAATAGAAATTATTTAAAGTTGTAGACCTGGTTGTACTCACCATGCAAGCCTGGGAATTGAAGGGCCTAGGGCTTGAGCAATATAATGCTTTAGCGTTAAGTGGTAGAGCAAAAATAATCAAAAAAGACAACCAAGAAGGAGTAACTACTGTCAACAGAAGACTCTTCTGTGAAAGCTGACACAGTAAGGTCTTTCCTAGAATGGGAGTATGACCCAGAGGCTGTCTGAAGACTGCTTACCTGGGGATCCATCCCAGGTGCAGTCACTAAATGCAGACACTCTTGTAGATGCCAGGAAGTGAATACTGACCAGAGCTTGACATACCTGTCTCCTGAGAGGCTCTGTCAAAGGTGGATTCTCACAGCTAACCATTGAACTGATCATGGACTCCCTCAATGGAGGAGGTAGAGAGAAGACTGAAAGAGCTGAAGGAGCTGAAGGAGCTGAAGGAGCTTCTGGGCCCACTGGAAGAATGACAATACCAACCAGCCAGAGCTCCCAGGGTCTAAACCTCCAGCCTGGAAACATGCTTGGAGGGACCCATGGCTCCAGCTGTATATGTAGTGGAGGATGACCTTGTCACGCATCAGTAGGAGAGAAAAGCCTTGGTCCTGTGAAGGCTGGATACCCCAGTGTGTGGGAATTTGACAGTGGGGATGGGGGAGTGAGTTGATGGATGGGGACACACCCTCATAGAAGTAACAGAAGGAGGGGACGAAATAGTAGGTTTCTGGGGGAATGGGTAAAAAGGATAACATCTGAAGTATAAATTAATAAAATATCCAATAAAAATAAAATAAAAAGTGTGTGAAAGAACAGTGAGGAGGTCACTGATGACATTAGGAAAATGGTCTTGGAGAAGTGGAGGGAATCAAAGCCCAGGGTGAACTAGTTTTATCAAAGTGAAACACAATCAACAGTGAGACTAGAAATGATAAAGGGGGTTACAAGCCTTTCCAGAGTTTACTGAGAAAGACTCATGGAAAAGAAGACATCTGCTGTACAAAAATATTGAATCCTAAAAATGTTTTTCTAGGACTTGCCTAATATGGTAAAACACACATTTAACCTTAGTGCTTAGAAAACAGAGGCAGCAGACCTCAGTGAGTTCAAGGCCCCTTGGTTTACACAGTAAATTCTATGTTGGCCAGGGCAACATAGTGAGACACTGTCTCCAAATCAACAATATGTGTTCCGAGCCCCTTCCGTGTCCCCTTCACCCACGAAAGAAACACGTGAGGCAGTGTTTGGGTGGTTACCACAGCGACGCTTTATTCTTGTATCAGCTGAAGCGGAAAGACCCCAAGCCCAGAAAAGGCACTGCTATATGTACCCTAGAGTGGCGTGTTCACTTCTGATTGGCTCATTACCCATAATACGCCCCAGGATGGGCAGTGACTTTGGCGCGTTTTGCCTTTTGCACCTGTGCAGTTAGTTGTTTACTTGTGGGAGCACAGGATGCTCCCGCCATCTTGTAATGGCGAATGTTGTCACGCTCACACGGCTCCTAACAAATATGAAAGTTTTTCTAAGATTAGAATAACACATTTAAATAATGGTAATGATTCAATGAGAAGTAAAATTCAATGATGAAAAAGGGAGGTGGGAACTGCTGACATGATGGACAAAAGCTGGTCAGAGGAAATGCAGATGGTATAAGGATGGGCTGGAGCAGACCCTGATAGTGTAGTTTAATGGTTATACTCAGTGGAGGGACCCAGTGGGGAGACAGATGGATGGTAGATGCCCTCTGATTGTTCCAGTTTGTTGCTGTAGTGGAAAGAAATAACAAACTGAAAGTGAGAAGTGGAAAAGGGGTTCTCTCCCCCTTTATCTCTCTCTCTCTCTCTCTCTCTCTCTCTCTCTCTTTCTGTGTCTCTCTGTCTCTCTGTGTGTGTGTGTGTGTATGTGTGTGCGCACATGTGTGCACTTATGTGTGTTTGTGAAGGAAGGCAAAATATTATTGAATTAAGGGCCTAGGGCCCACAGCAAGTTTTGTTTTGTTCAGGAATTTTAATAGCAATCCATCAGTCTAGTGGTGTTTGTCCCCAACTACATTTGATTTTCTGAATTCAATAGTGAGTCATGATGTTGAAAAACAGGCGAGTTGATGAAGGGAATGCCGGATAGAGATAGTGGTAATATAAAGGAGAGAGAGAAAGAGAGAGAGAGAGAGAGAGAGAGAGAGAGAGAGAGAGAGAGAGA
The DNA here is from genome assembly GCF_011762505.2 of Arvicanthis niloticus. Classification (NCBI taxonomy): domain Eukaryota; kingdom Metazoa; phylum Chordata; class Mammalia; order Rodentia; family Muridae; genus Arvicanthis; species Arvicanthis niloticus. Next base: position 322,442 of record NC_047666.1, read on the forward strand.
GAGAGTTGGTTTATTGAGACACTGAGACAGAGTTTGTCTGTGTAACCTTGGCAGTCCTAGAACATGCTCTGTAGAGCAAGTTGGCCTGGAACTCATAGAGATTTACCTGCCTCTCAGGTGCTGAGATTAAAGGCATGTGCCAACTCAGTCCAGCCATTTTGATCCAATATAACCTCTTTTAACAAAAAGTATTTTGTTAGGTTTCTTTGTACTTTCTATTGTTTCTGCTTACTGGCCACCATGAGGTCTGTCTTGTGCAGATAATATAGAATTTACTGATGGGATGTGCAGCGCACAGCCATGCCGATAAGGAGAACGCCACACTCAGGATTCTTCTGACAGCATTTATTGAATAGCTCTTCAAGATGGAGAAAAGGGGAAGGACGCTGAGCTCAGAAAGCCCGCTGCTTAAATAGAGCTTTGGGAGACGTGCAGATCCCTCATTGGCTCAAATCTCTCATCCAATTGTCATACTCGGTTTTCGAGCCATGTGCAGGCGCATTCTCAAGTAAAGCTTCCGTGAAGAACCAGGAAGCAGAAGCCTGTGCCATCTTTTAATGGCGAATGCGGCTCCTCACAGGGATGGCACTAATGGTTCACTGCTTCCTAGTTCTTGTATAACAATGTGTATATGGCCATACCAGGCAAGTAGGGAAACAGACTGTCTTAAACCTAAGTCCAAACTGTAAACATTTATTTTTCAGGGAATTCTTCAACTTGAAAAATTACATGGTGGTAATAATACCACTGAGCCCTGTGTGCCCTATTGTAGTTTGTTTTTACGAGAGACTTTAATTGTACCACTAACCCCATTCTGTCACCATCATCATTGTCATGGACATTTTCAGAAGAGGTTACTAAAGCACAGAGTCTTCAAAAGAACCTTCTAAAACCATATGGACAAGGAAAATTTGAAGGTAGGATTGTAGCCCAAGCAGTCTGACTAAGACATAGCTATTCAACTCCAGGAAGAGGCTTTCAGTGATCTCCTTCAGATCTCAGCTCACAGATCAAACATATCTATCCAGGGTTTGTTTCTAAATTTACTTGATCTACAAGGCTGCTTCTCAGTAGAAATGTGGGATTATGCATGTAGGAGCTTTCCATTCTTATACTGTGTACACATGTAGTGCTTGCATAGGTGCACTGATTTCTCTAAACTAGTCTGGCTAGGGACACTTTCTTGTATTTTGTGTGACTCTTATAGTTTACAAAATTCACATAAAAGTATTTAGTGTTTCTAAATAGCCACATTTTTGAGACTCATTATTAAATCAAAAGATTGCCAAACCAGAATTTTGAGAAAGAAGCAGGAAAAAAAATTAAATCAGAAGATTTGAAAGCTGATTTGTTTTCTTGAAGAATTAAAAATGATGTCTAAATCAAAATAATTAAAAATCTGATTATTATGGATGAAAAGTAATTATGTTTTCTGCTTTTGCACAAAGAAAACTATGACTGACTTTAAATCCTTTCTGCATCCTGAGGCTAGCCTGTCGCTGTGATTACTGGTGACCATTATTTGTTTTTCATCCTGCAGAAGTTAGTATTAGATAACATGTACTCCTGAGAAAACAGGTTTGTTCAAGCTTTCCTTCCAGATCTGGGTCAGCTCTCTAGAGAGAATCCAGGCCTCTACACTTTGGAGATGAATCTACAAAGTGATGGATGCACACATATCAAAAAGCTTCTGGGAAAGTGTTTGAGAAGGTCAACCCTCCCACCTGCTATTCACCAAAGGGTAAATGAAGGAAGACAACCACCCACTTTTTCACCTGGTTAAGGTTATACACAGCTGCAGAAGAAGAAAATGAGAATGTGAAGATGGTAGGTTTTTGAAGTAGAAATGACAATTTACCAAGATAAGCAGTAATCACATGAACAAGAAACTCAGGGGGAAACAATTGCCTTTAGAAGTTTAAGAGCTGCTTGTGAGCTAAAGGCCCAATCTTTCTAAGAACTCCTCAATCAGCTCAATGGAAAATTGGATTACAGTGTGACCGAGGGTCAGATGGCTTGAAGAATATTCTTTAGGACATGTAGTTAAATAAAAATCAATCCAACAAATTCAATTCTTCCTTGATATGCGATATAATTTTTTCTCAGGCGTTACCTTCACTTTTCCTAACAAAAATGATGATCACTTAAATAGTACTAAAGAGTAGAGGTACTTTGCAGAGTGATATTCCCCTTCTCTTCTCAGCAATCACATGAAACATGATATATTGCTTGCTTTCCTTGCGTGGCTGGCTCTATTGCAAGTGTGTGCTTTTAGAATTTCAGTCACTATTAACAGATGGTGACTATTGTAGCTGTTTGCCTTCTTGTACTAATTAGCATACCTCAGGGAAAGCTAGTCCCTTCCCTAGACATAAGTCTTTTTAACCCAATTATGGGTATGGAATAATTGTGACTGAGTAAGCCAGTTCTGCCAATTCTATTGCATATTAACAAATGATTCACTGTGCCCTTCCCCCAGCCTTGAGCAGGCCTGACAGACATTGTTTATCACAACAGACCAAGTGAAAGGATCTAGGTGGGGTTACCCACCTTAGCTACACAGAATTTAGAAGATCTGCCCCTGGGCTTGCCCTGAGATATCTCCAGCCATGACCAAGAATGGATTATTCTACCTGTGGGGAAGAAATCTCTCGGGTGGGGGGAAGAGGGAGTCTGGCAGCCTGGTCCCAGGGCGGTCTGGCATCAGGGTCCTGGGCGGGCTTCCCATGTCGCCAGCGGAGGGTCCCACATTCACGCAGCTGTCGGTGGGCGGGCCAGTGACTGCATCGGCAAGGTTCCAGGGCTCCAAAAGCTGGGAATCTGGCAGAGAGACCATGTGACATGTGGAGTCTGGTTTTCCAAAGCTTTTATTGTTCATGGCATGGAAAATGGATGTAGGTGGCACGTGCTTCCCTGGACAAAAGCCAGGGGAGACTATAGGGATGGGGGAAAGGTGAGAGAATAACTTAATTAGCTATGCCCCTGGCCTTTTGATAATTCATTAATATTTAAATCTCTGGAGGTAGAGACTTGTTAATCATGCCCTCTACCTGTGTCCTACGTGACTGAAGGTGGCAGGTTAAATGGAGTTACCTCGTCCAAGGCCCAACATCTACCCATTTCCGGCTTAAACCAGGAGGGGTTTTGGTGGGGCCTTTCCCTTTAAATTGAGAGCTGAACATTACAGCTTTGAGCCCTGATCAGAGAACTTTGTCTTCATCTCCATCCCCCTTTCATTCCCAGCTCCCTTTTCAGATGAACCCAGTTGTTTTATGGCTGCAGGCAGCTACAATTCATTAAGAGATGCCATGTGACCAAATTCAGACCAGTGGAATGCAGGACACAATTAAGCAATTAGAATGAGTTTCTAGATCTTAAGAGATGTCAAAGACTATCAGTAAATGCATGCCCCTTACTTCACTTGTCCCAGCTCATGCTGTCGGTAACTCTGTGCCTATCCGGATAACAAAAAGAAAATCAAAACAAAGAGAACATCTAGCATGATGGAAAGCGCAAAATGGAATATAAAACTTCGGGTTTTAAGTTATTCTATACTGATGCTGACCTGGCCTCAGGAGTGAACCTGATTTAAACTTTAAAAATAGATATATTATTAAATTGCCTTATGAATTCATCTCTATACCAATAGTTTAGGGCAGCTTTCAGACTTCATCACAGAAATTTATTTGTGCAGTGAGCATTGTGTTAATACAAATTGCAATTGGTTGAATCACAGAGAATAAATGTGTGTGGAGTTCTTAACCACACAACACACACACACATACATACACACACATGCACACATACACACATTGTTCATAGAACATAAAGAAAGAAGACATAGAAAAATTGAAAGAGCCAGAAATCTTGGAGGACTGGAGTGAAACAAAACTTTTGGAACATTATAAGACTAGTGCATTCATTAACTCACATCAGGTCTGACTACCTACAAGTTTCTGAACAAGATAAAGATAGCCCATATTCTAGTTTGGAAATGGTAGATGCTTAAGAGCTCCAACGTTTAGCTGATGAGCTTGTGACAGTTGATAGCTTTTAGCGTAGGAAGAATATATTTTTTTCAAGAATGTGGCCCCTGGTAGGTTGATCATGTTTCAGTGTATGGACCTATTCCCAAAGTTTATGGGCACCACCAATTGGACCCTGTGGGTTATTAGTAACAAAGTACACAAAGTCATGAGTGAGTAGATATAGAGGTGGTGGAAAATAGAGTTAGGAGAAGAAGCTGGATTTGTTTGATAAAAATACATTATATGCACATATAAAATTCTCAGAGTTAATAAAATATTTTACTGTATTTTAAGCATATGGCTGGTTTGCTTGCTTAGATACATATGTTCCATGTACAGACAGTGCCCATGAACACCAGAAGAAATCATGAGAACCCTTGAGAGTGGAGTTACATCTAGTTGTGAGCTGCCATGTGGAGTTAGGACACAAACCAGGTCTTCTATAATAGCAGTAAGCATTTTTTTCTCTCTCTCTTTCAAGTGACTGATTTTCTTATTGGTTATTTCATTTATTTACATTTCAATCCATAATTGCTCCTGAATAAAGGAAATGAAGGGGAAAAGAGTGGAGCAGAGAGATTGAAGAAAAGGTCATCCAGCAATTGCCCCACCTAGGGATCCATCCCATCTGCAGACACCAAACCCAGACACTATTGTTGATGGCAAGAAGCACTTGCTGATAGGAGACTGTTCACTGAGAAGCTCTTTCAGAGTTTGACCAATACAGATGCAGATACATGAAATCAACCATTGGACTGAGCACAGGGACCCCAATGGAGAAGTTAGAGAAAGAACTGAAGGAGCTGAAGGGATTTGGAACTCCATAGGAAGAACAATACCAACCAACCAGACCCCTCAAAGCAGTAAGCATTCTTAATTAATCCCTGAGCCATCTTTCTAGCCACAAAATAGAAAATTACAAAAAGAGATTACTTTTCAACTGATTTCAAAGAAGCAGTGATTATTCCTAAATATCCAGAAAACACATTTCTCCAGAAATATAGTAAGAGAGGTAGAAAGAAAGGCAGCTGTAGTTATAGGCAAAAAAGAAAGAAAGCCATTTCATGGGTTAACAAGAAAAATATTAAAGAAAACTGTCAGGAGCCATAATGGAACAAGCTAATAACTAGCAAGTGATCATCCTCAATAGGCCTGCCTTGGATTATTATATAATCTTCAACAAGTGTGTCCCAATTCAACAAGGCTGTAAGTGACTCATTTTTAGGAAAGATTCCTGCTATTAATATGCTTTTCCTATCATTATTGAACACATATAACAATCACTAAGCAATAGTACACCCCTTTGGAGCAAATCTCTCCAGATCCACACAGATGTACTGTCTTGTAGTGATGCTATATAGACAAATATATGACTCTTATAATCAATGATAATCCTATAAGAATTCCTAAAATTATATCAATGATTATTAAGCTCTTTTATAAGGGGACTGCTATTAGGTCCTTTTCTGATAGTCAAAATTGTGATGAGAACTCTGCCAGTCTTCCAAGTGTTACCAGTTAATTGTTCTTAGATAGTAATCAGACTTTCTCCTACTCAGAGCACATTCCAAGAGGTTGTAAAACAATTAACCAAAGATCATTAAAAGGGAACTAACAATTTATTATAGGTGCTAGGACAGAAGATAAAATATTGACTGGGTTTATTTATACAAAACTTCACTAATAACTTATAGTTTTAAACCTTCAGTGGAGCTGTGACAGGTGATGGATGTTTAGCCAGATAATTACTGTTTATAGATATGCATGTAAACATTCTCTGTTGTAAACTTCTATTTCAATTTATGATTTAATTTTTGGTGTGAGCTTGTGATGAACTTTGTAACATGTTATCATGTATTCTGAAAGATGTATAAGTACTGAGGACAAAGAGATGAGAGGCAGATAGAATAGAGAGAATATAGAATTTTCCCCTTTCTTTAGATAGATTTTTTTTCCCTTTCCTCAAGTAGGATCCTTCCACTTTTCCCCTTAGATACCTTTCTTAGGAAACTTTTTACAACTTAGTAATAGATGTTATAACTACTTTTGTAAGTGTCATTTTCTTCCTGTGACTTCAGACTAGCAAGGTGAAAGTTAGAGCCTGCTGTTCCTGCTGAGATAGAACAAAGGCCACATTGCCTAATCCTTCCCTGTTAGGCTACAGGTGTTAATCACCTAAGCCAGCAGTTTCTTACCCTCAGAAGGAGCAAGAAATTTTTAGGACTGATTAGAAGTTATCATCAGCATTTCAGTCCAGGCCAGAGAGCCAGAAAGCCCTGAGATCCTCAGACTTTAAAGCCATTACCAGAGTCCTACTACTCTCTCAGGGCCAGGAAGCTCTCAGCAGAAAACAATTATTTGCAAAGTAGATGGTGGTGGTGAGTGGTGAGGAAAGAAAGCAATAGCTTTACAGAAATCATTTGGCTAATGCTTAGAGCTTGAAAGGAACAAAACACTTGTGGGTGCTCATCAAATAATTTTTTTAAACATGACACAGTGACATTGGGTCACAAGCGGCACACCTCTAAGCAACTTAAGGAAGGAAGGGTTTATTGGGGACTTACACTTCCAGAAGAATTGGAAACCATCACTATCTTGGTGGGGAGTAAGACAACAAGAAGACAGGCATGGCACTGAAGCAGCAGCTGAGAGTTCAAAACTCAGTCCAGAAACAGAATGCCTAGACAGCTTTAGGGATGGGAGGAAGCATTTGAAGCCTCAAAGCCCACTCTCTTGATACTCCTCCAAAAATATCAAACCTTCTAATTCTTCCCTAGCAGTTCCATCAACTGGGGACTGTGGATTCAAATATGCATTTATGTGGGCCATTCTCATTCAAACCACCACAAGCTGTTTTACAGTGGCTCCTTTACAAGCCTCACAAGACTTAGAGAGTTCTATATGAGTATGCTTGCTCACTTGAACATGAAGTCTCTTCTGAACTGGCCCACAGGTCAGTCAAGGGGTCTGCAAGAGAGAGTGAGGATAGAGGGGCAAGAGGTGCAAAGAATGGGGCCAAGACAAAGTTTTCTGATCAAGGCTCGTTTATTGAAAAAATATCATGGGTATATAAGCACAAGCAGGGAAGTACAGCTGGAGACACTAAACAACAAGTCCAGGATATGTCTGAGGAAAACAAGATGTCTATCAGAGTGTGCTCAGCTGTTGTAGGCTGCTTGAGAAAACATCGTGCTAGAAAAAAGAGTCTCTTGTCAGGGTAGAAGAGTATCAACCTTTAAATATATGGCCCAAGATGACTGCAAAGATGATAGCTGCTTTCTGCTAGGAGTTGGCTCCCAACATCTTCAACTGAAAACACCTTTAATTCTCCATTTTACTAAATCTGTACAATCTTTACCATTGTTTTGAGCTCTGGCTGATTAGAGGCTGGTGGTAGGTGCAAGTAGAATGTGGCATGTCTGAGAAGCCTAGAGTATCTCTACTTTTCACAACTGGCAGATTGGATGGAATTAGGGTCATTTGCATAAAGTAGAACACCCAGTGAAGAGGACTCAAGTCTGATAGAAATTTGTCCCTTAGTTATAATTTTGATAAACTTGGAAAATAACACAAGCTTCAGAAAATTATCCTGTAGAAAATAAAGAAATTCCTCTACATATTAGAGCCTACAGACAAGCACAAATCTCCTATGATGCTTCTGATTACCAGTTTCCATCTATAGGTTACAAAGGCAGTCATTTCTACAACTTTGGATCAAAAAAGAGTGATTACCATAGTCATTATTTTATATTAAACATTATTTTATATTAAAACAATGGCAGCAGTAGCAACAACAACAACAACAAAAAAAAAAAAAAAAACAACAGCAATTTAAAGAAAGAACATAGGGTTCAGTCATGCCAACTTTTTGAAAATGCTTCTCTAAATAGCACCTCACTCTGCTAAGAACAGCATTGCCCAATTGCTTGGGTCTCATGTAAGTGAATCTGACTACTTGCCACATAAGGGAATGAAGAAATCTGCTGATATTGGTCAATGTTTTCAGAGTATTTGAAACTTGATGTGATAGGTCAATGGTGCCTATGTGACTTGATTTTTCCTGGATAATTATTCTGTTACATAAAAGTGAGAGATGTAGGCAATTGTAGCCAAGCATGGGAATAAAATCTTCTCTCACCCTCTGTTTCAGCTACATCAGGTCTCATTTGAAAACAAACTACACAAACAGGAATACTTTTGCCCTTGCTGTGTTGGTTAGGCTCGTTACTCCATTTGAGCACTAGCTTTAAGAGAAAGCTGTTCAAAGGGGGGAGAGAGAGAGAGAGAGAGAGAGAGAGAGAGAGAGAGAGAGAGAGAGAGGATCAAGCAGAGAGACATGCTTCTTGAGACTTTCAGAGGTAAGTCCAGAGCAGGTCAAAATTCTCCAGAATTTGGCAGAGCATTAGTAAAAAAAAATCATCATAATGATAAATGTACTTTTCTCATTACATTTAGAAATTTGCCAGAGAATTGATACATTATTACTATCTACTAAGCCTTAAGAGATGAGGACGACATTCTAACTATATTTTCTCACTGCTTCGGTGCCATAAAAAGCATCATATCTCCTGTCTATGATTCATACCCTGTTTTCAGGCTGGTTTATAGCTCTAAATGTCAATCAGCCTTAACTGTGCAGGCATCTCTTCCAGGTGCCCCAGAAAAGAAGTATTGATTCTGGGTTAAATGTTAACTCCCAAAGGCAAAACCCTAGGTTCACTTTGATATGTCATGGTGGAGAACAGCTAGTTTTAACTGTCCTTGAAAGAAATGTTTGAAAATTGGCTCTAAAATTTCATCCACCAGATGGTCTGCCTTAAGCAGTCCTGCTGAGCAGGCCTATTAGAAGCCTAAATATGCCTGCAGTCTACACGTGATGTCCCCAGGTTGACAATAAATATTTAAGGAATTGCTGGTATGTCAGAAAAACTAAACTGTACCCTGTGTCCATGTAGGATGCTTTATGAATACATCTGTTTCCTACTTCTTGTATTTATAAATACATCTGCTTCCTACATCTCATAGTTTATGAATACATCTGCTTTGTACTTCTCATCTAGTTGTTTTTATACAGTAGAGATGAAGTACTTGCATTGCCAAGAACTCACAGGATCTTGTACCATCTACTTAAGTCATATAGTCTTTGGAAACCACAACATGGTCCCAAGAAGGAAGAAGGAGGAGGGGAGTGAAGAAGAGAAGTAGAGAGGGAAATCATTTATGTTTCTAACACAAGAGACACAAGTCCCTCATAGGTGAGAAGCATTACAGTGTGTGGCACTATGATCAACTACAGTCACTGATTTGTGCAAATATTGTTCCAATCTATCCTAAGTACTAAGACTATAAAAGTGATCATGATGATCATAATAATGTTTATATCAATAAGTAAGCAAATACTATCATTTCTCCTGGCATCCTATCTTACTTCTTTTCAAATTCTTTGAGTGGTATACAACTCTATTTTATAGATATAAAATCTTAAGCTCAAGAGCAGTAATATTTTTGCTGCCCTAACATAGAAAACATAAGATAAAATTATGGTCTCTAACATGAGCATGGTGCCACACACGTGTAATCTCAGAACTTGAGAGGTGCAGGTAAGAAGATCATGTGTGCAAGGCTGGAATCTGTTACATAGACTGTTTAAGGTCAATCATGATTACATGAGACTCTGTCTCAAAAACAAATAAACAAAAACCTGCCATCTAAACTTGAACATTTAGAGTTTCTGTTTTTATCTATTCACTAAAAAGAATCCAATTATATAGGTGTTATAAAAAATTTTAATCCCTACTAGGGGTTTTTACTCCACCTTGACATTTATTTTCCAGATAAAAGTTACACACAAAGTTTATATTTAAAATAAGCCTTAAACAGCATAAGATCTGGGCAGATACCTACCCTATATGTTATTTGAATCTTGGGGCTATTCTTATCAATAGCCCCCAAGTTATTACTTAGTATGTTTCATCTGGGCTGCTCTTAACTCCAATTGGCCAGCCCTCAGGACCATGTTTTCTTAATTATTAACACATGGTGGATTCTCCTTCCTCCTCCTGCACCTTCTTCTCCCCCCTCACAATTCTCCACTGCCCCAAAGCCCAGGAAACCTAAACACCACCTATGTCTCTTCTGTCCAGCTATTGGCTGTTGGTGTCTTTACCAATCAGAAATAACTTGGGAGCAGGGTCACAGGTCTATATGCAGACTTCAGATCTTGGTGTCCTTCACTTATCATTACAATAGATAGCAAGACCAAAACTCAACAGATGAAGAAGGACACCTGCATTTTAGGTGGATTAACAATGTGATTAATGAGCTGGGTGGTGGTGGTGCACACCTTTAATTGTGGTGGTGCACTTGGGAGGCAGAGGCAGGTGGATTTCTGAGTTCGAGGCCAGCCTGGTCTACAGAGTGAGTTCCATGACAGCCAGGGCTACAGAGAAACCCTGTCTCAAAAAACAAAAAAACAAACAAACAACAACAAAAAAACCCAATGTGATTAATGTTGACAGACTGAATCAAACAGGTCCTATTTAGGGAGAAGGATGGAAAGATAAGTATAAATAAATGTAGACACACAAGTCAAGGAAGAGACATGTCTCCATGTAAAGTGTCAGTTTGACTCAAGATACACCATCACAGACTCATGTACAACTGTGTCCCCCTTTTCAACTGAAAGCAAAATATGGTTTTTGCATCCACACTGGATTTACAGCTCAATTATGGACTTGCTAACTACATAAATATAAGTAAACATTTAATTTCATTAAACTAAAGTCAACAAGAACAATTGTTCTTAAGTCTTACTTGTTTTGGGGAGTATTAAAGTAAGTACATTATTATACTTGTTCCAGCTCCACCATTGGCATTATAACTGAGCAATCAGAGAACTCCCTGTTGTCCTGAATGACCTTGATAAACGAGGACCAGAACTAACACTCAACACTTTCAGAAAAATCTAATTAATATAGTGCTACCCTGAATCATTCATGTGTTGAGAATCAATAGCTCAATTTCTGCCTTGTCCCTCCCCTATTTAAATTCATCTTGATCAGTTTCTCTTTCACTTTTGAAAATGACTCAGTTCAATGGTCTGGTTTCTCTTCAGGTCATACACACACACACACACACACACACACATACACAGACCTCCTTTTACCAAATGACTAGTGCTAAAATCCAATTAGTTAATTCTCCAGATTAGCTCATAAGTGTATTTTCTTCTCCTTGAGTGGACAGCATCTAAAGAAAATGTTTCAAAGTGTTGCCAAAAAGTTAAAAATTATTCAAGTTTCATGTTTCAAGAATACATTCTAAAAATATATTCAAGATATATCAAATTCTCTGCATTGCTTAACACTGAAATATTCTGCTTAGTCAATAGTAGATATTTCTTTATGAATATTAAATGGTGGTTATTTTTCTCAACCAAATTGAAGAATAAAAAATGACAGTAGTACTATAAAGTTTTAATTTTCTTTGAATTTATGGAAGATGTTACTTAAATTTTGATATGATTGTCAATTTGCTATTTTCCTTTGACAAAACGGGTTAAAAAAAAACAAAAAAAAATAAACCAAAGAACTGACCCTGATTGAAATCTTTAGAGATTTTAATGAGAACTAAGAAAAAAGAAACACCTGAGACTCTAGAAATATGTTTATGATGTATACCAAGATCTCTTTGGGGACAGTGTCAGAATTAGAATTAGAAATGTATGCTACATGTTAATATCTTTATGAAGAAAAGTAACAGGTTCTATCATCACATCGAGAAACTGTGTATCAATTTGTCTATTGCAGTCATCTGTATTAAAGAATTAGAGAACACACTTATTACCCTTGTTTGTATGCCCTGGTACTTTTATGTGGCCTGGAATATTGGCATATTCCTTTAACAACAAACATCTCTATATATAACAAATGTAAACTAGATACACTGGAAAGGCTAGCCAAGTGATACATAGATTTAAAAAATGGTATAGCACTTTAGAAACTACACTTGAAGAAATTAACAGCAATTTTTGTTCTTTATTTCAAATAACTTAGCAATGTATTAGGGGAAAATAGCAAATATAGGGAGAAGGAAGAATATAATTTTCAGATAAGTATGTCAAATATGTCTGCCTCAAAGTAAAATGCAAAGCATGTCAAAGCATTTCTACCCAAGGAAAACATGATTTGAGAATAAATAATGTCCCTACTAAATGGAGATTAGTAACAATAGAAAATTTTTCAGGACTCCTGATGAGACAAATCTAGAGAGAGTCTAGTTTCTTTTGCGTGGAAGCTTGTGCAGCAGGGAACTGTCACAAGGAGCTTGAACCACAGGGAAGACTTCCTCCAGTTTAAAAAAGACAAAATACTTTTTGTACACATCACAAAAAATGATATAAATTCAAAGTATTTAATGAACTCTAAAAAAAGTCAAATGAGAAGTTATCTAAGACATTTGGAGACACTTCATCTCAAAGATTTGAAGCTCTTCCTCATTTGGTCCATAAGTTGTCATAATGGAAGATGGAAACCTGGTCTTCCTTCTGAATATGCACAGATTTTTGTAGGTAGAAGGGCAATGCTTTCCCTGGCCTTAGCTCATCTACTCTTGAAAAACTATGTTTGTGTTAATTCACAGGGACAAACTTTGGAACCACTGTTCTCTTAGCATAGGTTAAACTACTGTTCAATTTAGCAGTTAGATTTTGAAACACAAGTCTTTCACAATAACTACAATTCCTTTCAAATGAATACCTTCAGTTACACCATATATAAGTGGTTTTTATGTCTTCAATAATTGGAAAAAGCAAATCTTGCCTTTTTATACACCAAAGAACAGTATACTCTGGCTGGTAGGGTGGCTCAATGGTGAAGGCACTGTCTGCTTTTCCAGAGGCCCTGAGTTCAATTCCTGAGCAATCACATGGTAGCTCACAACAATTTCTACTACAATCTGATGCCCTCTTCTTGCATGAAGTCAGGCATTCAGCTTGAGTGCTCATAAACTTAAATAAGTCTTAAATAAAGAACAATAATTTTATATGAAGAATATGTATCCTTAAGGACACATAAATCTACAAAGGTGCTAGGATTTTAAGTTTGAAGGCACTTAAGTATATTTATTCATTGAAGAATCTCAGGTACAAAGTTCATGTGTCGTACATTTTAAAAAGCTATGTGGTACTGTCTTTGAGTGGTGTACATAGAGCCAAGGGTCTGATCTCTAGCAAAACAAACCAAATAAAATGTTCTTCATATTACATTTGCTAAAACGTAACTCAAAAATTTCAAAGCTAATTCAGTCAAAGAAAAAAGAACACCAAGTTCACATGCTATTTGTATATAGCACATGTAACTTCCCATGGAATGAATGTACCTTGTACTTTATCTAACAGAAACATGCATAGGTGGGATTCTCATGCAATATGTAACAAGCATATCATTGCCTCTCAGAAATAAAGTTTCTAGAACCAAGTGAGCCCTTGTCAACATATGCAAGTGCATAGTTTTCAGGTTTAAGAACCATTAGTTTTCTCAATGATTTGTACCCAAATGAATTCTTAAACTCAGAAACCCAACTGTAAAACTGGGGCCATGAGGTGGCTACACAGGTAAAAATAGTTGATACCCAGCTCGACTGCCTGACTTTGATCCCTAGGACCTATATTACAGAAGAAAAGAACTGATTTCAGAACGTTATCTTCTGACTTTGCACATGCACCTTGCCATGTGCTTATTCACATAATACTTCTTTGCCAGCTGAGCCAGCTCATGGCCCCTAAAATCCTAAAACAATTAGATAGCAAAATAAAATGGGAACAACAAACACCTTTATAAGTTCAACAGTATAGATAATTTTAAGATAAACATTATGTTAGTTGGATCTAATACACTGCTATGAAAGATACCTAAATTAATAAAATCTGAAGACCAAAGACAAGATCAAATCGCATTCTACTCTATTGCTTCTTAGAGGTCTACTATGTATGAACACTGAAGGATTTAAGTGCTAAGAACTAGGTCATATTTGATTATCTGATCCATGGTATTCAGTGCTTGGTTATGTGAGATTCATTTCAATCTTTCAAGAAAAAGCTGTCTTTTAGTCATTCTTCAGACTCCACCTTGGTATGCATTGTTTCACTAGACACAAGCAGAGACATTGTTCTCAACCACACCAGATTCCAGGACTGCATTTAACAAACACTAAGTCCTGAGATCAAAACAGGTGAACAGTCTAAATACCAAGTAGCATGAATTTGTAAGTTGTTTGTGCTGACCTGGCCAACACTAGACTTTTCTCCTATTGTCCATAGAACTTACAACTTATTTAGACATATTGCTAATTGTGTAATAAAGTGTGTGGACCTAACTATTTCTTCTTTTCTAAATAACTTGTATTGTGTGTATTTAAGGCGCATAACATAATGTGACTGGATACATGTAGATTAAGAAGATTACTATAAGGAGGCAAATTAACATGGTTTTTCCCTATCCATTGCTTTTGCTTTTTGTGGCAAAAGCAGATAAATTGTACGGTGGGGATGGAGCTTACAGAGTGCCAATCACTGAAGATTGTAGTGCTACGTAGCATTAAAAAATAACAGTACGTCTTCTCAGAAAAGGAGGTTAAAGAGGAAAGTCAAGGACCGAGTACAAACAGCCAGGTAAAATATTAGCCAAGTTTAAAAATAATTCAAAATTTCTGTGCATTTGAATTTAGTTTCTAAATTTACATGTAATAATTGTATCATTTATGTGTAGTTGGGGAAATGGTGGATAGGGGATCTTCATTAGCCTACTTTAGCTGCTATAACAAAATATTACAAACAGGGTGATTTAAATACCAGGTATTTTCTCATGGTTCTGGAAGCTAGATGTCACAAGAATGATATAAGCAAAGTCTAGTTCTGGTGAAATCTCTCCACTTAGCTTGTAGAAGGTCATCCATTAATGTGTCCTGACACATGTCCTTTGGAACTTGTCCTCTTCTATAGAAACACCTGTCTCTTGAGTTATGGTTCTTCTGGTGACTTCATCTAAAGTTAAGAAGCTCCTAAAAGGCTGTATCTCCAGATAAAATCAAAGAAGATTGTAGTTGCGAATGTCACCATTACACAACACAACCAGTCACAGGAGAGAGGAGTAAAGAAAGGGGCAGGACATGTTAGTTGTTACAAAATTAAGAGAACAATGGACACAAAAATATATAATTACTCTATTTTGCAATCATGTATCTACTTCTTGTTCCCCAAAGAATACTATTTAAATGCTTTCCCAGTGCTGTTGTTTAGTTTGTAAGTAACAGACCTTCAGCAAATTTTATTTCCAATTTAGCCTGATGGAAAAGATAAGGGGATTTTTCATTGGCTTTTTGCAAGCAATGAAATTTAACCCATGATATGTGACTTGACTTCCCATACTTTCGTTTTAAAATGACAATTTGCATCAGTGTTTATGATCATTGCACTATTTGAAGAGCCTTTCTTACCACATGTTGTAAGCCAAATGCTCTCATGATCAGATTAAACTGTTTGATTTTAATGAAAAAGTTGGACACTCATCTTGTTGGAGCCTGGCTTGACAGTTGGGAGCAGCAAGCAGATTTCACATAAGGTCAGTGAATGTTTTTTTTTTTTTTTGGCCCTACTTTCAATTTCCAGTGATCTTAAAAGGACCCTTAGCTGAATAGCAAATATCTGTTCATGAAGCATAGGTTCACAAGATCCAGCTAAATGTATCTCATTTCTGCACTTAATGTTCTTGACTTCTGGGACTTAGTCTCTGCTATGTAGAAAATGTCTGTAACCTATAAGAAAATTGAGCCTTGACTGTTCTACTGTTCTGACTACATTTTCAGTCTCTTTGTGTACCTGATACCATCTTATTTTGGTACCTGGTGCTGATTTATACTCACTATGTTGGTACTATGGGGTTTTTGGGGGGGATATTTTTAGGTTTTGGATGTATGAGTATTTTGCTTGATTTTTGTCTATGTTTCACATGCTTGTGGTATCCAGGAAGGCAAAATGAAGGTGCTGGATCATCTGGGACTAAAGTAACTGATGGTTGTGAGCCTCTCTCTTTATTTGGTAAAGCAATCCCTGGTTCCTTGGAAAAGCAGCTGGTGCTCTTAACCCCTGAGCAATGTCTCCAGTATACTATGTTAAACAATTATTCTCTTATATGTTAATGCCTTCTTATATTCTACTTATTTACAAAACAAATTAAATTTAATATTTTAGTTAGCTTTAAATTATAAAACAATTTTCTCCTTCAAATGTTTATTTATATCACTATATGTAGATTACATGATCAGAATTATAAGGGTCCAATTACTCAAATAGTTGAGATTTTTAATATTTTATTTGCCATGAAAATTTATAATCCTCAATTCTGATGATCATTGACTGAGGGAAAATATTTTTTTCTGAGAGTTATTTCAGAACTGTGATGTCTGATGTCTTGAACAATTTTAAAATTAATTTGGGTTATTTGTTTAAAAACTGAGGGTTCAAATTTGTTTTAAGAGAAGTGTAAAATCTTTAGTATTTTCCTAAAAGACATATTTGATTGGTTAATGATCAGTTTGTAGTTATGGATATATAAAATTATATTTGATTGTAATCTGCAGATTGTAATGAGATATACATTGCCTAAAAGCTATATTATTGATAGACTGAAGTGATGTTTCCAGTATTGTAGGAGACAGTGAAAGATTAACCCTAAATTCATTGTTCATTGAATCTAAGAGAATGATATTAAAAGTATAAAAATAGAATTCATCACTTGAAAATATACAGCACCAAAGAACAGTCCCTTAAGGATTACATATTCAGGAAGACATTGAAGAATAGAGCAGGAGTCTGCTGGTTGAAATCAAATACAAACAAGATGTCTTATGCCTGTCTTGTAATAACTCTTTACTGATTTTTGTAAGATCATTGACATCATAATTGGATGCTCTAACATAATCACACATTAAATAATCTTTTGGGAAATTGTCATTGTATTTACCTGCTGTCTCTGCCTTAGTGCTTAGGCATTTAAGGTCTGTGAGGTGTAGGGAGAGGATGAGAACCTCATATTCCTCTCTCAGTTATCATGGAGATACATACAGCCCCACATTTCTTCAAGGATGCACAGCTACTAATGATGAGAGATCCTTCTCTATTTTTCTGTCAGTTCAGAGTCTTGTGTGACAATCATGCTAAAAACTGAACAGTATTTTTTTACCCCATTAAATTCAGTAGAGTGCTTTCCCACTGAGGAAAATACATTTCTGTGTTTGCATGATCAAATATGGCTGCTATATTTCCAGATTCTAGCCTGTTATTGTTGAAATGAAATAGCTGTGTAGATTTCATTAGGGTTGTGCATCTACGTTCATGGTGACTGTAAGGAATAATGAATATCAGTGAACAGAATCAAGTGTGATTTATTTCCTACATGTCTCTATGGCAAAAGTTCAACCAGCAGATGGCACCATTTATTTTCTTGATCCATGAAAATAAGCAATTGAGTTTGAAAGTGAAATTGAATGGATCTGTTGTATGCTGTTGTTTCTCCTCCAACTAACTTGCATTCCCTACCACTTCAAGATAGAAAAAAAAAAAAAAACTTGCTCATCTGAACATGGACAAGTAAGTGGCTTTGCTTCTGGAACTTTGTTTAAGGTTTTAAGATAATGGTATAAAGTAAGACAATATACATCTAAAACGATTAAGTGAAGGGATTTATTACTCTTGGAAACAAAGTTAAATGTATATATATTTAGTAAAATACAAATATGTATTTTTAAATATTACTCAGCCACAATTCTGTATATTAAAATATATTTCCTCAACATGTGACTAGGATAAAAGTGGTAATTGCACTCTGAGAATACTTCTCCAAACACACAAACCCATATTAAACCTGAAAAGAGAAAATCACAAAGGTTGTCACTTTTGAATTGGGGAAAACCTGGAAGAAGCTAAAGGAGCGTTGCCCCATGGGAAGACCAGCAGTCTCAACTGACCTGGACCCCCAAGGTCTCTCAGACACTGAGCCACCAATCAAGCAGCATACACCATCTAATATGTGTCCCCCAACACATGTATGTCTGGCCTCAGTGAGAGTAGATGCTCCCAACCCTTGAGAGACTTGAAGCTCCAGGAAGTGGGGACACCTGGTGCGATGGGGGTGGGGCTGGGGGTGCCGTTGGAGGTGGAGATTGGGGTGGGGGTGGGAATGGGTGGTGGGAACATCCTCTTGGAGACAGGGGTGGGGGGTATGGGATGGGAAGTGGTCAAGGTCAGATCAGGACAGGTATAAAGTCTGGACTGTAAACAAAGATTAAAGAATAAAAACAAAAAAAGAAAGAAATGGTAATAAGGATCTCCCTAGACAAGAGGTAGAAGTGAAGTGCACTGAGAACCTCCCAGCTCTTCAGGCTCTGGAACCACAGGCAAGACTGAACTGCTAGGAAATGTCTATCCTAAAGAGATAGAAGACAAATACCATAAAGACTTCCATAAAACCTAAACAAAAAATAAAAATTAAAACATCATGTTTGTTTCAGCAAAACTGGCAGCTAGACAAGCAGGAGAAAAGAAGCAGTAGTTTTGTCATGACCTAAGCCAAGATGCCTTCTGTCCAAGACATGTGTTCTAATTTCTGTTTCTATGATAAATACTCTGACCAAAAGCCACTGAACAAAGGAAAGTTCTGGTTTCAGCTCCAGGTTACAGTCTATCACAGAAAAATCCTGATAGCAACTTGGAGCAGGAACCATGGAGGTATGCTTCTTGCTGACCTGCACATGTTCATGCTCAGTTAGCTTCCCCAGGACCACCTGCCTATGTAAGAGTATCACCCACAGTGGACTTGAGGCCCTGACCTACATCAATTAATAAGACAGTCCCAGTCCCCCACAGACATGTCCACATTCAATCTGATCTAGACAATCTCTCTCATTTTAGATTACTCTTGGCTATATCCAGCCGATAGTTAAAGCTAATTAAGAAAATGTGGTTGGTCTTAGTACAACTAGAAAAACCCAGATTTTAGTTGGAATATTTGATTATAGTTAATAGCTGCTGGAGGAAACAGTTGTTTTCTTCTGAGGTGTGGCTGCTAGAAGGTTTTTATGCTCCCTCAGGACTTGGAGCTAAACTCTCTTCTCTGGGTGGGGAGATTTGTCCAAGCTGGTGGTACTACAGAATCCAACACCACCAATATTAAGGGAGGTATCCATTTGCTTGTCTGTGACTTTCATCTCACAAAGGAAGAGAACACCCTCAGTTGGTCCTCAGGACAGTCTGAGAGCTGGATAGTATCATTGACTGAAGCTCAGTATCTCAAAGACATTTGTATTGTGCTAGTTTCAGGCTAGAAACATTATGTTTTAGATTGAAGAGTTTGGGGGTTTGATAGAGAGACAATGAGCCATACTTTTTTAAAGAAATGGATTTTTTTTTAATGCTGCTGGCAACAGTGATAAAACAGGATTTGAGTTAAATTTTCCTCCCTCCTGTGACCCAAAACAAGGTGTCTTGCATTGAAGGCTTTAGAAAGGAGATCTTGTCCTATGGAGGAACAGGACTGATTACCACCTGAGACTTGCACTGTGTAACAGAGCATGCATGACTTTTACTCCATAACAGAAGTCACTAATGTTTTGGGGAGGAGGAGTATTGCCAGGTTAATATATGACCTATAGTAAGTGACAATAGTCAAATGTTTTCTGATCCCTGTGCAAAAGGAGAGATGGCTATACTTTTTGCCCTGCTAACAGCCCTCTCGGCTTGGGCTCTCATTACATATAGGGTTTGGTAACTTGGAAATACTGGGTTATCTACAATTTTGAGAAGAGGTAGGAGTCTGTTCCAACTTGGTTTTCTGTTGCAATGATATAACACTCTGACTAACAACAACTTAGAAAGGAGGGATTTTATTTAGCTTATACTTCCAGATAATTGTCCATTACTGAGGGAAACCAGGGCAGGAACTAAAAAAATGATGCTAGAAAAGAATCCATAGAGGAACACTGCTTACTGGCCTTCTCTGAGGCTAGTAGTATTTTTCTTATACAGCCCAGATCCACCTATCTAAGGATGGTGGCCCTTGATGGGATGAACCTTCTCACAGCAGTCATCAAAGAAAACGATCTCTCACAAGCAGTGCCACGGGCCATTACAATCTATGGAATTCCTCATTAAAGACCCCGTCAGATGACTCCAGGCTGTATCAAGTTGACAGCTGAAAATAACTAATCCTAGGAGCCTAGGGACTTGTGGGAGAGGAGTGGAAACTATATTTGATTTCTCCTCACTGAAATGGGACATTATTTCATTAGAAGATTCCTGGTTCAGTGAGTGAAAGGTGTGGTATTTACATATCAGGGGGAAATTGTCCTCTTTCTGTGAAACAATGTGAACTCTGGAAGAGATGAGCTGTGTAAATTTATTGAAAATAAGGGTCCTGAGGCTCAGTAGAATGGTTAATAACTGAACAGGCACTACTACAAGAGTATCCACAAGACCAAGTTTATTATTATTATCATTATTATTATTATTATTATTATTATTATTATATCAGCTCCCTGAAGGGTATAGAAGCTATTTATAAAGTCAACTAAAAGCTACCAAGGAAGGTCTCTGAGATAGTTTAAATAAGGTTGTCTTTGATGTTCTTGAACTTAATCCTAAATGAATAAGTAGCTTCAGACTTCCCACCATAAAATCAGATCGTTGAAGATCAATACTCAAATTTTCTACCTATGGACTAGAGTAGCTTTCCTTTCAGATTCAAGAATATTGTTAGCTGTGAACTAGATTAAATATGCAAACAATAGTATGAGAAGGAAATGTTCATCTGTGGTTGGTTTGGAAATGGATGCATCTAGATTCCAATTTAATAATTTAAATTTTAAATAGTGAACAAGGAAGAAACCACCACATTTGTCTGGAGATTTAAAATACCATCTTAGAGGGTCGTTAAGGATCAGATGAAAGGGAGAAAGGTAGAATCAGCAACAGTATCTAATGTCTGCCAAAGGAAAGCTGTTTCATTTTGGAGAATATTTTTATTTATTCCTAACAATTTCATACATTTAAACAAGTATTTTGATTATAGCCACCCCAAACTTCTCTCTCTCACTCTCCCTAGGTGCTCCCAACATTTCCTACTCCCCCTCATGGTATTTTCTGCTTCTTGTTGTACTCACTATGTCTAACCAATGATTCTTGGAATGTTGACTGATCTTACTGACTTGTTCTTGTGCAGGTCTTGTGCACATATCCACAGGACAAGTTCATGAATAGAATGACCCTGGGTATTTTGAGAATGATTTTCATACGGTCTGCTGTCAACATGTATGGTGTCTTCAACAGTGAGGCCTAACCATTCCTCTAGAATGGGTAATCAAAGTCAATCTCAATAGCCTGTGTTGTTCTGGAGACCACTAGAGCCTCCTTAACTAACAGCTCATAAGAAAATATCTTATGATTTAAACTGAAATTTTCATTTGTAACCCATCTGGAAGCAACCTTGTCCACACATGCAAGATAATTCCATTTAAGCTAATTTTTATTTAATTTTTACATATAGTATACATTTTATATGTGTGTAATGTATATAATTATAAATGTGTATGATCATATTCTCTCTCCATCCCCAACTACTCCAAAATCCTCTACCCTCTACCCAGCAAACTTCATACACTGCTGCTCTCTTCTTCTCTTTCTCAAAAACAAACATAAATCAAAGATCAAACAAACAAAAAATACACTTTCTTTAATTTTGTCTTCTGAAATTAGCTAGTAGGATTTGATAAGGCTTTTTCATATACATCTTCTGGACTGGTTAACATACACATTATGACTCCTCTACTCCACCCAACTCATTCCTGCTTAATTATCCCCCTAAACCCCAAATATTTCCTTTCTCTTCTTTCATATCACTTATATTCTACTGTCCCTTCAGTTACATTTTAATTGTGTTATAAGATAATGCAGTGTTTTATGGCTTTGCACACAACCTTTCTTGTGTTAGCCCTCTCCCTATCCCCTGGATATCTCCACAATCTGGTACCATTTTCTCTTTAAAACTTGAATAGCCAGAAATGGAAATTGTAAAAATGGAAGTTGTAATGGGATATTTTTCATTAGCTATAAAATCAAAGAAGAGAGAAAAGATGTGTTTAGTCACCATCCTTTAATAAAATGAAGGAACTGATGGTGTCAGATCTCAGCCTGAACTAGCACATATCCCAGATTGGGCATGTGATTATGTTAAATATTCCAGTTACATTGCTCTGATGTCAAAGGAGCATTCTTCCCCCTGTAAATATTGCATGTAAGCATGTTTTATGTTGGTGAGGGAGCAATTTGAGAAATGATCATGGGGAGAGACGGAGAGTGCTTCATAGTAGTTTAGTGTTCTCAAAGATGAAGAGGACAAGGGGAGGGATTCTGTGTCCCCCACAGAGCACCAGCTCATTACTGTGTCAGAGAAGATTCAATTAGGGTGAAAAGAGATGGAGATGGTTAAAGATGTGTTGGGGGAAATTTACTTAGCATAGAACTAAATGTAATTTTGTTGTTTTCTGACATTATAACAGTAAAGCTATGTAATAGATATTCAAAAGAATAGAACATGAGATGATAGAATTAGCCTTATTTTGTTTCTGTTACACAGTGGGGACTTTCAATATTTATCTAATATTATAAATGACAAAGAATGGCTTAGTAATACTACTTCAAATTGCTAATATAACTACAGAAATGTCAAAGATAAAATGTTCATGTGTTAAATTAGAAAGACTCATCTCATTATTAAAACTCTGCTTTCAGAAAAGAGGTAATAAAAACAGAACAACTTTTTGCTTGAAATTTTTTCCTGAGGCAATATCAAGATATTAATAAACACACAAAAGAACAATAGCTGCTCTTTGAAAAAACAATGTTCTTAAAGATAAAGTGCTGCCTGAATTACCATTCTGTTTTGATTTCTACTTTAAGTAGAGTTATTTAGAACTGTGTTTATTTTAAATTGAGCTATTTATCATATTGTGTTTCCTCTATGTTAATCCTATTAAATCAAATTTTGTTGTGCTCAGATGGTTTCACACCTTGGAAGTCTACTTTTGAAAATCTTTAAAGATTTTTCTTCCTAGTTAATTTTTCTAACTTAACGTGAGATTTTAAAAATAATGCAAAAATCTCTTTTAGATGTGCAGCACTGTGAACTCTCACTGTGATTGAGCACTGCAGTGAACCTAGGTAATAATTCCTTTAGGCTGTATACAAGGACTTCATAGAGCAGCTTTGACCCAGGGAGATAGATATGTCTGTATCACCAAGATATTTAGTCAAAGTAAAGCACTTCAACCTTTATATATTTACCTTAGTTTCATCTTGTTGAACATTTATTTTGCCAATTACACATCTCTCTGTGTCAGGGGCAGCCTTGCTTATACACTGAAGGCCTAAAATCAGCAATAGGCCTAAGTCAGCCTGATAACACAAATTGCTGGGTCTCTGTGGCAAAACAGTGGAACAGATAGCTATAAGATATTGTGAAAAGGCAGCTTAGGTGGAAATTTACCAGCTTGAGTAGTCATACACCTTATAGATAGGTAGCCTTGGTGGATAGTACCAACTTAGATAAGGACAAGTGAATCATAGGCAGTGTCATAGTGACCTGTCCCCTGAATCTTCACTCAGCCGATACCCTATTCTGAAAGACATCTGTAGTCCCCCTGAACACCTATGCTTCTGTGTCATCCCCTTCCCCACATCCTGCCTTTTTGTGTATATAACCCCTGTGTGAAAAAGTAAAAATTACGATTTGATCAGACTATAGTCAAATTGTGGTTCTTTGCATCTGCTGTTTCCCCATTCTCTCTTTCAGGTGATCTCCCTGGACCCCTGTTTGATGCCCTGCTGGACGAGGCACCTCTGGTTATCAAGCACTGGGTTTTCCCTATAACCTACTATAATTGTATTTAAAAGGAATAAGGAAATGCATGAAGAATGGAGAAGAAAAAAACACCACAAATCCTCTCTTTCTTAAGCCACTGAGAATACAAGCATAAAACAGTTGCCAGTGACTTTTTTAGAAAGCTAAAAGCTAATTAAGGACTCTCAATAATCCAAAGAAATTTCATTTTAGAAAAAAATGATGAATCTTCATACAAATAGTGACAGAGTATAGGGTGTGGTGGGGGTGTGGTGTTTATACACCTGTGGATGACACAGATCAATATTGAGCATCTTCTGCTGCTCTCCACCTTACTTTTTTGAGACAGGGAATCTCATGGGACATGGAACTCGGTAACTCAGCTAAACTGGCTGGCCATTGAGCTCACACTTCTGTTTTCATTGTCCAGCTCTGGGGCTAAAATTGTGCACAATTACACTAGGTTTTTATGTAGGTGTTGGTCATGCAAGCACAAGTCCTCATGATTTCACTATATCATGATTTCAAGTATATCATGCCTTGAACCATCACCCTGGCCCAGAAAGCAGTGGTCTTAATGGTGCTTTGTTTTCATGTCCCTCTCGTCAACATTATGTCACCCATAAAGGAAAAATATTAAAAAGCTCCAAACAACAACAATAAACAATGTTCAAACATTGTTTCTGGGAAAATAGAAGCCTGCAGTGGAGGGGAAGGAAATCATATATCTGATTCTCATTGGTCTGATATTAACACTTGGTTTATATAAAGACCACTGATGAACTTCATCCTGCTGGCTTATATTTATTTGACCAGATTCAAATTTTTCTCTATGAATGAAATCATATCCTTAAGTATGTGTCTAAAGTGAATATTGATCTAACAGCTATTACTAGGGCTAAAGAGAGAATGACTAAGAAGCCTAAATGGAAAGACAGGGGAATGAGAGTAACTCAGGGACTTTTAAAAAAGTCCAAATACTCATACAAATCTCTAAAGCCACTTGCATGTGTGGGACAGTGGAGATGTAAGGATCCACCTGAGAAAATCCATGTCTCTCACCCATGTCAATCTCCCGTCAGCTTGAGTTGCTGCACAATGAGAAAGTAAGAGTTAAGGCCAAGTTATAATCAGTTTGTTGGAATATTAAATAAATGGGTCAACATAGACACTACTTTCCAAATACAAACTCCTGCAGCAAAGACTTTTGGGAGGACCAAAGTCTCTAAGGATAGCACTACTGAATCACTAGTTGATTAACTGAGTTGAGGAGAGACTTGAGTGTTTGAATATGGCATGTGTTATGGACTTAGTAAAACCAGGAATAAGAAAAAGACTTGAAACTGATAGAAACAAGGCCAGTAGCAAACTGTACCACAAAAACAGGATTATTGGAAAGGGGACATCAAATAGATTATATGGGTGGAGAGAGGACTTGGTGAGGGATGGAAACAGTAAGGATCATGATGGGGATGAAGCACAGAGGGAGAGAGTTGGGAGAGAAGACTGGAATTGGTGGGCAATATAGAAACTAACATAGTGGAAACTTTCTGGAACCTATGAGGGTGATCCTAGCAAGGACTCCTAGTAATGGAAGATAAGGAACTTGAATCATCCATCTTCTGTAAGCAGGTAAGGCATCTAGTAGTGAAACTGAGACATCAACCTAGCCACAAAACTTTCAACCCACAGCCTGTTTTGCCTGCAAGATAATGCTGGGGCAATGGTGGCTCAGAGCTCATGGGAGTGGCCAGTCAGTGACTGGTCTCACTTGAAAACTTGAGGCCCATTACACAAGAGAGAGCCCATGCCCAACACTGCTTGGACAGTCAGGAACCAGAAGCTGAATGGCCTAGCAACCTAGGGTAAATCCAAACACAACTGGCAGAAATAATAAGTAAGTAAATAAATAAATAAGAAAAAAAATCAATAAAGTGATTTCTAATGATATTCTGTCGCAGAACCTTTTCCTAATGAATAAAGATTACAAGGGACCAATCACTGGGAAAGTAGGTGGGACTTCCAGGTCAGGAAAAGGAAGGGGGACACAGAGAAAAGAACAGCTTTTTTGGCCAGTGGGAGAAGGGAAGCAGACAGAATGTAGGAAGGCAGAGGCTGTCAGTTTGAGTGGCAGATCTTTCTGCCACTTGAGGATTTAACATAGATTAGTATACAAAATTAGAGTGCTAGGTTCTGCGCCCAATGACTGTGTTACCTGTTGATTTTAAACTAAGATTGTGTTGTATTTTTCTTTACAGAGACTCAAATGGGTTCCAGAGAAAAATACTGGCAGAACGTGATGTGCACGGGTGCATCCCAACCAGCCACAGGAATTTGGAAGCATGGGCCGTGCATGGCAACAGCCAGCCATTAGAACTTAGTGAGCCAGGTGTAGAGAGGATTTTGGAGTATCAAAGAGACAGAGCCAGCCTGAATGAGACAGGAAAGGGAAAGATTGCGGTCTTGGCCTGTCTGCCAGGCTGGAAACAGACTGAGGCCACCGGCCGGGGCCTAGCCAGAGTTAGCGTGGGATGCTTTTTAAATTTCATGCTACAATATTCTGCTATATTCATAGATCAGTGCCGAACCTAGTTATTATTAGAGAAGCTTCTTCCAAAGTTGATGAGAGGAGATTGAAATACCCACAGTCACACATGAGACAGAGCTCAGGGTGGACATTAGCCAGAGGGATCAAGGACACCTGCATGGCTCTGTGCTAGGTCCTCTACATATATGTTGTGGTTATTTCTGACACACATTTGTCTGCTCTTGATACCATTTTCATCCTATGGGGTTGCCTCATCCAGCCTTGATATGAAAGTTTGTGCCTAGTCTTATTGCATCTTATTCCATTTTTATTATATCTCTGGAAGGCTGGCTTTTTTCTGAGGGGAAATGGAGAGGCAGTAGATATGGAGGAGAGAGGAAGAGGGTTGCTTAGAGAATGAGAGAGAGGAAGGTTTCTGTTGGGATGCATTATAAAAGAAAATATTTTTTTTTAAAAAATCATAGGATGATTGGGTGCCACTTCAGTCTCACCCCAAACTTCACACAGTATTAATAAAAGGGCCTCATTTTTTTTTGACAGGGAACTAAGATAGACAAGTACTTCATATTGAGTAAATAAACTTACCCTAAAAGAAGGTATTAGATTTGATTACTAAAGACCTTATTAGCTATTATAAAAATATTTAGGAACTAAAGAAAACTAATGCCTTGATTTCATTATATGTATCTTTGTTGTTCAATATGACAAACACCAGTCAAATGAAGTATTTAAACTTAAAGTAATTTAGGGGTTAAAGAGAAAGATCTAAGTTCTTGCTACTTGAATAGCCTATTAGTACCCAAGAAAAGGTGGAAGTAGAGAATCAACTCTAGAAAGTTTTCCTCTGAATTAATGCATACACACACACAGACACACAGACACACACACACACACACACACACACACAGAGAGAGAGAGAGAGAGAGAGAGAGAGAGAGAGAAACACTGAATGAATAAATAAATAAATTAGCTTAAAAATTAGTAGCCTCTTTTATAATAATGATAAATGGACCAAGAAAGAAATTAGGGGCTCTCTGCTCCTCTCTGTTCCAGAAACAGCCCCATCTTCTTGTGTAGTGCCAGCCTTGTCCCATAAACAAAATGGTGAAGGTTGGTGTGAACAGATTTGGTATTGAGTGCCTGGTTACCAGGGCTTCCTTCTGCTCTGCATCTGGCAAAGTGGAAATTGTTGCCATCAACCACCTCTTCATTGACCTCAACTACATGGTCTACATGTTCTAGTATGACTCTACTCATTGCAAATTCAAGGGCACAGTCAAGGCTGAGAATGGGAAGCTAGTCATCAACAGGAAGCCCATCACCATCTTCCATTAGCAAGATCTCACTAGCAACTAATGGGGTGATGCTGGTGCTGAGTATGTCTGGCATCTTCACCACCATGGAGAAGGCTGGGGCCCACTTGAAAAGTTGGGGTGATGCCCCCATGTTTGTGATGGGTGTGAACCATTAGAAATATAACAGCTTAATTACGATTGTAAGCAATGCATCCTGCACCACCAACTGCTTAGACTCCTGGCCAAAGTCATT
Source organism: Arvicanthis niloticus (assembly GCF_011762505.2). Taxonomy (NCBI): domain Eukaryota; kingdom Metazoa; phylum Chordata; class Mammalia; order Rodentia; family Muridae; genus Arvicanthis; species Arvicanthis niloticus. The sequence continues at coordinate 350,512 of NC_047666.1, forward strand.
CATGAGAAGTTTGGTATTATGGAAGGGCTCATAACCACAGTTCATGTCATTACTACCACTAAGAAGATTGTGGATGGACCCTCTAGAAAGCTGTGATGTGATGGCTGTGGGTCTGCCCAGAATATCATTCCTGCATTCACTGGTGCTACCAAGGCTGTGGGCAAGGTCATCCCAGAGCTGAACAGGAAGCTCACTGGCATGGCCTTCCATGTTCCTACCCCCAATGTAACCACTGTTGATCTGACAGCTTCCTAGAGAAACCTACCAAGTATGACGACATCAAGAAGATGGTGAAGAAAGCATCTGAGAACATCCTGGGCTGCACTGAGGACCAGGGTGTCTTCTGCTACTTCAACAGCAATTTCCACTCTTCACCTTTGATGCTGGGGCTGGCATTGCTCTCAATGACAGGTTTTAAAGCTCATTTCCTGGTATAACAATGAATACACTACAGTAACAGGGTCATGGACCTCATGGCCTACATGGCCTCTAAGGAGTAAGAAACCCTGGACCACCCACCCCAGCAAGGACACTGAGAGAGAGAGGTCCTCAGTTGCTGAGGAGTCCCTGTCCCAGCTTGGCTCCCAACACTGAGCATCTCCCTCACAATTTCCATTCCAGACCCCCATAGTGACAGGAGGGGCCTAGGGAGCTCTCCCTGCTCTCTTGAATACCATAAATAAAAGTTCACTGCACCCCCCACAAAAGAAAGAAATTAGGAAAACAACACCCCTTACAATAGTCACAAATAATATAAAATATCTTGGTAAAACTCTAACCAAGCAAGTGAAAGATCTGTAAGTGAAGAACTTCAAGTCTCTAAAGAAAGAAATTGATGAAGATAGCATAAGATGAAAAGATCTCCCACACTCATGGATAGGAAGTATCAACATAGTGAAAATGGCCATCTTATCAAAAGCAGTCTACAGATTCAATGCAATCCCCATTAAAATTCCAACTCAATACTTCAGGAGAAAGAGCAATTCTCAACTTCCTTTGGAATAACAGAAAACCCAGGATATAGAAAACAATTCTCAACAACAAAAGAACTTCTAGGGTAATTACCATCCCTGATCTCAAGCTCTACTGGAGAACAATAGATGGTTTATGTGATTATGATTTAACTTTGGTACCTGGTATCTGTATAAAAAAAATCATCCATTTCATCTAGATTTTCCAGTTTTGTTGAGTATAGGCTTTTGTAGTGGGATCTGATAACTTTTTTTGAATTTCTTCAGTTTCTATTGTTATGTATTCCTTTTGATTTCTGATTTTGTTAATTTGGATACTGTCTCTGTGCCCTTTAGTTAGTTTCAATAAGGGTTTATCTATCTTGTTGGTTTTCTCAATGAACTAGCTCTTAGTTGTGTTCATTCTTTTTAGAGATTTCTGTTTCTAGTTGGTTGATTTCAGCCTTGAATTTGATTATTTCCTGCTATGGATGTGTTTGCTTCTTTTTCTTCTAGAGCTTTCAGATGTGCTGTTAAGTTGCTAGTGTAGAATATCTCCAATTTCTCTACGAAGGCACTCAGTGTTATGAGTTTTCCTCTTAGCATTGCTCTTATGTTGGGGGCCAACTTTTAGCAGAAAGCAGCTATCACCTTTGCAGCCATCTTGAGCCATATACCCTGACATGAGACCTGGATTACAATAGCCTACAACAGCTAAGCACACTCTGATAATCTTGGTTTAGATACCTTGGGTGTGTGAGATTAAAGGTGTGTAACTTAAGAGTTTGACTTAGAAGTGTAGAGATCAGATTTAGAGACAAGACCTAAGGGCATGATTATAGGTGTGACTTAGAGGCATGGCTTAGAAGTGAGACATATAAAAGGCAGAGGCAGACAGTAGAGAATCAGACACTTTTAGGAGACACTTAGAAGAATAAACGGGATTGAAACACACTCTGTCTGGTCTCCCTCCATTCTTCGAGTCTGTCCTCACTGTCTCTCTTGCTAAACCCCGACCCTCGGACCAGAGCGGCAGCTCGGGCCACAACATTTTAGGCTGCCCAAAGTGGGGCAGCCTAGGCCCCAACATTTTTATTGTGTCCCGTAAGTTTGGGTATGCTGTGCCTTCATTTTTATTAAATTCTAGAAAGTCTTTAATTTCTTTCATTATTTCTTCTCTGACCAAGTTATTGAGTAGAGAGTTCTTCAGTTTCCATGAGTATGTGGGCTTTTGGTTGTTTTTATTTTTATTAAAGACCAGCCTTAGTCCATGGTGATCTGATAGAATGCATGGGATTATTTAAATCTTCTTGTATCTGTTGAGGCTTGTTTTGTGTCCAATTATATGGTGAATTTTGGAGAAGGTACTGTGATGTGCTAAGAAGGTATATTCTTTTGTCTTAGGGTGAAATGTTCTGCAAATATCTGTTATATCCATTTGGTTCATAACTTCTCTTAATTTCATTGTGTCATTCTGTTATCCTTTGTATGGCTGAATTAGTAGTAAGGTATTGTTTAAATTTGGTTTTGTCATGGACTATCTTGGTTTCCTCATCTATACTGATTAAGAGTTTTGTTGCATATTGTAGTCTGGACTGGCCTTTGTGTTCTCTTAGGATCTGCATGACATCTGTCCAAGATCTTTTGACTTTTAAAGTTTCTGTTGAGAAGTCTGGTGTAATTCTGATAGGTCTGCCCTTATATGTTATTTGGCTTTTTTGACTTACTGCTTTTAATATTTTTCTTTGTTCTGTGGATTTAGTGTTTTGATTATCATGTGACTGGAGAAGTTTCTTTTCTGGTCTGATCTATTTTGCATCCTATAGGCTTCTTGTACATTTATGGCCTTCTCTTTCTTTAGGTTAGGGTAGTTTTCTTCTATGATTTTGTGAAAGATGTTTGAATTGAGAATCTTCACTCTCTTCTATTCTTATTATTCTTCGGTTTGATCTTCTCATTGTCACCTCCAGAGATTAAAATATTAATGAGTTATCTAAAGGCCAGGAGGTGTAGCTAATTAAGTTATTCCTGCCCCGTCTACCCGTCCCTATAAAAAGCCAGGCCCCCTGACTTTTTGGGGGGAGTGCACACCATCTACACCCACTCACTACGCCATGTCTCACTGAGAGTCCTGTGCCCTCCCCTGATAAAATCAAGCTGAGTTCGCTCCCTGACCAAGTGCGAGCCCACTCAGTGCAGTGTGAGCTTAGCTTCTGCTCCTCTGTGGTAGACCTAGTCTTCCTGAGACACCCACCCCTGACAAAGGACTGCACAGACCAGTGACACAACAGAGATCCACACTCACCCACCCACACATGGGCCTACATTGTTTCCCACAGGTGGTAGACAACATGTGCAGAGCCAGCTCCATAAGCTCCCCCTGCTGGTGCCTGCAAAGACAGTGAGTAACATCTCTCTCTGTCCACCCTATTCCCCCCCCCCCATTCTTAGCTACAGTCTAACTTCTACCTAGTTCAAAAAGACTAGGTCTCTTTCTCTCCACCCCTCATGCTCAAGGGCAAGATGGTGGCGGCTTCCTAGCCCCACACTCTTCCCATCCCCCCAACTCCACAGAGGACTCTTTCACAGCTAACAGCTGTCCCTCAAGCCACAGTGCTTACTGTAACCCTCTTTCTAAGACTGTTTCCCTTGGTTGAGAGACTCCTTCTTGAGGCTGAAAATGTCCTCTCTCTCTCTCTCTCTCTCTCTCTCTCTCTCTCTCTCTCTCTCTCTCTCTCTCTCTCTCTCTCTTTCTCTCTCTCTTTAGATTGCCAGCTCCAAACTCTAGTCCCTAGTGCCCTGCCATGTAGCGCCTTCCCCTGATCCCCTGTCATATGTGACAGGCTACAGCTATTTGGCTTAGCCTGCTTGCCTGAAGCAACAGGGCAAGACCCTACTTGCTACCCAGCCCTGTGTTCCTTAGCCAGCCTATGCTTCCCTCCCCCTCAGTCATTTACAGCTGACTAAAGCTACTTAGCTCAGCCAGCTTGCCTGAAGCACTGCCTACACACTTTGCTCCCATGCCACCTGCCAATTTCTCTCAAAAGCTGCCTGGCTCCAATCCAATTTCCACATGTCTTTCCCATAGACACAAACTCTCACTCTTTCTGACTCTTAGCTCTCCTATCAAGCCCCAATACTTCTTGCCTTAAACTTTTCTTCAAAGTTCGCCTTTTTCTCCTTCTCTACATTTAAGATTTCTAAGAAAAAAAAGGGGGGGATACAGAACCTCTCTGCTAGAGCACCCAGATGCCACATGGCAGAGCAAGGCCCCTCCCCCCTCCCACTGCTTCTAAGCCCACCATTACTGTTCCTTCTCCCCAACAGGAGGACCTACAACAACAAATGTTCCTGTCTTTCTACCAAAAATTTTAAACATTTTTTTTTCTCCCTAACAGGAACACCTAAAACAACAATGCTTGTGCTTTTCAACCAAAACTTTTGTTATTTTTGTTTGTTTGTTTTAATGCTTCCTTTTCTTTCTAATACTTGTGATATACGTCCAGCATTTTCTTTCAACCTTTAAGATTTCTTCAAGGTTCAAAAGCCATCTAATTTACTTCCACAGGTTAAGTCAACGTGCTGATCACCATTTCTTGAATCTTAATTAACAACTAATTACTTTTACAGACAAACTGTTGCTGCCAATCCCAGATACATAATTAACATTGTTTTCCTCCCTCAGCCATCCAAAAACAGATTCAAAGATACCTTCCAAGACTAAACTTTCCTCAAACACCTTTGCCTTTTCAGGATCTTAATGATAGACCATGATGTGCTTGTTCCCAAGCAGTTCAATGTTCAATTTCCAGCCTTTACAGACATCTTCCTGCTGCTTCTCTGCTGTGATTATCCTACAGGTATACCTACAGATCCAACAGAGTCCACACCATCTTCTGGAACCTGCCTGAGATGCCAAGCTGCTTTCTCCCAGCCACCTCTTCTGACTGCAGACTCCTGAGACACGCTGAGATCCAGAGACAGTGCAACCTCCTAGAACCTGCCAAGCTGCCTTCTTCCAGACACTTCATCTGACTGAAGACCCCAGAACATGCTGAGATCCAGAGACCAACACCAGACTCCAGAGATGCATGCCAAAACCCAGAGATGCCCACTACAGAAGACAGATCCAGACCTTCCAGCTACAGATGAACTCTTTTGTCAGTCACATAGCTAAAATTACATGTTAGTGAGGAAAACATAATGTATATTTAGATTAATCAGATGTCATTACCCTCAAACTGTATTTAATTGATTCAATGATTCCTTGCCTTCCCAACCATACCCTCAATTCCCATTACCCTTGGCTTAGTTAACGCTGCACCCTCTGGCCTGCATAGTGTTTTCTTTTGACTCCCTCATCCAAAATTTTCACTTAAAGAGAGTAAGATGTTGGGCCGTGAAGAGATGGTTTGGACATAGCCTGGTTGAATGAGCTTTTGAACCCCAGAGACCCCCTGGGACAGAAAGCCTTTAGCTCTGTTCCTGCCCCACCCCTCTAGAGCGCTGGGTTTGAGGTAGCCAGGGACCCAACAGGACTTTGCCTGTCAGGGACAGCAATTGTCTCCCCATGCTCCCGGATTCCAGACTACTCCATGCGATCCACATCTCTCATTAACCTGCATCTTGCAGAATACAGATGACGCAGAGTTGCCCCTCCTTTTATGAAAGAAAAGAGAGTGGGATGTCAGGCCATGGAAAAGTATCCTGGTTCTTAGGTGTGAGTGTTCAGCCACACCCCCAGAGCCCAAGAAAAGGAGGCCTTAGGTCTGATCTTCATTTGACTTTCACCCTTCAATCATGTAGAGGGCGTGAATAACAAGTCTCCACCTCCAGAGATTAAAATATTAATGAGTTATCTAAAGGCCGGAGGGTGTAGCTAAGTTATTCCTGCCCCCTTTCCCCCTCCCTATAGAAAGCCAGGCCCCCTGACTTTTGGGGGGAGGTGCACCATCTACACCCACTTACCACGCCATGAACAATAAAAGGTTTGGAAAACCAGACTCCACGTGCCGCCTGGCCCTTCCTGTGCCTGCCACCAGATTCCCAGCCTTTGAAACCCTGAGCCTTGCTGATGCAGCTGTTGGTGAAAGACCCCCAAACGGGGACCCTCACCCAAGTCCGGACCTACATGAACCCAAAGACACACGAGAAACCATCTTGATGCAATTGCAGAGGAGGTTTAATGACGAGGGCCCTCTAGCCAGAACATATCTCACGCAGGAGATAGAGGTTCCGACCCGAAACCCAGGAAATTTGGGATATTTATGGGTAGGGGTTGGGGAGAGTGGGAAAATTTGGCACGGTTACATATGATTGGTTGCACTTTCTCGCAGCTACACATGATTGGATATTTCAAACATCAGCAACTTGCAGAACTGGCAGAACTTGCAGAACCTTGGACCTCCCAGAAAGGGAGGGAGAGAGAAGTAAACACCAGATAGCCCATTACTCACTTGGGCTTGTTTGGACTTGTATGAGTACGCCCTTGCATGCCTTTATTTTTGGTCACCCTGCCCCTGCAGGGACTTAATATTTTATTATGACTAAATTTAACAAATTGTTGGTGGTCTTTGCTGACCATAAATTTTTTGTTATTGTTTCAACGCTGCTTTCAAATTTTATTTTCACATTGGCCCGCCTGCAAAGGCTGAGTGAATGTGGGATCCTCCACCTGCAAAGCCTGCCCTGGAGCCTGCTGTCAGACTGTTCTCCCCCACCCCCACCCCCGAGATTTTTCCCCACAAACTCACACATGAACTCATAGTAACTGGCATTGTATATTCAAGACTTGTATAAATCAAGCCAGAGAAAATCCAGCATGGACAGGGGCTTCTACTCTGTCTGAAAAGCTAGTGGCAGTGGATGGTCACTGTGAGTGTGACAGTCAGTTTTCTCCACAGTTTCAGGCCCTGAAAGGCTACCCATGCTTCAGTAAAATTTCCCACAACCTCCTATTTATGTACAAACTCAACTAAGTAATACCCAATCAATGGATATTAAGGTTTTTTAAGAGATAAAGAAAATATCTGAAGTTGGGATGGAAAAGTAGTGGGGAAAAGTAGAAGGGAGAAATTGGAGAGGAAGAAATGTTGGGTAGATTTGATGAAAAACACTAAATGAATTATTAATATTAAATATTTCTAACATTTATTTAAAATACTTAAAAATAAATCAACGGTATAGAAATCGGAACCTCTCTGGGAGTGTCCATTTTTTCCTGGAAAGAATACAGCACTATCTATCCAAGCAAAATATGAATTAAGTACATTATTTAGTAAACATTAATCATATTTAGACACAAGTACAAAAGATAGTAAAAGAATAGTTGTGTTATATTTATTATAACAAATGAATGGAAAATGCTGCCAACATGTTACAATAAGTTCATAATCAAATAATACTTGAGTGCTAGGGAAACTTATAACCTGTATAAAAGTACATGAGAAGAGCAAAGATAATGTAGACATCAAGAAGCATGATTAAAATTATTTTAAAGAAGATGGCATTCTAGAGTTAAAATTAATAAAGAAAACTTCATCACTAATGAAAATACTTCACAGATATGCCCATTAGCCCATCTAACTGAAATTCTCTTTTTTAAAGTGATTCTTGTTTGTTCCAAATTGACAAAAAAATTAAAAATAAAAATTAAAAAAATAACAAAACACCCAGCATACTGTTCTTGAAACAAATTTTAAGAGCCACACTTTTGTTTCATATAACATTAAGTTTTGTCACATGTATCACTGAGAATATTTGTGCGTTGTATACATCTGTTTATAACAACAGAAAAGCTTTACTCTCATGGATACAACAAGCCACAAACTGAGGAAGATAAAAAATGTTCCCAGGTCTAGCAGACCTTGCCTGTCATCTGTTCCAGGATTGAATTTGTAGCTCTTATCATCTGGACTCATGTCCTTTCTTCTTATTTTCTACTCCTTTGCCTCTCTCTCTGAATAATAAATGATCAAAGAACACAGCAGAGAATGAAGCAGGGCACCTAAAAATAAGTCACTTCTAGCTTCTAAAGTCAAAAAACAAACAAGAGAATGTTATAAACAAACTGTGTTTCGACAAATAGCTAATTTCAGTAAACCAGACCCCAAAAGGCCAGAAACTTCTTATTCTGAAAGTAGAAATGCCAAATTAGAAATCATGCTTCTCCAACAGTACCAAATTCCAGTTTTTCTAAGTACCATGGGTTCATTTAGGACTCAATCTCCTTAGACTTTCTACTTTTTTTGAGAGGACTCTCAGATCACACAATAAGATCACATAAAAGTCTAGCTGATAGCTACTGCTCAGGGCTCAAGTAGATGGCTAGGACTGACCAGTAGGTATGTGAATTTCACCCCAACATTCAAGCTAAAATTACATAATTTACATTTAGAAATACATATTGAGGGCCTTCTATGTATCAAAAATAGAATCCTAAAGGCATACAGTAAACCAGGAAAGCAATGACTGTTTCAAAATAGATGGAGTATAAATGTGTTTTATATTTCAGAATATCCATAAAATTAAGTATGCTTGTACTAAATGTGTGTGGACTTTTTCCTCCCCAATACTCCCTGAACAATGTACTATAGAAAATATTTACACTGAATTTCCAATGTATTGGTTTTTATTAGTAACCTAGGTATAATGAAAAATATCCTGAAAGGTTGCAGGGTTGGAGTAAATGTTATGCCATTTCATATAACAGACTCAAACATCTGAAGAGTTTAGTAACCATAAGAGATCAATCTTCAAGTCAATCCTTCATAAATATGGAAAGTTTACTGGTTGTATTAATTTATATAAGTAAAATGATATAAAATATTGCAGAAATAAAATTATAGTCTACAGTCACATATTTAATATAGTCATGTGGTTGCCAGATGAAATCTTAATGAACTTTGCTGCTTTTTGACATGGTAACTGTGTCTCAAAAATAAAAATATACAATGTACCAGGTGAGCCTGAGGAAGTATTATTACATTTTATGTTCCAGTAACCTAGTTTGGAAAGTTATAATTTTGGTGTGGTTTTTTTTTTTTTTTTTGGTCTATCTATTTTGATATTGTTTATCTATTTATCTGGCTGCCATTCTACCTTCTAGTTCACCAATACATTGAGTGAACAAGTCAAACATATGTTCATAACCCCAAAATTCTTTAGACTCTGACAAAAAGGATTTGTTGGATCCACTACAGAATCTATTCAGAAATAAACAAACAGGACAAGTTCCTGAAACTTTCATACTTAAGCTCCAAAATCTATTCTTTGATAAGTTTTCTTTACTTAATCCAGTAGACCTTGGAATTCTTTTTATGATCTTATGCCTTCTTCTTCTCTTCTTCTTCTTCTTCTTCTTCTTCTTCTTCTTCTTCTTCTTCTTCTTCTTCTTCTTCTTCTTCTTCTTCTTCTTCTTCTCCTTCTCCTTCTCCTCCTCCTCCTCCTCCTCCTCCTCCTCCTCCTCCTCCTCCTTTTCCTCTTCTCTTTCCTTCTTATTTTCATTCTTCTTCATCTTAGAAAATTTAAGTTGTTGGAGTATGCAAAATAAAATTTGTAAAATAGGTCCAGTGCTTGAAATATTTAAGCCATCAGGAAATAGATATTAGTAAATATGCCGTAACCATTCTTATTAATAAGAAGGATCAAACAATATAGAATGAAAATGGTATAGTTTTCATTACTTAAGTTAGATCTGAGGCCAGAGCTTATATCACTGAGAAAATGACACAGTCAGAACACACTATTTTCTGAGTCTGAGTTAGTTTCAGTGTCATCCATATTGGACTCTGCATCCCTACCAGCCAAAGCTGCATTAGCTGTATTGCCTTCAGCTGAGGTGTGCTTGTTTTTTTATGGCAGCCAAAGAAGAATAATTGCAGGGATAGTAGGCTTCTGGAATCCCATAAGTTCTTTCTGCAAATCAACCATTTGAAAATCACTGTACTGTGCAGTACATATCGAACATCTACCATTCTTCATTGTACAATTCTTTTTCATGGCAGCTTCATATTCTTAAGTTTTCTAACCATCACTCAGATGTTTACTCTCACAACAAGAGGTACATCCTGTGTCAATAATACTTTTAGCTTCTCTGATCTGATCTGCCTGTCTTTGTTTCTTATAAATTTCTTCTCCTTGTTCACCCCTTGTTACTTCTTCTATGACCTTGACATTCCTAGCACCTGAGAGAAGAATCTCAGCTGAGGGTTCACCCAAATCCCACTGGCCTGTGGACATATCTGTGAGGGATTATCTTGATTGATAATTAATATATAGAGTCCCATTCCAGTACCTTCCCTAGGCATAGGATTTTTGGATTTGTAAGAAAGCTAGGAAAGCAAGATACTGCAAGCAAGCAGCATTCATCGGTGATATCTGTACTACTTACTTGGCTACGAGTGATGTTTCCAGTCAGAGGTAATACTGAATGGAATAGCATGCTGTCCTCTTTTCAGGTTCCTGCATGGAGTTCATTCTCTTACTTGTCTCAGTGATGGACTGTGAGGTAGAAGTATAAAACAAATAACTTTTTACATCCTCTAGTTGCTTTTGCTGAATGTTTATAATAGCAAAGGAGAGCAAACTCGACCCACCTCTGCACTGTGATTAAAGAAGGGCAGACATTATCACACTCCTTGCTAAAATGGCATGTAAACAAACATAATTACCATTTTAAATGCTTTTGCTTTTGTTGTAATTTAAGAGAATCTGTGTATTCTTCCATACACACCTCTCACTGTTCAGAAACAACCTAAACACGGCCATTTTCAGAACATTAGTTCCCCCCTCATAGTAGTTTTCAGGTTCTCATGGTTCATAGCAAAAACCTGCTTTATTTTGATTTCTAAAACAGTTCAAAGAGGGGTTGGGGATTTAGCTCAGTGGTAGAGTGCTTGCCTAGCAAGCGCAAGGCCCTGGGTTTGGTCCTCAGCTCTGGAAAAAAAAAATAACAAAAACAGTTCAAAGCAACCAAGAAGTTGATTTGCATATGCCATTAATTCTTTGCTGTAGATGATAGTGATTTGCTTAAAAACTTGTATGATTGATGACATAGAATTCCTATTAGGACAAGAAATTCCATGTAACCTGTTTTTCTGTCATAAGTGTCATAAGTGATAGGTCATAATTTTAAACTTGAAATTGTGAGAAATATGAAATATCACTTTACTTACAAGGTAGTATGATAGGCTGTGTGTCTATTCATAATTTATCCTTCCAACTGTCCACCCATATATCTCTAATTGTCTTTCTATACACCTATCTTTATTGGTACCAAGCTTGGAGCCTAGGACCTCAGGCACTTTCAGCAAGCCCTATCCCACTAAACAATTGAAGGAAATAGAAATAAAATCAGAGCTGTTGTAGCACAGCAGGGCCACTGGAATATTTATTCTTTCTCTTAGAGATGTGAACTGCTGTTTTGAAATGTAAACAAATCTCCTCCAGGGAGAGGAAGAGAATGTCTCTAGCTTCCCTGTACTATTCTAGAATACAGATAAATGGCCTCACTGGGAGCTTTATTTTTAAGGTTGCTATAGTCAACCATCTTTTACACAGAAAACCTTTGTCATAAATAAAAGGACAATTTTTTTCATATATGGTGATTAAAATAGAAGTGCTGCATTCTTAGCTGTTTGGTGCAAGCTGATATTCTGCTGTTGATCCTGTGATGCTTAGTGTTGCCTACATGACAAGAACAGAATTTCCTAGACAGCCTTTCATTCTTCTGAGCACACTTGCTAGGGAGTTATCTAGATTCCATTGAGGCAAAAAATTTTACCTTAATTGTGGATAATACTGTTTTTCGGGGGACAGTATCTTAGACTGAATAAACAGGAGAAAGGGAATTGAGTAGAAGCATTCATCTCTCTACCAATCAATACACACAGAAGTTCCAACAATAGAATAGAACTACACAAATTATATGTTCAGGCCCAAGAGCAGAGAAGCCACCACTGGAAGAAGGCTCTTGGGGCCAGCCAGCTGCTGATGTTGGAACAGTATTGCTTTGACTAGTTGCTCCTTATCCTAGGATCCTTATTGATGCCAGCTTAGACTGAGTATTCAATAGTTCTTGAATTTCTTTTAATCCCATATTTCCAGCCTATGGCTTCTATGAGTAAAAGGCTATGGCCTTTTCTAGAATTACTTAGTGAATCTTTCATGTATTTGTGTATCATTTGTGTATAAATTTTCCTGTTTCACGAGGACATGCAGTGCCCTCCCTATCTGTGTGGCTCATTTTCCTTTCAACCATATTTCAGAATATGAAACTGGAATACATTTGACGTATTTCATTTGTTCTAGTAGCACTCAGCTTCTTTCTTGGTTTATTTTGACTTTGGGAATGAAGTGATCATCTTGTGGCTTACCAAATTATCTAGCCGCCAGTGAAGACATGTTTTCTCAGGTTGTTTCCATGGTGCCCTGTGGTTCCTGTTCTGTGATTGTCCTACCAATCTTGCTGTTCATCACATTATTTGTAATCAATTTTCTTTTGACAGTTAAGTGACAGCAATTGGTGCTTGTTATCTGGAGATTCTGCCATTTGTGGTTTTATTATTGAGTGTGGTTCTATAACAGAATACTTTATTGTTTCTTGGGGGGAGGGTTCCTCATTTATAGAAAAAATGTCACCCTCATTATTTTCAGTGATGCTGTTTTCCTCTTGTAAGAACATTTACTATTTTGACAAAAGAAATACTCTCTACCTCTCCTCATCAAATATAGTCAGCTTCTAAATCTTCTAAACTTACATTAATGACCGTTCTAGAACTCCTGGTTTCTTTATATTTGCTCTGTGGTTGTTTTATTTTTATTATATTTTCCATAGAACTTCTAAACTCCATTTAAACATCATAACTGCACAAATCTCTTTGAGTCTTTATGGTATTTTAAGATGTTTCATGGCAGTACTACTGTGACAAAAGACCTCCTTTATTATCCAGACTTTTGTTCCATCCACACCCCATCCTCTCAGTCTAGTACCTGAAGAATCCATCAAGTCCTAATCATTGTGTGCTGGCTCCTTCTAATGTTTGGAGAGATTACAGAGCTACTTAGGGATGTAGTTTTTCCTCTCTTTGGGTCCTAAAACTTAATTGGCCAATTAATGTTACATCTTGATGCTATATATTGCTGTGGTGGTCAAAGGGAGATGAAGTTTGGTTCTTAGGTGGGTATTCAAGATAGAGAATACTGCTTTGTTTTCTACCAGAGAAAAGAGAAAATCTTTGACCGGAAGGAGTAGCGACATTATAGTCCCAGCAATGTCAATAGAATCTGGAGTTAGGTGGTTTGCTACTACAGTCACCATCCCACATAACTGGGCTTCACTGTTCTCCAACTTGAGTCTTGTACAACACAATTAAGATAGTAACATACTGTAACATTGTGCTGCTGGTCCTAATCACCCCCACACCCACAGCTGTAAAAGCCAGCAAGTGCCTCTAACTTCTCAACATTTTCCTATTTCCTTCTTGATCTGTAATCGATTAATTATCCTTAGTGTCTTCCTTCCTTGGTCAGTTATGTTCAGCAAAAGCCATGTGTCTTTCTAATTAGTACTTTTCTGAATATCTCCAGTGGATGTGTCATAAAGAATGTGAGTTCTGTCTTCTGTTATCTCCTTCAGTTTCAGTACCAGATTCCTTCCCATCTCCCTTCTTTGCTAGGGAGTATTCAAAATTAATCTCACATCCTTCATTCAGTGCTTGGTGCAGTGCAATTACTCTGTTGGCTGAATGTGTAAATTTCAGAACTTTTTGTCAAGTCTAATAATTGGTTGTTGTCTGTGTAATGTAAATAAAATGAGGGTAATTATTTTTCTCCTTTAAAATTTTCATTTTTAAAATTTCCATTATGTAAGTCATTGCACACACTACTGTGTTCCATATAAGCATATTATTAAAAGTACTTGATCTACTATGAATATAATTTCCAATACCTGCCCTGCTTCTCCCTCAGCTCCCCTCTTTAGTTCCTTGGCTAGCCTAGACAGTTTTAATTTACTTTCATGCCATACACACAAACATGATTTTAAATATAAAGTTTAAGAAATGTGAAGAAAGAAAATATTTGTCTTTCTGCACCTGATTCACCTCATTTAAAATAAGTATCTCCAGTTGTATCTACCTTTCTCCAAATGGTATGACTTCTTTATGCTTAAAAATTTATTGTGCATATACTTATTGCTTTCTCTCTTCTTGGCATCTATTTAGATTACATAGCAGGCCATTGTGAATATAACTGCAGGAAACACTGAAGAGTATATGTTTCTATGGTGCATTGATTTGGAGTCCTTTGCTCCAATACCCATGAGGGAAGGATATGGTATACCCTTGTTTAGCTTTGTAAGGGACCTCCATGCTGATTTCCATAGTGGCTAGTCTACCTCATTATTTCCACAATCAGTGTATGAAAGGACTTTTGTCAGTCTCTTGTCAGCATTTATTATTCCTATCATAGTGACTGCCATTCTTACAGGGATATTTGCCATGAATCTGCATTTCATTGATGGCTAGTAAAGGTGAGCACATTTTCATTGTGGTGATCATTTGTTTTTTATCCATTGAGAATGTTTCTTCATTTCCTTGACTCTTTTATTGTTAGGGATGTTTGATTTCTTGTTCAGTTTTTGATTTTTATTGTTTTTCTTTTCTTGGTTGTCTTTTTCTTACAGTTTTTCATATGTTTTAGATGCTAACCCCCTAATCCTTTATCAGATGTATAGCTACCAAAGATTTCCTCCCATTTTGTGGGATACCACTTCACCTGATTGTTTTCTTTACTATGCAGAAGCTGGTGAATTCCACAATGCCAAATATGACCAACTCTAAAAGCGAAAAACTGACTCTATCTTATTGAATGAATCTAATAGACCATAAGAAATAGATTGCAGCTAAGTTAATGGTTATCTTATTTTTAATTATACTCACTTCAATGTAATATATATGGCTCCTGACTATACTTCGTTTGCTCAGGTTCCTTGTAAGTGAACAGTTAAATTCTTGCTATAGATTTCTTCACAGGTAATGAAATAAACCCAGAGTTAGAGCTCTGGGTTTATTTTAAATCAACTGGATAAAGATTAGTATGTTAATCTTGTTAATATATAAAGTTAACATCTTTATTTGTGCACAAAACATGTGCAATTGAATTGTTTATGACTTGCAAAGGATATTATCCATGCTTCTTTAACTACTGGAATATAATGGGATCCATTCAATGCTCCCATCCCTTATGTAAGCTCACAGAAAACCCACCTTTTCTTTTTTATGCAATTCTCTTCAAGGCAGGATAGCACACTTCTGCAGAGGAGATGCCACTGAACCTTGTTTGTGTCTTTCCATAGAGGGTCAAAGGTTTTAAGTACATTGTTTTTCCCCAAAGGAAGAAAGGACAAGAGTGATGCTGTTTGTGAAACAACCTGCTGTTTGCACACATGCCATTCACCAATATGGGGAACAGCAACAAGGCATCCCTCTCTTCATTGACATTCGTGCTCCATTGCTGCCTTTCATACTCTGCTGATCCATGGTCCTTCATCTGAAAGCATGAGTGAGTGTACAAAGAATTCTATTCTATTTTTGTCAGTCTGCTCTTGTTCAAGCCCCTGATATTGCTCCAGCTCAGCATTCAGCTGCTCAGACAAAGAACATGCTATTTCCTGCTCTGCATCCATCAATCAAGAACTAACAAAAGGAGTTCATTAAAGGAGTTAAGTGCTTGGTTATTATAAGAGGCAACAAAGCAAATATTGCAGTGTTGGGGCTAACACGAAGTCTAATCTCCATTCCATCTTCACCCTTCAGTCACATTCACAGGTGGAGGGCGCGAACAGGCCCTAGAGAGATTTACATACTAATGAGGTACCTGAAGGCCAGAGGTGGAGCCGATTAAACATTCCTCCCTAGCCCCTCCCCCTTCTCCCCTCCCCTTTTTAACTCAGGTCGATCCTGGGAACCCAGAGCATTCCCAGCCGACTACCCACAGCATGGCGGGAGGAACCCTGGGATCCCCAGCCTTAATTTTTCCCTACATTGCTGTTTTATTATTATTATTATTATTATTATTATTATTATTATTATTATTATTATGGCCTTTTGTAATAGACTAAAGACTGCTCTTTCTTTAGTTAACTGTAACCCTCAAAAATCACTCAGTTTCTTCATGATGCTACTCTGTCATGGGCAAAACTGTAACTATGAGGTTTTGTTGTTTAAAAATAAAGGGCTTATATGTAATTATTTGGAAAGCTCAGTAGGCTTTGTTTGTTTATTTGTTTGCCCATTTGTATATCACTTTAAGAGTCACTAAAAATCTTTGTAAATTTTGAATGCTGATGTAAATAAGTATGACACACAATTAACAACTTCTCTAGAGAGCACTTTAAAAGAACATGTTTATCAGGAGAAGCTCATAATAGAGTAAAATCCTTCTGTCTAAGAGTAGTGAACGATCCATAGCTCACACACTTCAGTAGGAAACTCTAGCATGGTTTTGCAAAAGGATTGAGCCCAGACATTATTGATAATTATACTGTTACATAGAAAATTACTCTATTCTACAAAATTGCTTTTCAGTGAAGCTTTCGAGTTCCTAGAAAATTTTGGGCAATTGCTATATCCAAGATTTGACAAATGTCTCAGGAGGGAAAAATATGAACAAAAAAGCCAACTGAGATGATTTCTAAAAGTCAGTGTTTGCTTTCCAAAACAAGAATGAAAGCATTTGGATGCTTGTATTTGCTTTAGAAGGGGAAAAGTGAACAAGGCTAAACACAGAGATAATCTGTCTCTAGCTGCTGAACATGTATTATCTTAAATGTATATTTTTCAATTTTGATAGTATGACTCAATTTGAAAAATTGCCCCACTCTTCTTTTCAGTTGTAGAAGTAGCTCTTAGTCCCTGAATGTAGCTCTCAGAGTTCTACCATCTGGGACTTGCACCTCACACCTAGTGATGGGGCTTTTCCACTCACAGTTCTACTGAGTTGCTTGTATCTAATATGCCTCATTTACCTCTGGCAGCCAAACCAACACAAGAATTTGGAAAGTGGGACTGAAAGACACAGAAGCTTCTGGACTGGCAGCTGAGTTACACAATGGCAGTACACAGACCTGGGTACTTCAGAAGCCTTTTGTGTCTCTGCTGAGTTCTGCTTTCTCTTCTGGAATCTTCTAGCATCTTCGGAAAGAACAGATTTATTTATCATAGACCCAGATGGTTTTTGTTACTTGTAAGGATAAGAATCTTAACTAACACCTACAGCCTATCTTTATCTTACTTACGTGTGTGTTTACCATTGATGGCATTGCCATATCTCCAGCTTTCTAATAATGATAGAACAATCTGAATTTAATCTGTAGCACAGCATTAAGAGTGATTTATTTGAAAAGTTTTCTCAGATAAAAGTGCTTGTGTTAACCATAATTAAATAAAAATTGAGCAATATTCAAACTAAAACACCATTCATTCTAGCTTACAAAGATAATATTTTTATGAATATACCTACTGTAATATAATTAGACTATGCTCATCAATTCTATTGTTCAGTATACCTTACTAAGTTTTGATAATGTTATGTTCTAGCTAATGACAAGTGTGGAAGACAGCTAGGGAAGGGCACAGTAAACTGAAGGTGACATCAGTTTTTAGTCATCTATTGATAGTGGGTTTTTAACAATACAGAATCTCTAAAATGTTATAATGATAACCTCTTGTCATGTTAAGAATGAAGAGTAGTAGCAGTTTTTATAGTAACCACTAGCTAATGCCAAACTAGCATTTTATAAATGAAGAATCAACAAATACATACCACACATGTTCTTTTGTGTCTGAATTACCTCACCTTGAATAATTTTTCTGGTTCCGTTCATTTGCCTGCAAAACTCATGAAGTCCTCATTTTAAATATCTGAATAGTATTCCATTGTGTAGATGAACTACATTTTCTGTATCTATTCTTCCACTGTGGGACATCTGGGTTGTTTCCAGCTTCTGACTATCATAGATAAGGCTGCTATGAATACTAAAATGTGGGTATTAGCTAAAAAGTACAGAATACCCAGGATACAATTACAGAACTCAAGAAGGTTAACAAGTCAAAGGTTTCAAGTAAAGATGCTTAAATCTCACCTGGGAAGAAGAAGAAATCAATCACAAACATGGGACACAGAGGAAAGGAGGGACCTGGGTGGAAGAAGGAAAGGGGAGGGGTAAAGGAGAACATGATCAGAGATTGGGAGGGGTGTGGGAGCAAACAGGAGAAAAGCCCTGAGGGCCAGCAGAATGGATGGAAATGTGTAACCTCAGGAGGTAGGAAGTGGGGAGACCCTCTAGAATGTATCAGAGACCTCTGAGGTGGAAGACAGTCAGGACTAAAAGGGAAGGACCTTAGATGAAATGCCCAACAGTGGGGAAAGGAAACTTGTAGTGTCTACCTCCAGGAGAAAGACAGGGCATCAAGTAGAGAGATGGTTGCCATCCCACAGTCAAACACTCTGACCCAGAAGTTCCTTTATAAAAACACTGCAGGGACAAAAATGGAGAAGAGCCCGAGGGAAAGAATGTCAAGTGACCAGCCCAAACTGGGATCTATCAAGTGGAGGCTCCTATGGTGATTGTCCTCCAAGCAGCCCAACAACAGCTGAATGAGACAGATGCTATTACTTAACACCCAGGCAATGGACTGAGGCTAGGGAACCCTGTGGCTGAGTGAGGAGAAGTCTGGAAGAAGTTTAGGATAAGGGCAACCCCATAGGAAGACCAGCAGTCTCAACTAACCAGGATCACCAATATCTCTCAGACATTGAACCACCAAACAAACAGGCAGCATACACTAGCCAGTACAAGGTCCCCAACACATATACAGCAGAAGACTGCATGGTCTGGCCTCAGTGAGAGAAAAAGCACCTAACCCTTGAGAGACTTGAGGTCCAGGAAGTAGGGAGCCCTGGTATGGGGTAGATTAGGGAGTGGGTATATCCTCTTGGAGACAGGAGAGAGGAAGAATGGTGTGAAGAACTGTGGGAAATCAGACCAGGAGGAGGGTAATGACTGGACTGTAAAATAAATAAATAAATAAATAAATAAATAAATAAATGTAATAATAAACAAAAATTTAAAGTGACTTTAAAAAATAAATGAAGAATCAAATTAGAGATGCCATATCTCAATTACTATAAAAGGAAAAAAGAGACACATTTTAAAAACAACTCATCTTATCTTTAATAATACTGTAGTTACCTTTATCTTTTGCTTCTTTTTAATATCCTTAGATTCTAAAACTGGTCTTTGTGAATACATAGGTTGTCCATAAATATTTATTGAATCAAAATTTGTCCCTCTGGGAGACTAGTGAAATGCAAAGGATAGAAAAAGCAAACTGGTGACATGAGCCAGAAAATGACACCTGAAACATCGCTAGCTGGAGTAGAGGGACTTGAAAACCACCAAGTTGCCAATCTAATGAAGTCCTGAATAGAGATGAGACGGAATGACAAGGACAGATTGTACCCTTCTATCTTTCTGTACTTTTACCTATGACTTTAGAAGAAATAAAACATCAGGAATACTAATCCCAGTAGTAACACTAGAAACTATTGTACCAGGACTCTGAAGGAGTGTGACAGCCAAGTGCTTGATCTGCTAATCAATCATCTGTCTGTGTGGTACACATTGATTGTCCCAGAGGAAACTTCAGATACTGACAATGATGAAGCAAAAATTAAGGTCTTAGCTTCCCCAAATTCATACAACATTACATATGACTATGTAATTGCCTGAGCATGAAGGCACAACATTATCTTTCCTATCCTGATTGTTATTATTATACCTCCTTTTCCCCCTAGTAAACCAGCTGACTAGTAAGAGAGAAATTTGAAAGGATAACCAGGACAGGACAACCTTGCCCTGTTAAACAAAGGAAATGTAAAGAACATTCTGTGTGTATTTGTTGGCTTAATTACCATGTTTACCATGTTTGAGAAAGCATCGCTATTCTCATTGAAGAAATGCATAGTACCAAAACCACAATTACTGCTTCTCCAACTAAAACTTACCAGATATGAGAGCTGAGAAGATGGCCCAGTAAATACATTGCCTTCTGGCAAGTATAAGAATATGAGTTCTCCACAATCTATGTAGAAGCCAGGTGCAGAAACATACATCTGTTGTTCCAGTATTGCTATGGTGAGAGGGTAGCAGAAACAAAAGATTGACTGGAAATCTATCAGCCAGGTAGCCTGGCTTGTGCAATGAACAAGAGACCCTATTTCAAACAAAGTGAAAGGTGATGACCAGCATATATGACATATGCATGTATGTATCCCTTTACATAGTTTGAAATTACAATTGCATACATGTCATGCATTGGAGAACATGCTTATTAAATTGTTAACTGCTGTCAGAGGATATGCAGGTATCAAGTTATTACTAAACAAAAGGCTTCATCAATTTTGGCTAGCACTCATAGTAATGGAATATGATATGTAAGTTCCCGAGAAAGAAAAGTCATCAAAGGTCTTACCCAATTGTGAACCTCAGGAGCTACAATACTGACCTGCATAGCAAAATATGCCCATGGTTACAGTAGCAGCACACATGTTATGGGAAATAATAAAATAATTTTTATTGTATCAAGGCCTGACCCAGAGAAGGAAATACATTCCTGAGATAATAAATCTGACCCAAGGGAGCACTCGTGTCCCTGAGGGTAACTGGCATTTATTATTCTGTTCAAATAAACTATCAAAGAAAGGACAGAAAGATTGTAAGAGTCAGAGGTCAGGTAGGACCAAAGGAAAGCAATGTCTTCTGGAGGGCAACTGCACTCATGAACTCATAGTTTAGAGTGTTCAGTGCTCTTCCAAAGGACCTGAGTTCAGATCTTGGCAGACACACTGCCAAGTGTGAATCCTAGCAGCTTGTAATCCAGCTCCACAAGATCCAACCTCCTTTTTTAGACTCTATGGTTGCCTACATAAGACCTGTACAGTTTCAAATCAGTCAACATAACATGGAGTTGGACAGAGTTCATAGGCTCCCACCCGTAACTTAGAAGCTATGAACAGTTGATGGCCTCTCAGGAAGAGAGTTTTCTTTAAGGGCTTTGATTTTGGTACATGAACTATGCTCCAGTGGGTGGCCCCACATTCGTGAGTATATGGGCAGCACAGAGTGGACTCAGTTATTTAAAATAAGAAAAGAAGAAGAAATATGAATTTGAGAAGAGTTGGGAGGTAAAATGGATATGGAAGGAGTTACAGCAAGGAATATGTGATCAATAAGTTCAAAATACATTCTATGAAAATCCCCAGGATACAAAAGTTTACATCAAAAACTGTTAGCAAAATACTTTAGTATAGAAGCTTAATTTACCTTTCAGATTTTTAAATATTTATCTAACTTTCTGAGAACCAGTTCTAGAGAGAATACATCCTATAAAAATAAGATGTTAGTCTTTGATTCATGAGGCAAGTCTAGTAATTACACATAATTGTGTTTCTCTTGCTTCCTAACTTTTTTTGGGTCATGTCCATTTTAGATGTGGTTCAAAATATAAATATGTTCAGCCATAAAAAGTTGCATAGACATATGGACATTAACTTTTATGTAAAATGCAATATTTGCATATTATTTAAGTGTGATACTTTAATCTACCATTGTACAGGGTAAAAAGAAAGCCTGAACTTTGAACTTTTCTGCCTTCTTAAAAATTAAGATTTCTTTCTGATATTTTTTTCTATCTAACCATGGATAATTTAAAATTTAAGGTTTTACTCCTACCATTTGTTTGAGTAGGTGATTTTTTACTTTTGTTGTGGCTCTTTAAATGACCTGAAAAGGCAATATATAAAGATACGACTGTTACAGAGACTTACTGCTTCTAAAATATGATGAATTATGATATAAGTAATACAAAGTCTTGGGGCTGGAGTGATAGCTAAGAATGCTCAGTGCTCTTCCAGAGGTCCCAAGTTCAGATCCTAGCAGACACACCTAGTGAATAATAACAGCTTGTAATCCAGCTCCAGAGGATCCAACATCCTCTTTTAGACTCTATGAGTATTGTACTGGTGTGTACATTCATAGACACAATTAAAAAATATATTTTAAAATGCATTTCTATAGTGAAAACTTCTGACATTAGAGTCTACCTGCTATTGTTATTGATCACCAAAGCTACAACATTAGGTTCAGCAATAGACTTACCACAGCCATGTAAGCAGCAAGGGATCCACTTTTTAAGTTATTTTCCACTATGTGAGTTATAATGAGGTAAGATTTCACTTACTTGCTGCTTTGCAACCTAACTTAAAACTATGTTCATGAAGTTATTCTGAATCAAAACACATTTTGGAAATTATAAAATTCTATCTAATAGGAAGTACAAGAAAATATTTCTGCATTAGTAGTAATGCTTACAAATTTATTTCAAAAATTATTTACCCCTTTGCCTTAATCTCTTATTGTTTGAGGTCTTATTTACTTATATTTAAAGCAATCTTCACAGTAGTAATAGAAGGAATTACTATGATATAAATATATCTATTTAGACAATATTTTAATTTGATAGCATCTTGCTCTTAAAATTTTGAATTTTTTATGAATTCTTCTTAATCCACTGAAGATGAGAAGATGGAACTCTAGATTTTTCTAACAGTACTTTAGTTATAGTGAATCTTAATTACTATCTAAAAGCATATAATTAATGCTCAAAATCTAAATTTATATGTAATGCTCAGAGCCTATGAATATTCCCTAGGATTATTTAAATAACATATAAAAACTTTAAAACAATGAAACAAAAACAGGACCAAGTTTGGTGAAATAGAAATGTTAGAGAAATGGAAAATCTGTTTGTTTTTCTAATAACTTCAAAACAGCAGTACATGGTAGTACATACCCGTAGTCTCAGCTTCGTGGGAGATGAGGAATTAAGTTGTTTAAGTCCATGAGTTTGGGGTTAGCCTATTTAACTGATGGGACTTTATGCCCAGTAGTAGATGGCCAATACAAAATAAACTCAGTGGTTTTTTGGGGGATCATTTTATCTCATATTGCTTGATTTGAACATCTTTTATCTTACTGGTATTTTGCTTCTATAATATGTTTTTTTCTTTTCATTGAAAAATAATTTGTTTGACTGTTTGCTTCAGAGAGAGAGAGAGAGAGAGAGAGAGAGAAGAGAGAGAGAAGAGAGAGAGAGAGAAGGCATGCTGCTAGATGTGTGAGAAGGTGAGGAGGATCTTGGAGGGAATGGGGGAAGAAAAACTAGGATCAGAATATATTATACTGAAAAACTCAATTAAAAAAAAAGTCCACATCTCTAAAGAATAATGATTATCATTTCAAACCACCAAGTCAAACTTGTAGAATAAGCCAGAATTTGTCTCTTGGAAAAGAAAGTCTTGAGGCTAAATAAAGCACAGTGATTGTAGCTTTATGGTGAGAACACCATTGTGACAGAGAGTGAGAATAGCTCTGGCTTCCATTGTAGTTTTACAGGAATGCTGAAGTCATATCTCTTCTTCCCAAACATCACAACTGTAGGTTTTTTGCAGTAGCCAGTTGCCAGTGACCATGGTTCAATTTTCTTTTTTCTATGGTGTCTCTTAATGCTGTGA
This sequence comes from Arvicanthis niloticus, assembly GCF_011762505.2. Classification (NCBI taxonomy): domain Eukaryota; kingdom Metazoa; phylum Chordata; class Mammalia; order Rodentia; family Muridae; genus Arvicanthis; species Arvicanthis niloticus. The sequence continues at coordinate 374,097 of NC_047666.1, forward strand.
AGCCTATGCAGGCCCTGGCTCTAGTTTCCAAATTATGGTATGTTATACAGAAATCTACTCTACTCTCATCATTTTAATACAATTTTCACATATACACATCACACACACACACACACACACACACACACACACACACGACCTTTATCTTTTTAAAAGTAAGTCTAGGTGCTAATCTTAAGTGAGGAAGGCCTTATGTAGCTGGCCCAGTTTGCAGTCTTGTCTCTTGTGTAGTTGCTGAATTCACACCTGCTGCTTCTCCATCTGCTACAATTTTAGATCAGGAAGACCTTCCCAAAATATATGGAAAATGTCAAACATAATTAAAAAAAAAAGCACTTTCATCTTCAAGCTGATGCTGTCCTAAGATGACTGATGCTTTTCTGTCTTACCAATGTTTCCCTTTTTTATTAACCTAGAGTCCCTGCATTTAAAGGATCAAGATGATTTGGTGATGGTTTAAAGAACAGTGAGAGACAGAGAGAGAGAGAGAGAGAGAGAGAGAGAGAGAGAGACAGAGACAGAGACAGAGACAGAGACAGAGACAGAGAGAGGCAGAGAGAGGCAGAGAGAGAGAGAGAGCATTTCAAAAGCAAATGTCACTGTGCTTTATGGGAAGCACTTGAAAGGTTGTCTCTCCTATACTTACATATTAATCACATGCTTGAATAATATAACAAGACTTAATGATAAATTGTGACATTCAGTGAATATACAATCAGATTTTGTCTCCACCTTAATATATCTGGTATAAGAAAATTTACATGGAAACATAATGTCTAATGACTTGAGTCATTTTCATGCAGATAATTCCTGTGAGGAAGAAGCTACAGAGACTGATATAAGGGCTCTGAAAATATGTCCAGGAATTTGATGAGCTTATACTTGATTTTATGTTCTGTTCTTATTGCCTAATGTTTCGGCATAGCATTTGATGTTTACTTTCCTACACATTTATATCAAATTTTTATCCTACAATTACTTTACGACCTATAGCAATAAGAAATATCCGGAAATAAAGATAAACATAGTGGTTTCAGGGAATAAAGTGGAATGAATCCTTAGCCTTAGAGAAGAATTTTGTGTGTTTCCTCTTAGAGTCAGATCCTGGCATGTTAGCCTTCTGTAGAGTGGGATTCATTAATAGTTTCTGAAATAATAAAGTATTGAGTGTAAAAAGTTTATGCAAATTCAAAACAGCAAGTTATTCAGTGCTGGGTATTATGAAGGTGCTGAGTAATTAAAAGGTCATATGAATCTCTAATTTTGAGACAGTCCACAAGTTTGGGGCAATGCTTGTGTAGGGCTGAGTGAAGACAAAAAAAGATTAACTTCTCTGTGGTGAGGTGCACTGCCAGAACTATTTATTTGCTATGAGAGACCATGGAGAACAGATATTCTTCTCCCAGCTGTGTTAGAGTCCGAAGTTCAAAACTTTCCATTTCTGTATACTTTATCACTTTAGACTTCATCAAATTGTATCCTTTAAGCTATTCTGAGTTGGCTACTACGTAGGGTTTGTCACTAAAACAACCGCACTCATGACTTTTTTTTCGAGTCAAGAAAATAAATTCATTAACCAAAATGAAAACTAAAGAAGTAGCAAATCTCCACCTTGAAACCCTAACTTTCCCAGGTTGTGCCAAGCAGTTTTCTTCTTGAGATTTGTATGCTGCAAATTGTTAGTTTCTCCCAGATAAAAAGAAAGTTGAAGTATGCACTGGGTCTCAGATACTGTGAATCCTGTGAATGTGACAAATGAAGTTCCAACTTCCTTCTTTGCCTTGGATTGCCATGCAGGAATATTTGTTTTTTAACAAAGCTCTTCATAACAACAACATAAACTGTATTCTAAAAACAGAAATTTGTCCATTTCTCAAAGTTTCAAGAGCATCATAAGAATTTGCTTTTTACCTGGCTGAATGCTTGTGCTGCGTCTGAGTAATTTAGTAATTTATTAATTTAGTAGTATATATGTATACATACGCATACATATATACTTATTTGAAGGTTTCATGTTTTGATCACATTCATTCACCACCTACTGTGCTTCCCAGATCCCCCATCCCTACCCACCCAACTTTGTGTCTTTTTTTTTTAACACATCAAGACCAATTTGTGCTATACAACTGCTATTGGATGTGTGGCCTTTCACTGGAGTGTGGTTAACTTACCAAGGACATTTTTAGAGAAAACTATCTCTTCCTCTCCCAGTAGATAAATTTTACCTATAGAGCCACAGTTAAAAGTGAAATTTTGTGCCCAACTCCTATCTCCATGTTGAGATTTGGTCTGGCCGGGGCTTGCAATGGTTTTGTGTGTACTGTTGTTGCAGTTGGAAGCATAGCACCTTCCAACACTATGAAATCTAACCAGGAGGGGATGAAACTTCCAGGTCAGTACAGTCATGATTTCTCCATGTTGTATAATTCAAGTATATGGTATCATCAAGAAATAGCATTTTATACTGTAATCAATTCATGGAAAGCTCTGGAATTCTACTTTTGAACCCCTCACTTAGTGTAATGATGTTTTCTGTCCTCAGACTTTCTTGTTGTCTGGTAAATGGCACATATGCGCCTTTACCTTTCAACTTTTGTGGTATTTTGTTCAACATAAATTCACAATTTATTGACACATTTTCTATTGTTATATATCAATAATCTTTCCAGACATTGACAAATCAATTTGACAATAATTTTTCTTCCAGTATGATTCATAGCATCGGTACCTCTGTACCCTAACGCAATTACTATTCCTTGAGAAGGTAGACAGATCACTCCACTGGACCTTTTTCTTAAGGAAAAGTGTTTTAGTGTTTTTAGTTCTGTCATTACCTAGGTGGCACAAGGGACCAGGGTAACTGCTTTTGGAAGCATAGCAGAACCAACAATCTGAAACATGTCCTGGTGTGTTTGAACTCTTAGACTTAAGAGGAAGGTAGTACAGCTGGTTTAAATACTTTGGTGTTAGTAAGTCTGGGGGGTCCCAGTATTTCTTCTTCAGGGAAAAAATTCTGATAAAGATGTACTTGATTATTAGGAAGTATAATTTGGAAGGGCATTTGGTTGTGCTTTGTCTTAAAATAGACATTTGTTAATAATAGACGTTTGGTTAATTATTATCTACCATATGTTCTGTAGTTACATTCTACAGAAAATTAGTTAATTGTTCTACTAATTAGAAATTTTTTAACATTAAAATAATCAGCCTTATTTTACAGTTCACTGTAACGTTTTGTGTCTGGCTTTTGGTAACTTACTTGTTTGTTACATTGTAAGCAAATATTATTTGGAGACAAGTTAGATACATGTATAAAGTTAGTATTTAAGGTTGAAAATGTTACATAGGTATAACATGTTAAATGCCAGATATGGACATATCTGTTCTTAATATAATATGGAACTAAGACAGATGGGTCTGTGTAAGCTGTGATGGGTGGGAGGAGTGGGATGGAGAAGCTTGTCAGCTGAGGAACTGCTCCAGGAACTCAAGTCAATTAAAATCTGTCAATTGAAGTTACCATCTATAAAAAGGGAAGTTGAAGTCATTGTTATTCAAAGAAGAATTACTCTGGAAGAAACAAAAAAATCTATTTCTAGTGCATCCAGAAACTATCATAAGAACAATGATCTAAGGATCTTTCTAATGGCTTGAAACTAGATCTGGAAGGAGAAGACAAGTAAAGTGTGGCATTTGAATGTCTCTTGTCACCACACGACAGCCATCATAATAGTGATACCCACATCTCTCATGAGACACAGCTTTGATATGTGCTAGACTCCTTAGAACTGCATCAGATATGTACTAGTATATTTTCTTAGCACAAACTGTGATTGTTAAATCATTAGTTCATTATTAACAACACTAACCTTTGTCTTTATATCTTCACTTAGCTTAGAGATCTATAAGGTTATGAGAAAAGCATTATCTCTGTAATTATCCTTTTATTCATCATGCTCAGGAAATTGCCTCAAGGAAATTATTGCATAAGCTGCTAAGGTCTCTCAAGGCTGATGGCTAGGGATATCTGCCAACAACACTTGACAGTTTCTCATCATTCAACATGACACTACATCTCTAACAGCAAGAGCCAGTCCTGATGAATTACATATACTTCGCAACCTCTGAAGACTGGTCCTACCATTTATAGAGAGAACTGGTGTGGGGAAAAAAGGCTTGGGGATCCCAGGGTTCCTCCTGCCATGCTGTGGGTAGTCGGCTCTGGGTTCCTCCAGCTGGAAGTTGGGCCTGGCAGTTCATTAACTAAAAGCCTCTCTCTGGCTCCTCACGGTTCCTCATAGCGGCGCAGCCCCAACACAGGAGGAAGCCCTTGGGTTTCCAAAACTGTTTTATTCACATGGCGGATGGTGGATGGGTCTGGATGCATATCCCCTCAAACCCAGGATGGACCTGAGTTAAAAGGGGAGGGGAGAAGGGGGAGGGGCTGGGGAGGAATGTTTAATCGGCTCCACCTCTGGCCTTCAGGTACCTCATTTGTATGTAAATCTCTCTAGGGCCTGTTCGCCTGCTCCACCTGTGTACATGACTGAAGGGTGGAGGTGGAATGGAGATTAGACCTCCTGTTAGGCCCAACAAACTGGGTGAGGCTACATACAACAGACATGATGTGTATATAGAGATATTTTTTAAGAGTCAGTCTTTGTTAGGAGTGATAATGTTAAATAACAATATTCTGCTATTCTTAGTTTCTGAGACTGTGAAAGAATGTCAGGGGCCAGAGTGTGACATGCCAAGTTTATACTGTCCTACTCAGTGACTTCCAACTCCAGCCCTTAGGGAGGTCCACAGGCAGCTGCCACAGAAACTACCTCATCTGTAACTCTCTTTGAATAGTATGCAACCATAAGAATAAAAGAAAACAAGCAATATTTTCCCTGGAAATACACCTTATGGCATCTCAGCTGTTTCAGGTGTAATGTAGAGGTTCTTATCTAGACATTACTTTCTTTTGGATCAAACATTTAACTCAAGGGGAAGAACATAAAGGAAAATGAGAAATGAATTAGACTGTGGAATCTAAGGGGAATTCATGGACAAATTTTAAAGCTTTTTTTCCTTCTAGTTTATAGAGCAATGATTTTTGGTCAGTGCTTTAATTTCACCATAATATTTTTTACTATGAGGTTTCAATTTACTATCATGACCAGAATACTAATCCATACATAAGTGCACTAAATACTATATACTTATATATACTTCTCTTTCTATCAGTTTATCATGTCACCTGGTTGAAAAGTTAAGTGACTTGATGAATGTAGTTGGCTCTAAAGATAGATGTGCTTCATCAACACACTGTTTATGGATAATACACATATTTACCTCTCAGCAATTTATCATTGTTCTAATAGTTTAACAATACTCCTTTAAGTCTATATATGGTAGCATTCTTGTTTATTAAACTATTAAAATATTCCAACATCAGTAAGTTAATAGCTTCTGGCTCTCGTCCCCAAAGTAGTTCCAATATTATCAGAACTTTGATATTCTCTATTAAGAGTAGATATAAATTATATAACTGAGCATATCTGACATCATGTTTCTTACAGAACTCTAAGAATATAACTTATTCTAAGTAGTAATAGCAGCACAGGCTCACTGATCATTTTCTGTCAGCCAGCAATAATCCAAAGCATTATACATAATATTTATATATTGTGCAGCAATGTTTTGACGTACATTGCTGTATGAATTTTATTTTTTGGCCGATAAATAGAAGTATTCATCTGGGTATCAGACAATTTGTTTTAAGTATAACTAGCAATAGGTAAGACAATCTTTAATGGTCTTGTTTTGAAATCTGGGTCTTCAACACTCCCCTAGCAAGCCTCCCAAGGAATGCATCATTGTCTATTCTAAGAATTTTAAATCATTCTTAAGATAAACACACAAATTTGCTACTATATTCGCTTAGATTTGACTTTACTATGTCCCAGCTTAACTTCAATATTTATAAACATGGGTTAGAGTCTACCTCTTTCACAATATAAATCTGGTGTTTATTTACCTACAAAGGCAGTCAAGAAGGCTTGGAGTAACTTAATTAAAATGCAACAAATTTCTAAGGCAGCATGTCTTGTTGTGTTGCTATAGAAACAATGGGAAATTCTGGTCACTGACCTTTCAGGGAATGCAAGGATACATTTTCATAAGCAGAGTCAGCCCAGGATATTCATCTCTAGTTTCTGGTGCAGCATTTTGAAATCCCCTTTATAATCCTGAATGATTTTAGAATTAAATTGTATAAACAATAGTGACACTGAACAAGTGTTACTATAGAGTCAAAGTAAAGCTCTTTGAAGAAATGTTTTTAACTGATTCTAATATGAGATGTAAGATAAACACAGTGACCATAGGAGTAGCAAAGAAAAAGAAATTTTAGATGAGTGTATTGGGATTATGGGAAGCAAAGTCACCTTTTAAAAAGTTCTGATGCTATATCTGTTCTGCTACATTTTGAGTCCTTCTATCTTATGTTTAGCAAACTATAAAAATATGGTCTTACAGTATCAAAATGTACCTAGAAATTAGAAGTTTATCCCAAAATATTAAGGTATCATTATCATTACCCAATGGAAATTCTTAGCTCATTTTCTTACTGTGGTAATACATTCATACACTACGTTATTTCACTGATAAATAAACACAATTAAAGTTCATAATTAAGAATGAATTTATCTATTTCTTTGGCCATTTGGCAGAATCCAAATACCAATGATTCACTGGGGACATGACCAAGCTTGCCTGTGGTAGACTATTGCTATGATTACATCAATATTTCAGTTTGTATTGGAAATAAATGAGGAGGATCATCAGGAAATACATCATTTGATTACAATAAAATACATATCAATGGGTGACTATATTATCTAATATCAGAAATATCTCTCTAGTTATAAAATTATTATAACGGAAAGGCACCTGAAGAAAAATAGAAATATCCCAATAGTTGTACCTTGAGCAGTAGAATCCACACTACTGCTTAGACATCTAGAAATTTCTCTCATGTAGTAGCACATTCTTCCTCTAGAGACTCTGTAAAGGCTGAGACTCCAGATCCTTCCACTAACTAGGGAGGTAGTATTGATCAAACTCTTTAGCCAGTAGGTACTTAATCTTGATCATGAAATAAGTAAGAAAGAAAATTCAATTTCTTGGTGTAGTTTTAAAAATTAAATGATCTAAAATTATGTGTTAAAATCACACCTAAAGGGCTGGAGAGATGGCTCAGCGGTTAAGAGCACTGACTGCTCTTCCAGAGGTCCTGAGTTCAATTCCCAGCAACCACATGGTGGCTCACAACCATCTGTAACGGGATCTTATGTCCTCTTCTGGTGTGTCTGAAGAGAGCTATAGTGTACTCATATGCATAAAATAAGTAAATAAATCTTTTAAAAAAATCACACCTAAATTTATATTAGGCAAGTAACATTTCAGAAGTGGTTCACAACTTGCTCAGTATATAATCAGTTTATTGCAAAAGATAGAATCCAGGGACAACCAGATTAAGAAGATGCAATGGGCAAGGTGGTAGATGTGTGTTGGGAACCTCAAGACATCTCTGGATTCTCACTTGCCCAGAAGCTGTCTAAGCCCTGACTTAGGGACTTTTACAAAGAAAGTGAAGATGGATCTTAAGGTCTAGATCTTTTCCCTTCCTGGAGCGTTAGAATAGGGCCTGTCCCCAGAACCTTCACCCAGTTGATACCTTGTTCTGAAAGATATCTGTACTCCCCCTGAACACCTATGGTCCTGTGTCATCCCCTTCCCCACATCCTGCATGTCTGTGTTTATAACCCCTGTGTTAAAAAGTAAAAATTATGATTTGATAAAAAAAACCTTTCAGTTTCTAAACATGGTTTGGTATTTCTGCTGGCCAAGGCCAGAACTCAGAACAAGGGCTCAGAATACCTGACTTGAAATACATTCACACGTTGGCTTGCTGTATATTTGAAACTGATGGAAACAGAAAGCTTTGGAATAAGAAAGTTCCTTTTCACTCCTTCCCTTTCTCTTTCCCTTTCTCTTTCTCTTTCTCTCTCCCTCCCTCCCTCTGCTCTCTGTCTCTGTCTCTGTCTCTCTCTCTCTCTCTCTCTCTCTCTCTCTCTCTCTTTCTCCCTTCCTCTCTCTAACCTTTTCATCTCTAAAGACCCTCAAGGAATAACTACCCACCTTCAAAGGAAGTAATGCTAATAGAAGCAAGGCAAACACAAACAGGATTTGTTAGCCCTTCCAGTATATTGCCATTTAGTTATATGACATTTTAAGTTAACCATAGATTTAAAAAACTATTTTCCACAAAATTCAACCATAAAAATATGGTTTCTTTGTATTTTTAGCTTTTAACTTTTGAATAATCATATATCATGCCAAACTTTAGTTAGCTAAATTTGCTCTTCATTTTGCCCATTTTTCTTACAGAGATGTCTTCTGCTACACTTGTGCTGATTGAGGAAAATATAGTGCTTTACTCTTATATATCAGCCAGCTTCAGAAGCCAAATTGTATGTATTTCATCAGAACAAGAGTCAAGAAATTCTTCAGCTTTGGGAGCTCTGTCCAAACCATAGATAGATGAATGATAGGTAGATAGATAGATAGATAGATAGATAGATAGATAGATAGATAGATAGACAGATAGATAGATAGTGTTAGTATTCTGTATAAACTCCACCTCCACAGTTACCTGGCAACAGCCAGGTAGGCTTGGCCCACTATAAAAAGGTCTGCTTGCTCCCTCTTCCTCTCTTACTCTTACTCTTTTAATCTCTTGCTCTCTTGCCTCTAGCTTCTCTGTCCCCTTGCCCCTCTTCCCTTCCCCCTCTCTCCATGTGGTCATCGCAGGCCTCTTCTTTTCTCTCTGTCTCTCTCTGTCTCTCTCTCTGTCTCTGTCTCTCTCTGTCTCTGTCTCTGTCTCTCTCTCTCTCTCTCTCTCTCTCTCTCTCTCTCTCTCTCTCTGTGTGTGTGTGTGTGTGTGTGTGTGTATGTGTGTGTGCCTCTGCTACCCTCCTGGCCCACCTCCTGGTGCCCTGAATAAACTCTATTCTATACTATACCATTGTGTGACTGGTCCCTCAGGGGGAAGAGATGCCTCTGCATGGGCACACTGAGACATCCCCTTCCCCCATACCTCTCCACACACACGCAGAACATACTCTCTTTGTCTCTTTATCTTTTTATAAACACTTCAGATAGATAGATAGATAGATAGATAGATAGATAGATAGATAGATAGATCAGGTATTAGAATAAGAGACACACTTAGTAACCATATAGCTCACAAAATCACAATTATTTTAAAGTACTCTGTCAGGAATTAAAGACAGAAACTATCTGTATATGGTTCCTGAGACAGTGTCTCAAACCCATGATTCTCTTTTTGAATGATTCTTTTTGAAAAAAAGGGTAATTTTAGTAAGTTTTAAGCATACCCTAAACAACATCTGGGCTATCTTAATAATGAATCCTTCACCAACTTCAAGGAAACTTAAATTAGATAAGGAATTAACATATTTCCAGTGTCAAAGCACATGTGCAACTGAGCACTCCATAGTATTTTCTCAACTGGGCAGAAGAAATTTCCAGTGGTGCTATCTTCATGGTCTCCCACTCTTCTTCCATTCCTGTCACTGCTCAACATGTATCATGTACTCCTGACCATACATAAACTACAATATTTACAGAAAGTATGTTTTTTGCAAGTGATTTTCACCACGACACTGCTGTTTTTGTCCTGAACAATTAGAAAGATGAACTGAGTAATTTTTCAGTCAGTCAAGATTTTGTCTACATTCATGGACAATTAATTCTATCTAAGGAAAGTTTTCCTAAAAAATATTCCCAAATCCCTATTATTCACAAATTACTATTTCCTTTTGTTCTATTTTTCTTTTGCATTTGCATACCTGCTAAGGTATCATATATGTAGCCTGCTGACTAGAGTCCCTGAGGAATTTTAAGGTACTTCCTGCATTCTTGCATACACACACACACACACACACACACACACAAATGCAATAAATTTCAAATTAAGCAGGTTCTTTCACAGCCTGCCTCTGATATGCTAAGGTGTCTTATGAATATGTAAAAAGTCACTATCCCTCACACTTTTTAGTTCCACTGAAGTGTTTCTCAGTTTAGCCACAGTTCAGAGCAGAACTGTAGATCAAGCTGGCTGTGTGCAATGGCACTGGAGGATCCTTTCTGCGGGTGAATTTTCCATCTCTAAATTCTCTTAGTTCCTTAAAACAGTGTTAAAACTTTTCATTTCCTGTTCATTGTGTCATTTGTCATTTCATGTTCATTTTCCTGATACGCATGATTTTGTCACTAAAGTAAAACAGAACAGGAAAAAGATTTTGCAATGAGATAATGTTTTATTTTAATTTCCACCATTTATATACAAACACAAGTTAATAAAACACATCACAAAATGGTAAAATTCATAAATTAATATTTATAGGTGCATAGTCTCATGCTCACATATTTTAAAATATATATTAACAAATTTCACATCACGTCATTCTTCTTAGACAGAAGGAATCATTAAGGACACCTAAAACTCTTAGAGCAAATCACAATTTCTTAAGAACAGCAACAACAACAACAAAAACCGGTGAAGATTCAGAAATAAGTGGTAGTCACTTAGGTGTTTTAAGTTTCTTCTAACATTTTAGGTGTGAAGCCACAACAATATCCACAGCACACAAGACCCAGGTACCATGTATTCACTGTAGTGAGAGGGGAGCACCGGGATGCTGAGGGGCAGGTAGAAGATGCTGATCACTGCTGATGGAAGACTTTGAAACACACTGTATAGCTTTGAGAAAAGGTCATGACTGGGCACATTGGAACTGAGCACTTGTACACCATGGAAGAGCAGCCAGCAGATCTTAGGACACTGGATGCAACGATATTCTTAGGCTTCAGGCTCATAGTCTTGGTAGCCTTCCTAACATCAGGGAAAAAAATAACAGCATGCTTTGTCAGTGATGTGACAGATATCAACTGTCTGCTTCACAGGAGTGAGGGCTTAGCCTCCCAATCAGATGAAATTGATCCTCAGAACTGTTTGAAACTTATCTGTCATGAACATTTATTGGTTTTTTTCATACATATCATCTGTAAGTTATAGGGGTCATCAGAGATTATTAGGCCTAATTCTATATATATCATTTGATCTGTGATCTCATCCTGCAATATAAATTAGGTGGGGTTCTGGATTATCTCCTTTGCTCTGCATTTTGAGCTGTGAGCCTCTAATTAACCTGCATAAAGCCTCCTCCAGAGCTCGACCTTCTCCTTTCTCTCCCCAACTAGGATACTCCACCTTCATGGAAGGCTTGCATGCAGACTCTTTCACTCTAAAGCCCAAGCCTCCTGGACAAAATCAAGATAACATTCAGAACAGTAATGGCCCAATGTAACTGAATGTGATAGCCTTCTCCAAAATTAAGTCTAATTATATCAGGATTCTGCTGTTAAGGTAAACCTATCATCAAACTCTTTTTTCAAATGTATATATACACTTAAATGACAAAATTAACTTGAGTCTCTAAAGTTTTTCTATAAAGTTAATTATCTTCAGCCTTAGTCTATCATTTTTTTTCTGTTTTTTAAGCATGATTCATAACTGCCCATTGCTCAGACATTTCCATTTGCCTTTGTCTCTGGTACTCTTTTACCCTCTCCCACTAAGATTAAAATAATTTCCTCTAAAACCTTTTCTTGTTTGAACTACCCAAACTATAATATGAGAGATATCTAATAGTGGTAGAGTTTTGATGGTACATGTTGGTATGATTCTAATTATACACCTAAAGTTTTTTTTTTTTTTTTTAGTTTTCTGTATTTGTATAATGTATTTATATATATAAATAATGCATTTACCTCTGAAGGCATTTCATAAGCCTCACTGCCAGGATCCACAGGCATGTCTTCCAGTATTCCTTCTTGTGGGTACCCCTCTTCACCCTACAGAGGGGAAAGAGAAAGCCCAATAAGATAGTGAGTTAACTTCTGAAACACAGCTTGAAAAAACATCTATGTCAAACACATCTTCAAGGTGCTGCAAGGAGTGTTATCAGAAGTGCATTCTTCAGATGGATTCTATCTGTACCAAACCACTGGAAAAAATACTGTACAAACATGGGTTACCAATCTGAAGAGTACAAAGGTTTTGCCCAGGTAACTCATTACCCTGGAAGTAGCCAAAACTAAAGTCTGTAAGTTTGCCCCATAACTGCAATGCTATAGTAACAATGGTTTGTAGTCAATGAATAATGTTGAATCAAATAATGGTAATATATTCAATTTTTCTGAAATCATGTTAATTTTCTAATATGGAAAAGTTATTATTGGTGTAATGTTAAACAGGACTTTTGCATTTGTAGACTGAACCTACATAGCGTTTGGCTGGAAAAGTAAAAAGCTCCAAGAAAGTAAAACAATTATTGACAGACAAATCATTATTTTTTATTTTCCCTAAATTTGATAAGGTAAAGTACAAGTTTTGTCACTGTTTTCTCTTATTTTATGTGTATGCATGTTTGCCCTGTGTGTATGTGTGTTCACTATGTGCATGTGTGGTGAATGTAGAGGGCTGAAGAAGACATCACATTCCCTGGAACTTGAGTCATAGACAGTTGTGATTCTCCTTATGGATGCTAGAATATAAACTAGGGTACTTGCGATGAAAAACACGTAGCTTTTAACCATTGAACTATATTTCCAGCCCAAATAATTCATTTTTAAATGCTGCCAAAAAATAGTTCTCTTCAGAAATCTAAAGTTTGAAATTATACATATTTTAAGTTAAAAAAATAAACCAAAGATATGGTTGGACAAAATTTCAGATTATCTCTCACAATGCAGATACCCTAGCATTCAGCTTGACATGATGTGGCTTATTTGTCTTCACCATCAAAGATTTTTTGTTCCTTTCTATTGTTCCACCAAAGTAATTATTGAAGGATAGAGTTCAGTAAATATTCAAAGAGCTGAGTTGCAACTAGAGTCTAAATAGGCTCATTCAAAACGATCAAAGGATGCTCAGCTTCTGTGGACAATATGCTTAGTGTAAATGTTCTCTCCCTCTGCTTTTATCATAGCATGATGGACAAGTGGGCAGAGGAAGAAATAATGGTTGACACTAAAGCAACATTAGACTCTGAAGATCATTCTTTTGGCAACATGGGCAGTGCAGCTTATAGATCATCCTATCCTGATGTATAGATATCCCCAATTTCTGTTTACAAACCCAGAGATTCCACTTTGTTTATCCATTAAATAAAATTCAAACTCTCTCCAAAACACCTCACTTCAAAATGTAGAGTAACAGTATTTTACATGATTGTATAAGAATCCAACTTTTTGTTGTGTAGTGGTTCAGCACCAGAACTTGATCACAAGATGAGCATTACAATTCTAGCCTAATTTAGCAATCTTTTGTGACTCTGAGCATGTTACCCACATGCATGTTACCCACATGCATGTTACCCACATGCATGGTAACATGAGCATGTTACCACTCCTCAGCATCAACTAACTTTAGTGAAAAAAGACAGCAGAGAGATCTTTTCATTTGTATATAACTGGGAGAAACAAGTAATAGAGTGGACCTCTCCAACTGATGATTACATTCTTTTTATACAGCTCATATAAAGGAAATATAGTAAGCCACCTGTTCAATGCATTTTCTAATGTAAACTGTGAGATTTATATTATAAACTGGATGAAACAATATGGAAGGCTAATCCTGAGGGCTGCTAACTCTGATATTCTTGCATGAGTAGAAGAGGATGTCACAGACTGTGGGTGTCCATGTGTATAAGGGGATAACTGTCCTTCAAAGTTCAGCCAGATAATGCTGGATGTTGCTTAGCGATTCCTTCCTGGGTTTACCATGCACTACAATCAATTAAAACACATTCATGTCAATTTTAATCATAATATCAGCCAAGTTGTAAATCAATGATTGTTGGTTACTTTTAAAAAAAACATAGTATATGTGTTTGTGTTTCTTAGTACTACTTTTTCTTAAGCTAAAAAGATTGTTCTCTCTTGGCATTCATTTAGGTAACACTGTGTTTCACAAATTCTTAAGGAATTATCTTTATCAAAGTTTCTTTTTTTATTTTAAGATATTCAAGAAATAGTTTGTAGGCAAGGGTTCCATAAATCATAAAGGACCCGTAATTTCTGTAATAAAAGTAAAAACACAGACGTGTCCATAAATTTAACTGTGCACATGTTCCAGGGGAACACTATGTCTTTCAAAATATAAATACATACTCAGAAGAATAGCAATATTGTCTAAATAAAAAGGCAAGAATTTCTTTACTTATAAAACACACTGATGGGTAACTGGCATGTGGGAAACACCTGCCAAAGGGAAAAAATAGAGGATATAGTACAGGTCAAGGTGTTAGTACACATGTTGTGGCTATGCAAAGGACAGGCTCATCAGCCTGGAGAGAAGGTTGTCAAAATTCTGAAGGAAGAATATCAAATATGTACCTCCTCATTTTTAGAGAGATTTGTATAAATACCACCTGGCTTCTTTTGCATAGCTTGTATACTACCTGGACTTGAACATACAGCATGCATGCTACTTGGTCCTTACATCCTGCATCCCTAATGCATAGCCAGTAGCTCAGATTGCACTTAATGCACAGCTTATATCCCACCTTGTCCCTACCCCTATTGCCTGTGTATTCTTCATGGTTCTTAATTCATAACTTATATCTTTCTAACCTTAATATAGAGATTTCATCCTGCCTGGCCTCCAAATGCATAGCTTATATCCCACCTGCCACCTCCATGCATGCCTTGCATCTTCCTAATTCCTAAAATATAGCTTTCATGCTACCTGGTCTTTTCATGCACAGTGTGTATCCTGCCCAGCCTTCATGAATGTCTTGCAACTTCATGGCCCCTAATACATAGCCTGCACTCTGTCTCTCCATGCACAGCTTGTATACTACTTGACTCCCATGTATAGCTTTCATTTTACCTGCCCCTATGCATAACTTGCATCATAATCTTCATTGAAGTTCGCCACAAAATATTTTGTATAAGATAATTCTTGGTGGCAAAATTACCATACAGAAAACATGGACTATTAATGAAAGCAAGAAGGTAAGATCAGAACTGATCAGAATTTCCAACGGACCTTGGAAATTATTGTCCACTATAAGCAATAACTTTTAACCTCCACAGTGCCATTTAGCATAAGAACATAATGTACTAGCTGCCAGGATGAATACAGTAAAATAAAAGATGACCTCTGCTTCAAAATTTACAAGAAACTAAAAAAAATTGACTTTCTGAAAGACAGTTGCAACAATATATGGTGATATTTTCAATGGTAATCAAGTACCTAACATCTACACCTATAACATTGAAAGCTGCAGATCAAGATTTTACCCCAATGCTCTTATGCTAACATATGTTTTGGATGAGACCAGTATTTTGTTACAATGTCAGGCAATGTTAATCAACTCGTTAATAAAGAAAGCAACAAATTTACTCAATAAAGCAAATCATATAGATGGAGAAAACAATAGCCACAAAGACAAAGGAAGAAACTTAAAAGAATTTTAAAAGAATTTTGACAAAATAGAGGAACATGTTTTTAAGCATACATCTTAAGTGCTTCTAATACATCCTGGAATTCCATTTTAAATAAAAAAAACATAGATCTATTTAAAAACAAAAACATGTGGCTGAACAAAATTTCTCACAGAAGCCATGGTTTATTATAACAAACACCAAACCAGGAGTAGGATGTTTTCTTGAGTTGTTCATCACAAAAATCCCTCCCCCCCTAAAAAAAACCAATCACTACAGGTTCTTGCCATTTTTCTTTGTTGTCAGTCACAAGTAGATGATAAGGCTATATAGCTGAAGATACAAAACAACCCAGAGAAATAATCAGGATCAGAACTGGAAGCTTTCTCCCTGTAGGCTAGCTCTCATAGTCATAGAAGTTACTGTGCAAGATACCCAAAATAAAAAAGACATCAATGTACTTATTTTATTCTACAACCTATGAAACCAAACTTCCAAGCACAATATATATTAGTGCTACTACTCTATGGGAAGTAACAAATGCTTTCTGGTTGAAATAAAGACCTGCTTTCCAATGAGGGAATACAAATCTAGTATTATAAACATTGTAGATCCTTGGGAAGAACTGAATAGTGTTGTTTAGTAAATTCACTTAGTATCAAGCTGCCTCTAAATATTTATGTTTATACATTTAAACAAATGCTACTTTTGGCCTCTCCTTCCAGTGAACAATGCTGAATGGAGAGACTCATGATTAAAAGGTACTGAGTGTTAGTACATTACTACATTAAAAAATACATTTATCCTATCCCCTCTATGGATCAGTACATAGTGAAGAAGTAGCAGCAGAAAGATTGTAAGGAACAGAAGAAAGAGACAGTGTTCCTTGGCAAGTCACAGGAATTTCAATCACGAACTCATAGAAGCTACAGATGCCTGCTCTACATAAGCATAAAAGTGAGCCTGTCAAAGGTCAGGAATAGATAGAAGGGTTCAGATGACCCTATCTTTCACTGCTGTACTCTTTACTACTGATGTTTTGGGAAAATGGTAGATCATTGTCTTCACTTTTATACCCACTGATGATGACATCACGTACTGATGTACAATCCCAACCAAAAGTTCACATAAAAGGGTCTGAGTAAACCAAATGGGTTGTAAAACAAAACCAAAAGCCATGTATCTGGGAATGGGGCTATTGGCAATGGCAGAAGTGAGGTCCTAATAGGGATGAAAGGGAAGTAAGTGATAGGGAGAAAAAAATTAGGAGATGTCTCTCTCTCTCTCTCTCTCTCTCTCTCTCTCTCTCTCTCTCTCTCTGTGTGTGTGTGTGTGTGTGTGTGTGTGTGTGTGTGTGTGTAGAATAATCAAGTAAATTTAATTATAAAAGTATACACACCACACACTAAATTTCCCTTGTAGGAAAGTCCACAAGTGTATAAATTACAAATCACATTTTAAAAAGAGAAATAGTCATGTATTATATGGACACATTTAAAAAAATGAACTTGGCTCTGGCCCAGATACCCTGGCTTGAGCAGTCTCCCAGCTGATCTGCTCCCCTCTGGAAACTGAGCCCAGAGGCACTCTAGGGAGGGCACAGATCTCAGAGCAGAAGGTAAAAGAACCCGCCCACAACCCTAGGCCTTAGAAGCACAACTGGCAGTAGAGAGCCCCCCAGAGGGCACCTGGCAGCCAGACCCTGCCCCTGCGGAGAACCACTCCCCTTCTGCCTTTGGCTCCAGGAGTCTCCCAGCTGATCTGCTCCCCTCTGGAAATTGAGTCCAGAGGTACCCTAGGGAAAGCACAGACCACAGAGCTGCAGAGGTACCCAAGAGAGGTCAAGGACCTTAGAGCTGCAGGCATCCTAGAGAGGACACGGCCCACAGAGCAGCAGAGCAGGGGACACCATATCCTCAAGCATCCTAGAGGAGCAACTACATTCAAAACAGCAAACGCCTAGCTGGTCTACCACTGTGGAGACTCCATATCCTGAAATATCCTAGAGGAGCCACTGAACCCAGAGTAGCTGGAGCTCAGGATCATAGAGTCATCCGGACCCCAAGGAGTTCTGATACAACCAAAATAACTGAAAAGACAGACTCCAGTCAGAACCAGTGAGTATGAGTAGAACTACAGCTAACCAAATGGCGAAAGGCAAGCGCAGAAATGTAAACAACAGAAACCAAAGTTACTTGGCATCACCAGAACCCAGTTCCCTCACCATAACAAGTCCTGAACACCACATCACACCAGAAAAGCAGGACTCAGAATTAAAATCACTTCTCATGATGATGATAGAGGACTTTTAAAAGGACATAAACAACACTCTCAAAGAATTTGAGGAGAACACAGGTAAACAGATAGAAGCCCTTAAAGAAATGCAAGAAAACACAACCAAACCGGTGAAAGAAATACAGACAACCGTGCAGGATCTAAAAATTGAAGTAGAAACAATAAAGAAATCTCAAAGGGAGACTACCCTGGAGATAGAAAACCTAGGAAAAAGATCAGGAGTCATAGACTCAAGCATCACCAACAGAATACAAGAGATAGAAGAGAGAATCTCATGTGCAGAAGATACCATGGAAAACATAGACACAATGGTCAAAGAAAATATGAAATGTAAAAAGTCCTAACACAAAACATCCAGGAAATCCAGGACACAATGAGAAGAACAAACCTAAGGATAATAGGTATAGATGAAGGTGAAGACTCCCAACTTAAAGTGCCAGTAAATATCTTCAACAAAATTATAGAGGAAAACTTCCCTAACCTAAAGAAAGAGATGTCCTTAAATATACAAGAAGCTTACAGAACCCGAAATAGATTAGACCAAAAAGGAAACACCTCCCGTCACATAATAATCAAAACATCAAATATACAGAACAAAGAGTAGAAACTAAAAGCAGTAAGGGGAAAAGTCAAAGTAACGTATAAAGGCAGACCTATAAGAATTACACCAGACTTCTCACCAGAGACTATAAAAGCCAGAAAATCCTGGACTGATATCTTACAGGCCTTAAGAGAACACAAATGCCAGCCCAGACTACTATACCCAGCAAAACTCTCAATCAATATTGATGGAGAAACCAAAATATTCCATGACAAACCCAAGTTTACACAATATCTTACCACAAATCCAGCCCTTCAAAGGATAATTGATGGAAAACTCCAACACAAGGAGGGAAACTACAACCTAGAAAAAGCAAGAAAGTAATCTTCCAACAACCCTAAAAGAATATAGCTTATACAAACATGACTCCACTGCCAATAACAAAAATAACAGGAAAAACATTCATTTTTTCCTTAATATCTCTTAATATCAATGGACTAAATTCTCCAATACAAAGACATAGACTATCAGATTGGATACATAAACAGGACCCAACATTTTGCTGCATACAGAAAATGCACCTTTGTGAAAATACAGACACTGCCTCAGAGTAAAAGGTTAGAAAACAATTTTCCAAGCAAATGGCCCCAAGAAATAAGCTGGAGTAGCAATTCTAGTGTCAAATAAAATTGTTTTTCAACCAAAAGTAATCAAAAAAGATAAAGAAGGACACTTCATATTCATCAAAGGAAAAATGTACCAAGAGGAACTTGCAATTCTGAACATCTATGCTCCAAATGCAAGGGTACCCACATACATAAAAGAAACTTTACTAAAGCTTAAAGCATACATTGCACCTCACACAATAATAGTGGGAGATTTCAACACCCCACTCTCAGCTTGGGACAGATTGTGAAAACAGAAACTAAATAGAGACACAATGAAACTAACAGAAGTTATGAACCAATTGGACTTAACTGACATCCATAGAACATTCCATCCTAAAACAAAAGAATATACCTTTTTCTCAGAACCTCGTGGTACCTTCTCCAAAATATACCATATAATTGGTCACAAAACTGGCCTCAACAGATACAAAAAGATTGAAATAATCCCTTGTACCCTATAAGACCACCATGGACTAAGACTTGTCTTTAACATGGACAAAAACAACAGAAAGCCCATATACACTTCGAAACTGAACAATGCTCTACTCAATGATAACTTGGTCAAGGAAGAAATAAAGAAATCAATTAAAGACTTTTTAGATTTAAATGAAAATGAAGACACATCATATCAAAACTTGTGAGACTCCATGAAAGCAGTACTAAGAGGAAAAATCATAGCTCTAAGTGCCCACAAAAAGAAAATGGAAAGAACGTACATTAATAAATTGACAGCACACCTGAAAGCCTTAGAACAAAAAGAAGCTAATATACCCAAGAGGAGTAGACGGCAGGAAATAATCAAACTCAGGGCTGAAATCAACCAAGCTGAAACAGAAAGAACTATACAAAATATCAACAAAACCAGGAACTGGTTCTTTGAGAAAATCAACAAGATAGACAAACCCTAAGCCAGACTAAACAAAGGGCATAAAGACAGTACTCAAATTAATAAAATCAGAACTGAAAAGGAAGATAACAACAGAAACAGAGGGAATTAAAAAAAACATCAGATCCTACTACAAAGACTTATACTCAAGAAAATTGGAAAATCTGGACGAAATGGACAATTTTCTAGATAGATACCAGGTACCAAAGTTAAACGATGAGCAGATAAGCCATCTAAACAGTCGCATAACCCCTAAAGAAATAAAAGCAGTCATTAAATACCTCCCCACCAAAAAAAGTC
Source organism: Arvicanthis niloticus (assembly GCF_011762505.2). Lineage (NCBI taxonomy): Eukaryota > Metazoa > Chordata > Mammalia > Rodentia > Muridae > Arvicanthis > Arvicanthis niloticus. The sequence continues at coordinate 394,375 of NC_047666.1, forward strand.
CAGGGCCAGATGGTTTTAGAGCAGAATTCTATCAGACCTTCCAGGAAAACCTAATACCATTCTCTTCAAACTATTCCACAGAATAGAAACAGAAGGAACAATACCCAATTCATTCTATGAAGCTACAATTATGCTCATACCTAAGCCTCACAAAGAACCAACAAAGAAGGAGAACTACAGACCAATCTCTCTTATGAATATTGATGCAAAAACACTGAATAAAATTCTCGCAAAGTGAATCCAACAACACATCAAAGCAATCATCCATCATGATCAAGTAGGCTTTATCCCAGGAATGCAGGGATGGTTCAGTATTCGGAAATCCATCAATGTAATCCACTACATAAATAAACTCAAAGAAAAAAACCACATGGTCATCTCACTAGATGCTGAGAAAGCATTTGACAAAATACAACATCTCTTCATAATAACAGTCTTGGAAAGAATAGGAATTCAAGGTCTATACCTAAACATAGTATAAACAATATAGAGCAAGCCAGTAGCCAACATCAAACTAAATGGAGAGAAATTTGAAGCAATCCCACTAAGATCAGGGACCAGACAAGGCTGCCCACTCTCACCCTACCTATTCAATATAGTACTGGAAGTCCTAGCTAGAGTGATTAGACAACAAAAGGAAGTCAAAGGGATACAGATAGGAAAGGAAGAAGTCAAAATTTCACTATTTGCAGATGATATGATAGTATACTTAAGTGACCCTAAAATTCCACCAGAGAACTCCTAAACCTGATAAACAACTTCAGTAAAGTGGCTGGATATAAAATCAACTCAAACAAATCAGTAGCCTTCCTATACTCAAAAGATAAACAGGCTGAAAGAAATTAGGGAAATGACACCCTTCACACTAGTTACAAATAATATAAAATATCTTGGAGTGATTCTAACCAAGCAAGTGAAAGATCTGTATGACAAGAACTTAAAGTCTCTGAAGAAAGAAATAGAAGAAGATCTCAGAAGATGGAAAGATCTCCCATGCTCCTGGATTGGCAGGATTAATATAGTAAAAATGGCCATCTTGCCAAAAGCAATCAATAGATTCAATGCAATCCCCATCAAAATTCCAAATCAATTCTTCATAGAGATAGAAAGAGCAATTTGCAAATTTATTTGGAACAACAAAAAACCCAGGGTAGCAAGAACTATTCTCAACAAAAGAACTTCTGGGGGAATCACCATCTCTGACCTCAACCTATACTACACGGCAATAGTAATAAAAACTGCATGGTATTGGTACAGAGACAGGCATGAAGATCAATGGAATAGAATTGAAGTTCCAGAAATGAGCCCACATACCTATGAACACTTGATCTTTGACAGAGGAGCTAAAACCACCCAGTGGAAAACAGACAGCATTTTCAGCAAATGGTGCTGGTTCAACTGGAGGTCAACATGTTGAAAGATGCAAATCAATCCATTCATATCTTCTTGTACAAAGCTCAAATCCAAGTGGATAATAGACCTTAACTTAAAACCAGATACACTGAAACTAATAGAAGAGAGGCTGGGAAAGACCCTCGAATACCTAGGCACAGGGGGAAAGTTCCTGAACAGAACACCAATGGCTTATTCTCTAAGATCAAGAATTGACAAATGGGACCTCATCAAATTGCAAAGCTTCTGTAAGGCAAAAGACATTGTCAATAAGACAAAACGGCAACCAACAGATCGGGAAAAGATCCTAACCAATCCTACAACCAATAGAGGGCTAATGTCCAAGATATACAAAGAACTCCAGAAACTATACTCTAGACAACCATATAACCCTATTAAAAATGGGGTACAGAGCTAAACAAAGAATTCTCAACAGAGGAAACTCGAATGGCTCAGAAGCACCTTAAGAAATGCTCAACATCTTTAGTCATCAGGGAAATGCAAATCAAAACAACCCTGAGATACCACCTCAAACCAGTTAGAATGGCTAAGATGAAAAACTCAGGTGATAGTAGATGCTGGCGAGTATGTGGAGAAAGAGGAACACTCCTCCATTGATGGTGGGATTGCAAGCTGGTACACCCACTCTGGAAAAGAGTCTGGAGGTTCCTCAGAAAACTGGACATAGCATTACCTGAGGATCCAGATATAACACTCCTGGGCATATACCCAGAAGATGCTCCAACATATAATAAAGACATATGCTCCACTATGTTCATAGCAGCCTTATTTATAATAGCCAGAAGCTGGAAAGAACCAAGATGCCCCCCAACAGAGGAATGGATAAAAAAATGTGGTACATCTACACAAGGGAGTACTACTCAGCTATTAAACATAATGAATTCGAGAAATTTTTAGGTAAATGGATGGATCTAGAAATTATCATCTTGAGTGAGTTAACCCAATCACAAAAGAACACACAGGGTATTTACTCACTGTTAAGCAGATGCTAGCCCAAATCTTGGATTAGCGAAGACTCAACCCGCAGACCACATGAAGCTCATGAAGAAGGAAGACCAAGAGGGGATGCCTCAGTTCTACTTAGAACGAGTAACAAAAATGCTCAAGGGAGCAAATATGGAAACAAAACATGGGATAGAAACTGAAGGAGGGGCCATCAGGAGACCATTCCACCTGGGTATTCATTCCATGTACAGCCACCTAAGCTAAACACTGTTGTAGATGGCTGGAAGTGCATGCTGTCAGGAACATGACATAACTGTCTTCTTAGAGGTCTGCCAAAGACTAACACACTCAGAGGAGGATGCTCACAGTTAACCACGGATATGATCAGGGGTTTCCCAATGGAGAACTTAGAGAGAGGACTGAATGAGCAGAAAGGGTTTGTGACCCCAGCAGGAAAGCAACAATACCAATCAACCAGAGGCCCCCAGGGTCTAAACCACCAGCCTAGGAACACATAGGAAGGGACCCAAGACTCCAGTGGTATATGTAGGGGAGGATGTCCTTGTAGGGCATAGGTGGGAGAGGAGTTTCTTGGTCCCATAAAAAAATAAACACAGAGTTTGGGGGGGGGGAATGTGAGGGTGGGGAGGGGATAGTTGGGGGGGGTAGGTTCTGTCACTGCTTCATAGAAGCATGAGGAAGGGGATGGGATAGGAGGTTTCTGGGTGGTGGGAGGAAGTGGGGTAAGGGGATAAAATCTGAAATGTAAATATTACAACCAATTTTAAAAAGGAAAAAAAAAAAGAAAAGTTGTTAGAACCAACATCTTTAAAAAAATGTCAGCCCCCTAGGGAAAAAAAATTTTAATCCATACTAAAACTTGTTCTGAGAATTGTATATTGCAGAATACATAGCCTTGGTGTATCTACTCATCAAGCATACTGAGCAGACCTGCCCAAACCTCCGATATCCTGGAATTCCATCTGGATTCAGTGAAGGCACAGCGGCAGAGGCTTATCAACTTACTCTTCTCCCTACCCCTGTTCTAATATCTCAATGCCCGTAATCAGCTTGAAGAAGTTAAAGAAGAGTCAGCGCCCTTATTCCCTGGGCTTGGGGACTAATGTGGTTAATAATGGTCTGTCTTTCTAGGGAAAAGTAGTAGTTTTGTTGGAACAGGGAGGATTAGCTAGGACTTATTGCATAGCCATAACCTATTGGTAGAAATCTGTATAATTATTATCAAGATGAAGTTATAATTTCTTAAATGGTACAAAATTTACTTTGATTTCAAATTTAAGGTTTTCATTGGTATGAGCTTCTTATTGATATAAAAGTGAGATGAATATTGATACTCTCATGGGCATTGTGCCTGTATAACACATTTAGGAATACAAGGCCTAGACCCAGTCCTTCTTTAACTTTTTAAACTGATTTTGGACAGTTAACCTATGAGTTAAGGGACTATAGCAAATTCATGGCTTTGAGTTTATTGTTAGGAGGTATCCCATATTTTATTTTGAAATAGCTGAGAGGAGTTAACAGAAAACAGTCCAGGTTACCTTACATGGATAGTTGGTTTTCAAAACATCAGAAGTCCATTGAATTGGCATTACAAATATTTATATGTTAATGTCCATTCTGATTAGAGACCTGCCTGCTCCTGACAGCTTCCTGTCCTGGATTCTAAGAAGAAATTGAGCATCCTTGGAGTTACTCCAGTTGTGCGGTGACAGCCACTAGGCAAGAATTGCCTCTTTCCATCTACAGACAAATTACTGTCCAGAAAAGGACAGACATGCAGAATAGTCAACTGATTGTATCTGCCTAGACAGAGTAATCAGCCCTTAATAATCCTGCATCACTAGGTCTGTTAGATGACTCTGGGCCAGAAGGCTGACGATTTGATGCTCCAATGTTCGGTAGTATAGGGGCTTTTCAGGTGTTCAGTGGTCTCTATAAATTGGCTAAGTTTTAGAAGTTATGTTTAGTGCTTCCCATAACTTCAGTTAACTCATTCATTCTGGATTTCCGACGGGGTTGAAGACCTATAGTCTCAGCCAATCCTGGCTATTTATTTTGAGAGAAAAGATATGAGTAGATGGTTTTCAGCTGACATTCATTCTAAAGCCAAAAAAAAAAAAAGAAAAAAAAGAAAAAGCAGAATCAAAAGTATGTGTTTTAGTTAGAAGAGATGACAGAGGTTCTGATTAGTCAACAAAATTATGGACTGGGTATTAGACTATCTTGTACCTCACTGGTACAATTAGGAATAAGTATGCTCTATTTGTATTTTGAGAGAAAAGTTTTACTTTAACAGGAAGAGTGATATGTTGGAAGAGCTAAGTGGGAAGGAGTACTGAGAGGAAGCAATGGAGTAAGGAGAGAAGATGAAGGAGAGGAGAAGCTAGGTGATGAGAGAGAGAAAGAGAGAGGGGGCATGGAGGCAGATGTTCACAGGTCTCCACCAGTCAAAGATAGTTTTTATATCTAGGTTGGGTATTGGGTTGTGCTTCTGATTGAGCATTACCAAACTTATAAATCCTTTGATTAACATTTTAAAAAAATTGTATAAAAGCAAAAAGGAAAGGGGGGGCATGGGACAGGGGTTTTCTAGGGAGGGGAAATGGGGAAAGGGGATGGCATCTGAAATATAAATAAAATATAAAATAAAATTTTAAAAAATGAACTTGGCAGAAATGAAAAACTTGTTAAAAGTAAGTGTAAAATATGTACTATGCATTCAGCTTTTTCTGTTGCCAGTTTTTGCCCTGGCCTAGATATTTGCCAACATAAACAATTTACATCTTGGAGGGCATTTATTTTATATGAAAAGTGAATAAGACCGGCAGATGGTCCTTGAATTATGCACTTTTCTGTGCATAATCACCTTAGTAGGGTAGCTTGTGCTTGTACTGTCTGGGTAGGTTATTTGTGTGTGAGTGGGGAGGGGGTTGTTACTGGTGGGTATGCAGGACAAGTAGATCCCTGGAGCATGCTCATTAGCCAAACTAGTCTACTCTCAGTTCCACGTCTCCAAATGGCTCTGCCTGTCTGGAACCTTTGGAACAGTACTCCCAGGTTGTCTTTTAACCTATACATGCCTATTAACCAGAAAATACTCATATAAAGATTCAGGCATCCTATATTCATAGATATATATAATGTACAACTAAAGAGTTCAGTAGTTGAGGTTTTTTTCCTGACCTTGAGGTCTACCACTAAAATAACAAAGATACAACTCTAGCCTGATTTTAACAACCACAACAAAATGACTAGCCACAAAGCTGACTGAAAATATGAGGTTCCTAGTACATCTGCAAGACTACTTCATGATCATAGTGAAATTATGTGCTCTCACGTATTATGGTATATCCAGCATTATTATATGTAACAAGATTTTCTCAATGAGCAGAAAATTGCTATGTCATCAATTGCGTGTGTCAGATTAGAACAGTAAAGTTGGGGAACACTGATTAGAAATGCTAAAAACACACTGTTCTCAGGTCATACCTATAGAAAGCTTTTTCAGATTGGTGAATACAATTATCCAGTTAGGTGACATTCTTGGAGAATCTAGTCCTACATGGAAACAATGTGTACTCCTTCTCATTAGAATATGTACCCGTGTTCTACTTTGAAAGTCTAATAGCTCATGTGTTTCTTCCCTCTGGCACAGTGATTTAGTCTCAGCAGTCCCCTCAGAGGGACAGAAAAGTAAAGAGAACAGATAAACACTCCTTTACCTGGTTGTTTTAAAAGTTTGAGGGAGGAGGAAAAAGCAAGGTAATATATTAAATACACTTGAAAAATCCTTTTTCAGTGTTTTAATCAGTTATCAAAAGCAGTGGTATAAAACACTTGGCACACTAAGTACATATCTATCCAAAAGCATTTTCAAGTAGAGTTTTCAGGAGCTGAAATGCTATCTTAATCCTCATTCTCTTTGGTAAGCAGCACAGTGCCTGCCCTTTTGAACGCACAACCCTGTCATTAGCTGACTCATCCAATGAGCCTACGCAGCAAGGCCATCACTGCCAGCTTTTATTCCTGTTATTTGAATATGACCTGTTGGAAATACTAACACGCCATGGAAACCTGAGAATAACCTGCATTTTCATGTTTTAGGACTTTTTAAGGAAAATATTATTCCATATGTTTACATATATATGTGAGGGGTTTTGCTCTTATTTAAATATGTATGTATTGGAATTCTACAGATAGACTCCCTGGTGAGGGAAGGCACAGGGTACCATCAGAGTTCAAATGGGATTATCTCAGGAAGATTAGCTGCACACTGGGCTCAGAAAGAGCTAGCTACATCCTCTTTGTCAGTGCACTGGTCTTTGAAAGGAAATCCTAAAATCAGTTACTGAATGAAAAAGGTAGACTTTGCCCAAGTATAAAACATGATTGCATTTGTTTTAGAAGACCTTAAGAGATGCTGAAGATATTGAAAGAAAAAGGAGGAAACATTAAGACTTTAATAAGCCATGGTATGAAAGTTTGCTTTAAACAAAGAAATGACGGACATCAGACTGATGGAAAATACTTCAGGCAAAACAAGATGCCTGTATGCAAAAATTAACAAGCATTATGAAGTTCTGAAGTAAACAATGAAGGCTTAGAAATCAATAGATATGAAATCAAGAGCTCTTATAGAACAAAGGGAGGCTGTGTCTTTCTTATGAGTGACTAAAAGGCATTAAGAAAGCTGGAGCAAGAATGTGATCAGAGGCCAAGTGAAGTCTACCAGGTCTACCATCTAGAAGGAACAGTTCTTTACTTGTGCTCCAGCCTCTTAGACTGACTGCTATTCAGTGTCTCCATGAGATCACCAGCACTGAGGAGGTAGGCCCTCACAGACCACAGCAATATACTTCAGAAGGATTTGAAAATACTGTCACAGTTAAATATTGTCATATTGTCACATGGTGCTAGTGGCCACTTTCATTTTTTTTTTTTTCCTTAAAGTTTACTTAGAGTTTCTCTGGGAACTTCAAACCTGTTTGAACAGATTAGTGGTAAAGGGGAACTCTAAACCAGATTATAAAGAAAGCTGATAGGTAAGGGAAATCCAGTCATGGTGGTTCATGCCTGTAATACTGTCCTTGGAGATTAAAGCAGGAATGCCAAGGATTTGAGGCCACCCTTCATTACATAATAAGTTTCAAGCCAGCCTGGAATAGAAAGTGAGACTTGACTTACAAACTAAGTAAATGAATACACTATGTTAAATTTGTAAAAAATAAGAAAATACAGCAACTAAAAGCAAATGTTACTAAATGTTTTCTTGCCCATCTTACTTATGAATGAGTCACAGTTAAAAAATAAAAATACTCTCCTTGGTACATCACAAGGGTCTGGACACATTCCAAAGATCTTATCAACTTTACCTGCACTCAAACCAGTCCCAAGTGAAGGCTGTCATTATGATACCCATTTCACCCACTGCTGAACAGATGGCACCTGGTTCCAAAGTCTGCCCTCCTATGTATTTTGTTGTATTTTTTGAAGCTTCTTCTAAATAAACCCCTCATGATAAAATATTAAGCCAGATTTTGTGAATGAGGTATAATTAATTTCTGTATACCTTAACTATCTTTGGTATTAATTAAAGCTTGTTACTATTTGCATCAGAAAAAAAAATCTCAGATGGCTAAGAGAATTGAGTGTGTTTGTGTGCAATATGTTTTGCCAAGTACAAAACCAGACCTTTTTATTTAGGGATCAGTGAAAAAGTAATGAAGAGCCCTACTCAGACAGCATTCCCTTCTGAATTTGTAGTAAGCCATTTTATCGGAGGTCCTGACATGAGGAACTTCCAGAATAGTTAGAATTATCATCACTTGAGTGCTTTCCTTTCCCCTGCTGACAAGGAGCAGAGCTTTGCTGAGCTGAGAAAATGATAATCCTTCTTAAGCCCCTGCATTTAAGTCCACTTTGATTATTATAATAAGGAATCATGATCTATTACGTCCATGGGACAGATGCTGTATCTAGTCATCATGTGTAGTTTGCTTACTTATACACATAGAATATAAAGAGAAAGATTACTTCCTCATCAAAGCTGATGAGCTGAATGTTGCCTTTCTCTTTATAATAAGGCACTGCTTATTTATAGTATTTTAATTACTTCTAAAGCATCCATTATTTCTGGATTACACACGTTATAAAACTCTCAATAAATCAATCCACGGCTCTTTTCACCATTTTCAATGGATCATCCTTTAGCTTTGTTCCTTTAGATCCACTTATGAATGCTCAACTGAACTCTCAGTTTCCCTCAGACACAGTAAGTCTACATTAACACAATGTGAGCATCTTTATGATTGCGAGTGGTGGCTGCAGGCACTCTTGTTGGTGAACATGCATGTGTATGTGGCAGAGATGCCCATCTGGAAAAAAAATACCAGATTTATTACCTTGTGGAAAAAATGAAAGCTTCCTTACAAAACCACCCAAGCACCTTGTGTCAGAGTCCCCTCCTCAAAACTGTAGACATGATTGGTTGTTTGGAAACTCTGGATAAAATATACCCCTCCCCCTCTGAACAAAGTATTTGGGAACTGAGTAACTACATAGAAAATGGTACCTGTAACATTATAAATATTAAAGATGATGACATAAAGTAGCCAATAATGACCAGTACATGGCTATATAACAAAATATTTACTGAGAATCTGTGTTCAAATAGCACCTAATTTTGTTATGTATTTCAATAAATGCATATTGTTTCCCTAATGAGTACTCATTATTTTATATTATCAAGTTATAGCTAATTTTTTTTAGAAAAGACTTAATTTTTTAATCTTTTAATAATAGAGATTTTCTGTCGGTTTTCATCAGTTAATTACATTTGAGACTTTACAAAATCTCGTTTTGTCTTTGTCAAAGTGACACACAAGGCCCTTCCATGTCCCCACCTCTTAGCTGCCCAGGAATTGAGGTGCAGACTGCAGAAACATGTACTTAAGTCCTAGTCATGGGTATGAAGCACCTGGTGTAAGACAAAGGAACAGAGCAAAAACTCAAAGGGCAGCTGCCAGCATCCTTCAGTACAGGCTTACCCATAGCAGAGGAGGCTGCAGTTACAACAAACCACTTGGTAGAATGACTTTCCAGCCTTGTTTCTGAAGGATGAGTAGGCTTTTATTGATTCTTAAGATGCTGCCAAGAAAGCAGCTCTTAATATTTCAGTCACTGGTTTTCTTAAGTAAAGCAGGCTAAGAACTCTCTGAAAATCATGATCTTTTCTTTGAGTCTCTGGGTTAAAACTCACAGAAGAGCCAGTACACTGTCTATGAAACTCTAAGTTGCTTATATTGGCCAGATGCAATTGTGACATAAGCACAGTATAGAAAGGAATGTGACAATCTTAGAGCTGATAGATAATTATCACACAGTATTAGGGCTTATGAAAACAACTTGTTGCACAGTGTCCAGATTTAAAAACATGGCGTATCTTGTGGTTAAGATTTCTGCAAATGTAGACTTATTTTATATGAAGATTTGACCGAATCATAAGGACATTGTATTTTTATGTGGCCATAAAGACTACAAAATTTTTATGAATTGAATAGAAAATGTTCTACATTCTAATTCATTGATAATATCTATACTTAATGCCGCCAAAACTACAACGTTCCTGATAATATCAACCTATCTGTTCTTCAAAAGAAAGAGGAATTAGCAGTATAAACATTCATGTACATTGTGAATGAGGCCAATAACTGCAGAGTATATAGTGATGTATCACATATAGTTTCATCTCAAATGTTGTCACATGTAGAAAAATAAATATGTGAGAGCTGAAAGACAGAAGACTGTAACACAGTAACATCTAGGACACTGAGAAGTAAAAATAAGGTACTCACAATGAGGAGAGAGTACTCCCAGAAACATTAGTATTGGATGTCAATATTTTGGGGCTGGCTGGGAAAACCAAAGGCTGCAGAAACCATGGAAAAATATGGCAGTAGGAAAGTGATGTCCCTGTGGGCATGGGAATTAGAGGCAGATGAGCATCTGGAATACTTGCAAACAGGGTTGGCACATTTACTAAACACCGTGTTTTGACAGACAGAGATAAAGCTAAAATTTGTTTCAGATAAATCAGTTTGGAAGTGACCTGGAGAATGAATGCAGACCATGAGGATCAGGTGTGCATGACAGCGAAACCATATCACCAGGAAAGCAAGATTCAGATTTAAAATCACTTTTAATGATGATGATAGAGGACTTTAAGAAAGACATAAATAACACTCTCAAAGAATCTGAGGAGAACACAGGTAGGGAGGTAGAAGCCCTTAAAGAGGAAACACAAAAATTCCTTAAAGAATTACAAGAGAACACAACCAAACAGGTGAAGGAATTGAAGAAAATGATCCAGGACATAAAAAATGGAAGTAGAAACAATCAAGAAATCACAAAGGGAGACTATGCTGGAGATAGAAAACCTAGGAACAAAATCAGGAGTCACAGACATAAGCATCACCAACAGAATACAAGAGATAGAAGAGAGAATCTCAGATGCAGAAGATACCATAGAAAATATCAATACAACTGTCGAAAACAAAATGCAAAAAATTCTTAAAAATGCAAAAAGTTCTTAACACAAAATATCCAGTAAATCCAGGACACAATGAGGAGACCAAACCTAAGGATAATAGGTATAGATGAGAGTGAAGATTCCCAACTGAAAGGGCCAATAAATATCTTCAACAAAATTATAGGAGAAAACTTCCCTAATCTAAAGAAAGAGATGCCCATAAACATACAAGAAGCCTATAGAACGCCAAATAGACTAGACCAGAAAAGAAATACCTCCCGTCACATAATAATCAAAACACCAAGTGCACAAAACAAAGAAAGAATATTAAATGCAGTAAGGGAGAAAGGTCAAGTAACATATAAAGGCTATCAGAATTACACCAGACTTCTCACCAGATACTATAAAAGCTAGAAGATGCTGGACAGATGTCATACAGACCCTAAGAGAACACAAATGCCAGCCCAGGCTACTATACCCAACAAAACTCTCAATTACCATAGATGGAGAAATCAAGATATTCCATGACAAAACCAAATTTACACAATATCTTTCCACAAATCCAGCATTACAAAGGATAATAGCAGGAAAGCTCCAATACAAGGAGGGAAATTATACCCTAGAAAGAGCAAGAAAGTAACCTTCTTCCAAAAAATCCAAAAGAAGATAGTCACACAAAGATAACTTCACCTCTAATAACAGGAGACAACAATCACTGTTCCTTAATATCTCTTAAGATCAATGGACTCAGATCTCCAATTAAAAGACATAGGCTAATGGACTGGATACATAAATGGGACCCAGCATTTTGCTGCATAAAGGAAACACACCTTAGTGCAAAGACAGACTCTACCTTAGAGTAAAAGGTTGGAAAACAATTTTTCAAGCAAATGGTCCTAAGGAACAAGCTGGAGTAGCCATTCTAAAATCTCCAGCCTGAGAACACAAAGGGGGGGGGGGGACTCATGGCTCCACCTGTATAGGTAGTTGAGGGTGGTCTTGCCAGGCATCAGTGGAAGTGGACAGCCTTGGTACCTGAAAGTTTGGATTTCTTAGTGTTGGGGAATTGCAAGAGCAGGGAGGTGGGAACAAGAGGATGGTGGGAGCACACCCTCATAGTAATTGGAGCGGGGGGGGGAGAGAATGGGGTAAGGGGTTAGGCATCAGTGGAAGTGGAGGGCCTAGGTGCCCTAGAGTTTGGATTCCCTGATGTTGGGAAATTTGAGAGCAGGAAGGCAAAAATGGGAGAATGGTGGGAGCACACCCTCATAGAAACTCCCAGAATTATATGGATTAGACATGACAGAGGCAGGCCACCAGAAGACTAGATTCCAGAATTCAAACAAACAATTATCTTGATTCTAAAATTTGGTTTGAGAATTGTATATTGCAGAATACATAGCCTTGGTGTGTCTACTCATCAGGTAAGCTGAGCAGACCTGCTCGAACCTCTGATGTCCTGGAATTCCAGCTAGATGCAGTGAAGACACAGTGTCAGAGGCTTATCAATTTACTCTTTCCTCCACCCCTCTTCTAATATCTCAATGCCTGTAATCAGCTTGAAGAAGTTAATGAAGAGTCAGCACCCCTATTCCCTGGGATTGGGGACTGAGGTGGTTAATATTGGGCTGTCTTTCTAGGGAAAAGTAGTGGTTTTGGTGGAACAGGGAGGATTAGCTAGGATTTATTGCATAGCCATAACCTACTGGTAGAAATATGTATAATTGTTATTAAGATGAACTTATAATTTCTTAAATGGTACAAAATTTACTTTGATTTCAAATTTAAGTTTTTTATTGGTATGAGCTTCTTATTAATATAAAAGTGAGATGAATATTGTTACTATCATAGGCATTGTGCTTGTATAACACATTTAGGAATTCAAGGCCTAGACCCAGTCCTTCTTTAACTGTTTTAACTTATTTGAGATGGTTAGCCTGTGAGGTAAGGGCCTATAGCAAATTCATGGCTTTGAGTTTATTATTAGGGTGTTTTCTATATTTGTTTTAGAAATAGCTGAGAGGAGTTAACAGACAACAGTCCAGATTGCCTTATATAAATAGTTGATTTTCAAAACATCAGAAATCCACAGAATTGACATTACAAACATATCTGAAGTAATGTTCATTTTGATTAGAGACCTATCTGCTCCTGACAGCTTCCTGTCTTGGAATCTAAGAAGAAATTGAGCATCTTTGACGTTATTCCAATTGTGGTGGGTCAGCCACTAGGCAAGAATTGTCTCTTTCCATCTACAGACAAATCACTGTCCAGAAAAGGACACACTTGCAGAATAGTCGACTGATTATATCTGCCAAGACAGACTAATCAGCCCTTAATAACTCTGAATCACTAGGTCTGTCAGATGATCCTAGGCCAGAAGGCTGAAGATTTGATGCTCCAACGTTCTGTAGTATAGGGAGTGTCCAGGTGTTCAGTGGTCTCTATAAATTGGCTATGTTTTAGAAGCTATGCTTTGTGTTTCCCATAATTTCAGTTAACTCAGTCATTCTGGATTCCTGATGGGGTTGAAAACTTATAGTCTCATAGCCAATCCTTGCTATTTACTTTGAGAGAAAAGATTTTAGAGGATCGTTTTCAGCTGACATTCATTCTAAAGCCAAGAAAAAAAGCCAGGTTCAGAACTAAATCTTTTACTTAGGAGAGATGACAGAGGTCCTGCTTAGTCAACAAAATAATGGACTGGGTATTAGGTCTATCTTGCACCTTACTGACATAAATTGGTATAGTTATGCTCTAACTGTATTTTGAGAGAAAAGTTTTATTTTAACAGGAAGGGTGATATATAGGAGGAGCTAAGGTGGGAGGAGTAAGGAGAGGAGGAGTAGAAAGAGAAGAGGAGCTAGGTGATGAGGGGGGGGGGGCAGACTTGGAGGCAGATGTTTACATGTCTCCACCAGTCAAAGATAGTTGATATATCTAGGTTGGGTATTAGGTTACACTTCTGATTGATATTGAGCATTACCAAATTTATAAAGCCATTGGTTAACATTAAAATATGTATAAAAGCAAAAAGGAGAAGCGGGTATAGAATAGGGGCTTTCTAGGGAGGGGAAATGGGGAAAGGGGATGGCATCTGAAATGTAAATAAAATATCCAATAAAAAAAGGAAACAAACAAAAAAATAAAGATGGAGTAGCTGTAATCTACACTATTGGAAGTTAGCAATGATTGCTTAAAAGTTGTCCTAAATATTTGCTACCTGTAAATTAACACATTTGTCAAGCCCAATATTATAGAAATTGAGAAAATACAAAATTTTGAGACAAGTTACATTGCTGCTCCTGAGAATAGCAGTAGCCAGAGCACAGCCCTTACATGGACTTTTTAATGCCACAGGGAGCTTCCCAAGTCCCTCAGCAAAGTTCCTAAATTCCCAGTAACTGGGTTCATGATAGAAGAAAACTTTGGAACTTAGGGAAATGGTATCTTTTAAGATTTCTTTATTTTTATGAACATTGATGTTTTTCCTGCTTGTATGTTTATATGAGGGTGTCATATCCTCTGGGATGAAGTTACAGACCGTTGTCAGCTGCCATGTGGATGCTGAAAATTAAACCAGGTCCTCTGGAAGAACAGCCAGTGTTCTTAACCACTGAGCCATCTCACAAACCCAGAATTTTTTTTTTTTTTTTTACTCATAAGGAACGACTACTAAAAACAGAGCATCTGACTAAGGCTACACACTCCCATCTGTTTTTGACTCAGAAGGAGAAACTACTTCTACCCTTTCAAGGCTCATCATTACACTAATATCTTCATGAAGGCAGACCCAAGCAAATGCAATCAAAATATGCAGAAATGTGAGATCAAGTGGGTTCCAAGACCCACTAAACGTTGGTAAGTTTCAGAAAGAAAAGGAATGGAATGATTGGGTTTTTTTTTTTTTTTTGCATTTTTTTATTTTTGAGATTATAATTTAATTACATCTTTCATTTTCTTCCTCCAAACCCTCCCAAATACCACAACTTGCTCTCCTTCAATTTTGCGATCATATTTTCATCATTATTGCATGCATATATGTATTTGTATATATATATATATATATACATTTCTACCATAGCCTATTAAGTTCATATAATGTTACTTATATGTATGTTTTCAATTCTCATTTATTGGGATTTGTGTCTGACTGATCATCAAGACAGGGACTATTATTAGCTACAGTGAAGAATAACATAATACATTTCACGGCACATAAATTCTGTCTGAGATACATTGTCTGAGATGGTTCTTCAAATTTGCTCTGAATAAGACATTAAAGATATCAGATATATAGGTGTGTTTGAAAGACAAATAAGCGGAGGCCCCTTTCTCTTAGGCATTGGGCAGGGATAGACATTGCTAAATACCGTTAAAACATCAGTAATATTTATAAGCCTTCATCATAAACACTATTTTAATGCACATATTTCTTTTAAATAAACTATAGAGTCAGTTAGTGTGGTAATGTGGCTAGCTAGAATTTCTTTAGTACCCTGTCTGTCTGAGTGAGGGACTGTCAATTGGCCATCAGTAGAGTAGCTAATATGGCAACAAACAAAAGGAGGGCAGCTGAAAAGTTCCAGAGAACAGCTGAGAAGATATGAAGGGGAGCAGAGGTCATGAAGACCATGAAGACTTTGAGGAGCTAGAGATGAGAAGCTGCACACCTACCTGCTCTGAAACTCCCAGCAAGTCCTCAGGCATGAAGATGATTTAGACATTAAATTTGTATCCTAGCTGCTATCAACAGCTGACAACCCAAACAATCTAGTTCTGGAACACATTGATTTAGACATGAGGAGGCTAGCAACGAAGACCTGTTTCAGAAAGCTGCAACACTAGACTTGGTGTCCTAATGATGGGCTATTGTCACTGGCAGGAACTGCCTGCATGCAGAGAGCAGTCACTGAAGCTGGAAGTTGATGGTTACAAAAGGTACTAAGTACCCAGGGCCACAGTTGGTTAGCATTCAAAGAAATAAGTCTGCAACTGAGCAACAGGCATAAATCTCTGGCTAATATATAAGAAATAGTCCTCTACTCTAATGAGAGAGTTCAAAGATGATACAGCCTTTCTGTTTTCTCACTGAAACTGATAAGATCCAGAACAGAAAAGCAAAAGAGAAAAGGGGGTTCATTTATTCACCAAATAACTCTGAAAAGCAGTCATGCAACCTGTCTTATTTAGGGTAGTAAAACTTGAGGGTACATTTCTTCCTGGAGTCACAATGAGGGCCTTTCAACCTCAGTGTGCAGCCATGTAAATGTTAAATCAAAGCATGAGTTTTAAGTGCTGAGATGTAGTTGTAATTGGAAAAGTTCTATAATAGATTTGAAAATTAAATTAAAATAAAATTAGCCAACTGTTAAGAGAGGCAATGTGTAACTAATGGGACCTGGGCATTGTCAAGGAAGAAGAAGAGCATAACAAATAGAACCTGGGCATCGCCATTTGGGGATTAGTCAGTCAGCCCAATGTCTTCCTTTCTCTCTAAAAATTAAAGATAGTATAAATTATTAGTCTTTTAAGTGCAAAATAACATATAGGCTGTTTTGTATCTATAATGAAAAAATACTATCCAAAGTAACAAATAGCAACAATTCTCCAAGGAACATCTTCAGATAGGTTGTACATAAATGAGTCAGGTTGTCCTACAATGTTACAGCTACAAAATGCCAAGTTAATCACATGTGTAACACATATGCAAAACATTATCCTAATAAATTCTTGAATTAAATTCCTGTGTTAACATATTAGATGTAAAAGAAAACCAATAAAGTTCTAAAAGAAAAAAATTATCATTCAGACATAAAATTGACATATATGAAAGTGATTTTACACAATGAACTTTAAAAATTGAACGTTGCTTTTTGAAATAAAACACAGTTGGATCTGTTTTATTTATTTGTTCTGAGCAAATACTGGGTTTGTATAATCTCTCTAGAGAAATTTACTATTCTACTTACTTTTTTGATACATTCTTACTACTTTAATCTTTTAATTAAATTTTATTTTTACTCCTTGAGACTTTCACACATAGATAAAATGCATATTGATCCTATCACTTGCTTTCAATAAATCTCAATTCTGAGCTATTTCCTAGTGACATCTGTTGAATGCTGGCATTTCCCCCTGAAACTGTGGCTCTTTTTGCTTATTATTCATTCCTTAAATCATAATTTTGTGTCTAGTACTTAAACATTCAATCTGTGCATATCGATCATGATGTAGGCAGTACAAATGTGAAGGGTGTGAAAGCCCACCAGTGTGGAGGAACAGTGTATACCACCTCTCCTTCTAGCAACTGCCCCCATCAAAGTCTCCTCAGGAGGATATATATCAAGAGAGAAGGGAGGGATTTATCTTATTAGTTGGTTGGTTGGTTGATTATTTGAGACAGGGTTTCTCTGTGTAGTCCTAGCTATCCTAGTACTCATTCTCGACCAGGCTGGCCTTGAACTCAGAGATCCATCTTCCTCTGCTTCCTTAGTCCTGTGATTACATGACTTAGACACATAAAATGAATCTATATGATTTCCTAGAACAACTGCAAAAACCACAGCAGTGAAGTCAGTCATGTTTCTATCAAAAGACTGCATAATACAATCCAATGCTACTGATTAATGAATGAGACCATGTTCATTGAACTGATATATTTTGATTTGACTAAGTACCTAATATGCTGCATATCATCAGCATACCTATAAAAATGAGGATATTCAAAACAACTTCTCAATGAGACACTAATTGGGAAAATTTAGGATTTTCCTTTTATTTTCTTCATACACTAGCAAACTATGTACCAGATGAGTCAGCAACTTGCTGTGACTAATTCAGAAGGGTTATTATTCATCACGGGCAACCATTTGTGGCTGTATTTGAAATAGAGCTGCTCACAGATTTCTCCCAAATCTGTCTTTCAATTATCATTCCATCTTCTTTGAGTATTACAGGCCATTGTTGCCTCAGGCTTTCTATTTTAAAGGTCTCCTATTTCTGGAAGGGACAATGACTCTCTTGCTTAATGAACACATGGTACTATGCAGCAAAGGCATCTGTGAGTAAAGGCTACCAAAGCAGGAGAGCAACCCAGGAAACACGAGGAGACTTCTGAGAACAGCAGATATAAGCCTTCCCTCTGTCTTGTAGCCTACTACATAGCTGTGACAAAAGGAACATGCATGGTCTGTGGCTAAAATGAACACTGTGACTACTCAATACAAAGCAGTGTTCTTTCTTTCTTGAAGGACAGGGCATCTATGAGCTAGCTTGGTCTCTAAGGTGAACTTGCCCTCTCATCTTGACTCCCATGGAGAAGATAACATTTATTGTTTTGAGAAAGCACTACTATAATTCAAGTTAGACAGGGTCACTGGGAGCAGATTTTTTATAGGATTAGAAAACCAATGGAGCAAATTGGTTTTAATAAAACCAAATCCATTTATGTGGATTCAGATCAACTGAATGTATGAGTCCAGTGAGTCACCCAAAGGCCACAGAGATTCCACTTTTTTAAAAGCTGCAAAGGAGGAAACTAAAATTTATTTGGATTACCAGTTACGAGTTTAAATCAAAATGAAATATAGCTAAGGAGTAATTTGAACATTCATAAATACATTACCTTAGTAATATTTTTACAACACTGTCCATTACTGCAGTACTTAAAAATACTCTTTGTGAACGTAACATATTGTTGTCTGATATCGACATTTGCCAACAGTTCTCAATTGGCTGTCTAATATATCTTATATTCTGTATAAGATATAACTTATATCTGGTCCACATTACTCATTACTGCATGGATACTTCCTAATCTTACTTTTAGCTAATCCCCTAATTTCCACCATTTTAAGAAGCACTTTATTTTCTATTGAAAACTCCCACAGAGACTTTAGTAGTGTTTGAGTTACTGATAGGCTTTGACTTTGTCAATTACAAACACCAACATGAATGAATAGAAGGCCTAAGTCAACATGGAAGGTTAAAAAAAGTTTTCAGGATGTCCTATGTCTTAAAAACCTCCCTCCTGTAATTATCTAAAGCTTTGGTTGGATAATTACTGAGGGACTCTGCAGTTGTTCCTTCTCTCTACACAGGTCACCACATTAATTAAGAAAGCTTCATTAGGGACAGGTTGCTGCTCTGAATCTTAAAGTAATTTATTTTTAGACTTTTATTTCTAACAGAAGTGGAGAAATGCTAAGAGAAAAAGTCTGCTTCTCAGCTAGATTTTTCTCAAGTAGAGATTTAAAGAAAAGGGGAGAAGCAAAGAAAAGAATCTTCTAGAATGAGCCTTCACACTTGTACTTTTACACATTTAAAAAAAATAGGTCAGTTTGAAATTCACACATCTTGGATGACTTCTAATATTCTTTTCTGACAGATTCCTTTGAACTAGCATAGACATGTGAACCAGATGCTGGCTGTGATCAAGAGACACTGCATCACCACTGTCAGGTGAGAAAGCACAGCATGACAAGGAGTAAGCTAAGAACTAAATGATCAACTGGAGACTGGCCCACATCGACCCCGCTTCTCTTGGGATGACACTGTGATAGGAAGATGAAGATTAAAGCATGTTTTCCGTAGACTTTCTTAGGCTGCCCATGTTTCAGTAACATGTATGTAACTTGACGGATAAACTTGGACTCCCTTCCATCACCTACTGTTCTAATTCCCTGTGCTAAGGCTGGGAGACATGTCCCAAGAAGAGGAGTATGAGAGGAGTAACCTAATGATGTTCCCTATTCTTGGGTCCTACAGGGGGGGCCAGTCTTGGTTCTTCTGGAATTTTTTCTTCCCTGTGTGCTAATGCAAGTACCCTTCCACATAGAGTGCCATGTTGGAAATTTCTGGTGTAGGTAAAAAAGCTTTTATTCCAATGGGGTGTTGAATATCTTAAAAATAAGGATATCACATACACCTATCTGCACCTGTTATAAGTCTTTCCCCAATTTTCAACTGCAAATGAAAAATGAAAAGAATAAATATGCAAAGCAATTTAACTGTTTTTAAACAGGAAACTTTTCAGGGATTTGTGACTGAAATTTGAGTTCAGGTAAAAAAGGAACTATTGTCCTAAGCATATATGATTTTCTTATATCATAGGCCAAACATGCATTGTTTGATGTTGAGTTTTTCTTTCCTCTTTTGAGATTTATCATCATTTATCTCTTCCCTTTCTTCACTCCAAGCCCTCTGATATATCCTCTCTTGCTCTTTTCTGTTTTTATTGGATATTTCGTTTATTTACATTTCAGGTGTCATCCCCTTTCCCCATTTTCCCTCTCTAGAACCCCATATCCCATCCCCCTCCTCCTTTTTGCTTTTATACCATTTTAATTACATGCATGTATTAAAGTCAGATCTAGGTTGAGGGTCTAGCAATACAATAGATGCAAATAGTCAAGGAACAAGCAGTGCAATAAACACAAATAGTCAAAGAAAAAGCAAGGCATTAAACCCAATTATGTGAACACTCCCATGATCACTGTTTCTAAGGGCTTATCAGGATGACCAAAATATCTGAGCCAACTTTCCTGCCCTAGCCCAAAGTCATTTTTATGTTTGAAGCCTACTTCCTTGTTCTAGCTTAAAACTTGGATTCCTGTCCAAAATTACTTCTTTGTTCTAGCTTAACATTTAGATTTCTGCCTGAAATTACTTCTTTGTTCTAGCCTAATATCAGATTCCTGCCTGAAGGCTACTTCCTTGTCCTTGGCCAATATCATATTCTTGCCAAGCAGCCCATTTTCTTGTCCTTGACCCATGTCAGATTCTTGTCAAGCAGCCCCAAAGGCTGGCTCAGCGGTTAAGAGCACTGACTGCTCTTGAAGAGGTCCCGAGTTTAATTCCCAGCAACGACATGGTGGCTCACAACCATTTGTAATGAAATCTGGTGCCCTCTTCTGGTGAGTCTGAAGAGAATGACAGTTTTCTCTTGCTCTTTTTCAAACTCATGGCACCTTTTCCATTTATTGTTGTTATATGCATATATGTACATGTATGCAGATATTACATATATATTTTTAGATGTAATATTCTTCAGTCTTCATAATGTTACTTATGTGTGTATTTCTAGAGCTATCTGGTATTGGATAGCCAGCTGTTGAGCTGGGAAGTATATTTCTCTCACTATGAGAATTCTTTAGCTGCCTAGAGTACTTTGTGTTGAGTTGAGATCACATGGGCTTTTTACCTTCTAGTTTAGCATATCATTCTTCTTGTTCAGTTCATATTTAGGCAGCCACATTGGTGAGATTACTCAGAGGCACAGTTTTTCAGAATTACCAGAAGATAAGTTATGTGGACAAGGTTCAAACCTCCAGCATCTTGACAATAAAGGAGGCTGTAAGGCAGAGCACTTATGTTGACATACTTCTGAAGATTTATTCTTTGTTAGACACTCACTAGAAACTTTACCTCACTCTTAGTAAGTGTGCTCAAAGATTAGGCTTACTCTGCAGATGATTAACCTAGAGCTCTCAGCGACAAAGGATTATAAAGTGTGGTTCATTCTGAGCTACCAGGCCTCAGGGCCTCTTGGAGAATACTCGTGCGGCTTCATGCTTAGAAGTCAAGTCAGCACAGCAGAAACTACTTTACCTTATGTTCTGAAATTCAAAGATGAGAAAATACTTTTACTTTCAAAATGATAGAAAATGAAATTGAATTCATTCATTGTGCATTATGCACTTTCCAATACTACAATAAAAGTATAACAGATGTGTGGGAACTTTAAAATTGATTTGCACGTGCACACACACACACACACACACACACACACACGCACGCACACATATACACTCCAATACTGGTTTACATATGAAAAAACTTTTTTTTTAATTTGACATATTATTCTCAAATCTAAAGTGTTCTTTGGATTTGGCTTTAAATTTGGTCAAATTCCTCAGAAACTTATACTTCTTCTTACAAACTTCTATTAAATATTTAGAAGAAAAAAAAACAGATAACAAAATGGATCATTAGAATATTGTCACTCTCAGATTGCATCTCTAGAGACTGACACTTCTCCCACAGTGGTTATCAACAGGCAACTTTGTACATTAGATACAGTTAAGATGCAGGTACGTAAGGAACATGTTTAGTCACACTTGTGTTAGGCTTGCTTTCTGAGAGGTGGTTCTGGGACCCTGTATGATTCTTCATTTTTTTCAGATTTTGTCAATGTTCAGTTTCATGAGAAAACAGAGATTAGAACTAGAGAACCAAAACATTCCCTCCATTTTACTATTTTGGTTTTTGTCTTTCTTTATATGTATCACATGCATGTGGGGGGTGGGGGCGGTGCAGGCCACAGGACAATCTTGAGTGTATTTTTCAGGATCTGTCCAATTTGTTTCTTGAAGTGGGGTCTCTGTTTAGCCTGGGACTCTGACTAGCATAGGTTGGCTATACAGTAGCAACAGCAACCCATCTGTCCGTGCCTCCCTGTTGCCCCTACACTCAGGCACAAACTCAAGTATTTGTATTGTGAATGGCTATACGTTCATTGACTTAGCCATTTCCCCTTCCTGATACATGTCCTTTAAGTGTTAGATGTTTTAATGGATAGGTTTGACTTTGTTAGTAACTATTTGACCAGAGCCCTAACACCTCACATATAAATAACAGTTATATAAATAACTGCAGTAGAAAGCACAGGTTCTACCCCAGGTAATGTTAACCAGTCTTTTCTCCCTGGTTAACCCACTTCAGGTCCTATGATGCAGTGTTTCAATCTTCCAGCCAGTCCATTAAATAATCAGACAGCATCTGTGGCATGTGTTGGTTTTGCTTCTGTGCCAGAATCACCACATCGTTTCACTTTTGAACAATGCTTCATCTAATCTAATGAAAGCAATTGGTAAACTAAGATGAAGTGTGATGGAATAATTTTCCTCTTTTAGTTTTAATAATCTGTACAATTTAAACTGTTTTAAACCTCAGAAAATATCTTAGTCTCTATTTATAGACTCTGTAAGTACTGTGATGTCATAGGAGTAGGGAAGAAAAGCTCAACAACCACAAATGCCAGGGAAAGCAGTTTTCCAGGTCTCCAGCTGTGCTCTCCATAATGACTCTTGACAAGAAGAGCAATGGGTCTGAGTGGATGGTTAGTAGTACACTCCCATGGGATATCACTGTTAAGTTGATTTCAGAAATTGCATTGTCTCATTTGTTTTTGTATTTGAACACACTATGCCCTTTGAAGATTACAGACTAAATGTGTCACTTACTCAAAGACTCTTTTTCTAAAGAGTACAGGTACAGGAGAAGAAACAAGAATAAACAGCTGACTATCTTGTCAAATGGCCTCGGGAGAAATAAGCCACAGCTTCTCTGGCTGTAATTGAGTCTAGCCACAGGCAAGCCCTGGGGAGGCAAAGCTTTCATAGGCAGCATCTTTCTGTTCTGTTCCAAGGACAAAGAAACTCCCCAGATAATACATTTCCTAGGTCCTCACTCCTCTCTACACATAGACCCAAAGAGATCAATTAACACTTTTTCCAGGAAGACACGCAGACAATAGCATCCACATTGCAATATTCCTTTGTGAATAAGTTTGGAATGGAGAGGAAGAGAACTATTTTAAGGAAGGCACAAATAAAACAAAAACCTTGACCTTGTTACTTAGAGACAAGTGTTACTTATGGTCAAAATAAAAAGAATAAGGCATTGAGTATGGAGTGCAATTGTAGCCTTGGTCTTCTGAGAAGATTACATTAAATGAATGAAATGTCTAAAGTCTAGCATGCTTGAAGGTCTCAGCAAGGAGATCAGTATAAGATTAAGCAAGCAGACAGTAAGGCTGCCAGAAGAAAGACAGACTAGTATACATGTGTAAATAAACTTATGTAATACTGGTGCAAATAGAGCTTCTTTTTATACAGCCAAAATCTACAGCCTTGTCTTCAACAGTATAAAAAGATTTCTTACTCCTTGATGAAACCCATAAAAGCAAATGCTTTGAGAATGTCAGAATTCTGAATCTATTTCAATTGGTAAATTCTAAGTTCACTTTTAAATTAAATGTTTAGGTTAGCATATAAAGTAATTGATTTCCTTATAGTATTTTCATAGTTTACATCACTGTACTTGTTCATATTCAACCCATTGCACTCTCTTGACCCCCCCTCTGCTTCATACTGATGCCTCTCTTCTTCCTAAATGCTCCACTTGTGTCCTCATGTCATAGTTAGAGCAATATATATTTAAATCTAGATTCTGTGTATTAGAGAAAATATGAGACATCTGGTTTCTTTTATCATCGTTGTCTCAGTATCACTCTTCCTCCCCTCAGCTCCCGTCTCAAGCACAGACAATGGAACAAGCCCAGATGCTCATCAGCCAGAGAATGAAGGAAGATAAGAAAATCCATACCATACATCAGCTTTTAAGTGATGGTTTTGAAGCCATCAACCAACCAGTTACAACCTTTTTAATCACAAAATTACTAGAAAGCCCTTGAGTACACTTTAAAATAATTTCTTGGAATTCTGGAAGAAGAAGAAAAAGCACATGCATTAGCTAAACAGTGATGTTTCTCATTAGCAAGTGGAAACCATTCTTAGCAAAGATCCCTGATAAAAGCTGTCATTCAAAAACATATAAGCAAAAAAAAAAATTATAAGCAAAGTAGTAAAAGATCTTTACATCTGTATAAAGGATACACATGCATGTTGTGACCCAACTTGCCACTATCATTCCAGTATTAGTCCTCAAGTTTGTTCCTGGATCATGTTTGGTTATAAGTAAAATATGCCTTACATTGGACAATGATAATTCTTTTCATAAAATATTAACAAGTCTATGCACAAAATTAAAATGTTGTTCTTGCTATAACTGAACGAATTCAACTACCCTCATGCAGTTAAGACACAATATTTTCAAATATTTTAAAACTTTATACAGGAATTATTCTGCTTTGAATATATCAATCTTATAATCTAATGGGACTATCTCTGACAATCTGCTACTGTGATATGGCTTGACTCTTTGCCTATATGATCCACATTGAAATTCAGCCTGTTTAACCTCTACATAAATGGACTGTCTTACACTCATATTTCATATGCTGTTACTTTGCAATAATTTAAAAAAATGATGTGTGCCTACATTCACAATTTATGTAAGTAACTATGGGAGAGATTGAGGAAACAGTGTTTATTTCCAGCCTGGCATGAAGGAAGGATTGCACTGCTATCCATAGAGGATGCTCCAGCTGGAATACTCCATACAGAATAAACTATGTCATTAGCAAGGGGAACAGACTTGCATGATTTCTCCCTGAGTAACTGACTCATAGGTAGCTGCCTTCAAAAAGAGATATCCAAGCAGATCAAAGCAAAATTATTCATTTTCAAGTGTATGGGATAACCTTACATACTGTAATAAATGTCCAGTGGTCTGGGAGGGAGGCTTAGGGCCCAAAGATAGCATTTACAACGGAAGAAAACCATGTTTAGTTTCAAGCTACCAAGTCTGAAGATGTTCAGAGTAAGTAAATGCACTGTGGGATGGAAAGAGTCAATGATTAGCAGTTACAGTTCCATCTCGATACCAACATAGTGTCTAAGATTACGAAAATCCACAAACCTGCTTCAGTGCCTTTCAGGCACTGCTCACCCTTTTCCCCCTCGCTACTCAACAGCTATAGGCCACCTGTCAAAGAGACAAGACTTGAAGATGCACATAAGATGATTAACTAGTGAAACCCTGTATCAGCAGGAATTTCACGTGTTTTTATCTAGCTTTCTTAGTACAGACATGCCATTATCACTGTGTTTAACTCTATGATGGAGTACGTGAAAGAATTCATTTAACTTTCAACAATAAAAAGCTGCAACTAATGTGACACTAGGAATCAACTCTCATCTCTGTGTGTATTGCATGATACCATCAATGTGCAGGATCCCAGAGTCATAGTTTTTCTTGAATATCAGCTTGAACCATGTTATATCTTCATTGACTTGTTCTAAGTAGAATAAGAGGTATCTGAGAGGCAGTGGCTATGGCCAAGTATATACTCAGTCACTAGATGTCTCTTTTAACATCGAATGATTACATTTTGGAAAACAAATAGCATAACTATTTATTTTAAAAACGTATTTGCTATCACATTATCAGTCATTGATAAATTTATGTAAAGCTGTGTAGCTGTTAGGAATAAAGTTTATATTTAATGAAAATGTTGAATTGCTTTTTTAATCTCAAGAATTGTCATTTTTAATCTAAAATCAAATTTAAGCAATCAATTAGATTTTGCATTCTGCTTAATAGGTTTTACAATAAACAGCAAATCTTTGTATGCTTTAAAAATGTTTGATATCCTCTGCAGAAATGAATGCTCACATGTACTTAGTCCTTTTGTTAAAGGTAAGTATAGACACAATTAAGACAAAAATAAAGACAGTTTCTAATTGTGGATAATATTTTTAAATTTCTGGGGACTTTTATTCACTGACTGAAACTAAATGAAAAGATCTTTAAGACTTCATCAGGTGTAGGAAGCCACTGTTAGCAGTGGCTATACATTTGCATTTCCAAGATGGCGCTGGCCACGTGTCTTCCCAATTGTAAACAATTATCTGCGCAGCTGCTAGGCAGAAAGGCGTGCCAAAGTCACTGCCAATCCCGAGGCATAACATTGGGTGGTGAGCGAACAGCCAATCAGAAGTGAATACATCACTCTAGACTGTATTTAAGCAAGGCCCCTTCCGTGTCTCTTCCCTTCCGCCCTTCCGCCCTTCCGCCCTTCCGCCCTTCCGCCCTTCCGCGTCCTTGCGTTTTCCACGTGTGTGTTACACAGTAAAAAGTCCTCGTTTTGCAGTAACTACCCAAATTGCGTCTCGCGTGTTTTCTCGTCCACGGGCGTGGGGCAACTCGGGAGGCGCGCGTTATAATCAGGTGTTAATTTAACAGTTTTTGTTCATCAATTCATAAAGAAGGTAATGAGATTCAAACAACAAATGTGTTCATATGTGAACACCTCCATTTCCAGACGCCAATTAAGCTATTTGACTGACTATTTCCAGTCCGGAGTCTGAGTCCAGCAGGTTTCTGTACTCTTCTGTGTGGCCATATTGTGCAACAGTAGGAGGCTCAGAGAAACAAGGCTCAGACATTCAGTCCGGCTCCCAGAGCAGTGAAGCCTCACTTTGCAGTTATGAGGAATTTCAAAAATAGTAACACTGTTTACAAGTCTGTGTGGGTCCAAAAAGCAAAAGGATACAACAGCACAAGGAACTAATTAGAACTTGACTGCTTGTTTCATACATAATTAATATGATATAAATATAAAATATCAGGGCACACTTTTTTAAGGTTGAAAATAGATTCTTTTCTCATACAATCTCTCCTGATTACATTTTCCCCTTCCTCTATTCCTCCTATCCAGATCCACTACCTTTTTGGCTCTCATTAGAAAAAAAAACAGGCATGTACGATACAATAATAAAATATAACAAAATAAAATACAATCAGATAAAAAAAATCACATCAAAATTGGACAATACAAACCAACAAAAGAAAAGAGCCTAGGAGAAAGCACAAGACCCATTCATTCACACACTCTGGTGTACCATAAAAACACTAAACTGGAAGCTGTAATATGTCTGTACAGAGCCTAGTGATGACCCTTGTTGGCCCTGTGCTGGCTGATTCTGTCTCTTGTTGTTTTGTTTACACTGCCATATTTACCTGGTATCTGACAGCTCCTCTGGTTCTTATACTCTTCCTGATTTTTATTTCTTGTGGTTCTCTAAGCTCTGAGGGGAGGAGTTTAATAGAGACATCCCCCCATTTTGAACTAACTATTCATGATACTCTTGTTAATAATATATTTTCATTTAATATACCTCATTATATTAAAAATAATTAGTATATAGAACTATGGATTTCAAGTTAATGAATGCCAAGTAATTATAGACTCGTATATACAGGCCTACATATATATGTATGTATGTGTATGTGTATGTGTATCTGTATATGTGTGTATACACATACATACATACACACACACACATATAGATAGGGTGGTGATTAGAAACCATGTTAAAACTTATCTTTAGTTAGGAAACAAGAAAGTAGAAATATTTAATGACTCTCAGCTTCTCTAGCCTTTGTATCAACTTGATCAACACACTAGTAAAAGTCTACTTTTGGATGCACAAACTTTCTCTAGCATTAGCCTGTACTTGCTGCTGAATCTAAAATTAACATAGCTTCCACCTCAGCTGCCTTTCCTATTACACTCCAGAAAAGTGGGCTGAAGGTCCCTATCAAGGAATCTACAAAATCTATCTTGATACAGATATTAAAGGAGGAGTTTTCAGTGATGGCTTCTCAGGCCATCATAAGCACCTCCACGGGGAAACACAAGGTCAAGGCCGTGCTCAGCACAGACTCTCAACCGTCCTCTGGCACCGCAAAGCCAGTCTCCTCTGTTGATCCTAAAGAACCACAGCAACTCGGTTTGGAAGCATTTGTCTCTGTTATCTACAGTTTGCAGATCATAGTCAAGAAAACTCCAAATGCAAGGGGAGATGTGAGTACAAAAGAGAACTGGACCAGTTAAAACCAACATGAATATATCAAAGATCAGGACTAAGAAAGCCGAAGCTGCAGATCCACCAGGATAATGAAAATAAAACAACTTTCAAGACAGTGGCCTCACTTCCTAAATTCACCATTATCTTTCTTCTCATGACATATCTGGCAGAGATTTCATATTTCTATTTAGCTGTCTCTGCATAGCTATTTCCTTTCTTTACAGTCTAGTAGGTCTAGTAGCCAGCCAACCCTGGCTCCTTTATTCTGCACCTGTTATTGATTTGCTGTCTTTCTCTCCCTCTTTTAAATTTTTTCTCCTCCTGCTTGTCCTCCTCATCCCTCTCATCTTTCCTCTCTTGGCTATCTTTTCCTTTTTCTTGTTTTCCTTCTTTCTGAATCTTTCCTACTTATTGTTATATCTCCCAAAGATCAGAAGCTGACTGGGTTTATGATATCTGAGCACATATTTTTACCT
Organism: Arvicanthis niloticus; assembly: GCF_011762505.2. NCBI lineage: Eukaryota > Metazoa > Chordata > Mammalia > Rodentia > Muridae > Arvicanthis > Arvicanthis niloticus. The sequence continues at coordinate 423,318 of NC_047666.1, forward strand.
ACTCTTTTTAGTCTACTAGCTGGAACCTCCACACATACATAGCATTTCCCCCCTTTACAGCAATTATTCCCACACATGTCCTCCCCCTCTAATTCCTATCTAATAATCTAGTACTTGTCACTAGTTTCCCACAATTTCTGAACCTTTTTTCCCTTTCCAATCATAACCATACTAATTAACACAGTACCACTGAAGTCACTTTACTCTTCAAAATAATAAGCACCTAACAAATGTTTGGTTTTTGCCACCTCTGTTTTTAATATCAGAGTGAGTTCACTGTTGGATGAAAACATGCCATAGTCAGTACACAAAGGTATATTGTATATAGAAACTGGTGCTTGAAATATCAAATTTTGGACAAAAATATTACCAAACTGTACTACAACCTAGTATTCTCTGAAAACAGCAAACACATCCACAGAAGGAAAGTATGTGGCCTTAATTAATTAAAGCAACGAATCTTAACTATTGATCAATGCTAAACCAAAAGTTCATAGAAATACATTGCAATAACTACTTATACAGCATTTAGCTTGTATTAGGTACTATAAATATCTTGTGATGAATTTAAATATGTAGGAAGATACAAGTACTTATTATACAGTTTAATTTAATGAACTCAGGCATCTTCAACCTGGCCTTTGAAGAGGGATCCTGTAGCCATTTTCTATAGATATAGATGGATGGTAACATATGAATCATTGGCATTGGAGGGGGGTCCTAAAACCATATCCTAGAGATATAAAGGGATGACAATGCTATCTCAGTCATCTGAAAGAGGTCTGGAGCCTTCACTTATAGATATGGAGGAACAATGGTATAGGAATTATTGATGTGTAAGTTTATAAAAAGAGAAAATATCACAAAGCATACTTTATATAACCACTGGTCAGGAGTGTTATATAGGAGGACAATTACATACAAATTATTGGTAGATAAATAAGAGAAATGGGAAATTTACAGAATTTGCTTTGTATGGCCACTGGAAGGGGTATTTGATGAAGAAGGGGCCGTCTGGAGACCATTCCACTTGGGTACCATCCCATGTGAAGGCACCAAAGGTAGACACTGATGTGGATGTGAGGAAGTGCATGCTGACAAGAGCCTGATATAGCTGTCTCCTTAGATGTCTGCCAGAGTCTGACATATTCAGAGGCAGATGCTCACAGCTAACCATTGATCTGATTAAGGAGTTCCCAATGGAGGAGTTAGAGAGAAGACTGAAGGAGCTGAAAGAGTTTGTGGCTCCATGAGGAGACCAACAATACCAACTCCCCAGGGTCTAAACCACCAGCCTGGGAGCACATAGAGAGGGATCCAGGACTCCATCTGTATATGTAGGGGAGGATGATCCTTGGTCTCATGAAGGCTGAACACTGAGTGGGGGGGGGATTTGAGGGTGGGGAGGTGGGAGTTGGGGGGGTAGGTGGGGGTGCATCCTTATAGAAGCAGGAGGAGGGGGGATGGGATAAGGGGTTCCTGGGTGGTGGGGGGAATGGAGTAAGGGGATAAAATCTGAAATGTAAATATAATATCCAATAAAAAAGAAAAAATTAGAACAGATATATTAAATGTATAGAAGATAATGTGTAAATTTAATAAAGAAAATATTATTTTAGCTTTAATTCATCAATTTTATTTTATCAACTTTAATAGTTTATAATTTCCAATATTTATATTTCTCCAAGCATATAATATTAATTATCTCTAAAAATAACCACTTTAAAAGAACTTATGATAAAATTTTCTTGATATGCTTTGAGAGAAATCAGAAGATAACCCCTCAGAATTTGTTACAGAAAACATGGGTAAATGAAGAGTTTCAAGTTTGAGAATGTTGAATGATGGCTTTTGATACTGATATACTCCTTATTTTTCTAGAGAGTAAATAACAGCTTAATTAGGAGCATTTGGAAATTAAATGTTTTGACATAAATGTATGGATAATTATTAGATCTTTAAGTGTGATCATTTGAAGAAAAATGTTAAGGACATTATATAACATAAACTATGATTTAATATTACTAGTTACCTAGATTCATGAAAATAATATATGTTAAAAGTTCTGAATGACCCTAAACATGCTTATAAATGAAGTACACTTGTTTTCACATCAAATATGCTTTTATTTTGACATTCAACTATTTACATAGCAAAAATCAGATGAAATAATCTGAAACAATTAAATGTGTTAGTCTCTGATAGCCAATCCATAACTAGAAATGGATATGTCAGACATGATTAGGATTTATATCCTCTCTAGTGTGCTAACAGATCTTGCTATTGTCATCACTAGAAGCTAATTCAACTCAAACTAGTGAATCTTCCCAAGCAGAGGAGGCTAGACATTCTTCAAGTATCTTTTAGTGATTCTTGTTCAAAGGGGTCTGCAACTATGAATCTGTGTATACAATAAAGATAGGTGTGGGGTAATCAGACATTTCCTCGAGTTTCTTCTCTTATTACTCTCTTTTCCGTTAGTCTTAAGCAAAGAATTCATATTTACAGAAATATTTCTATATAAGACAATTTTGATGATTGATAGATGAACTAATCTATGGGTATAATAATGAGAAGTCTGTTTAGTATTATGAACACTTAGCAGAGTAGTAGGAGTGCATTCTTCCCTGGGGTCTATAACCTGTTGAGGCATATGAATCTTGCCACCCACCGTAATGGCTTTCATCTTGTGGAGCATGCCCTAAGTGAAATCTAATCAGAAAGTGGTTGATTACTCCTATGATATCCATGCCACTACTGCACCAAGGGTCATGTCTTGCCAAGCTGGTCATTGTTGTGCCTCTTATGGCTCACAATTGGCTAAGACTGATGACTGCCTTTCACCTCTGATAGTATTTTCCAGCCCTATGAAAACTAGCTATTAGAAAAGATGTTTTCATGTGAGTGCCACCTTGGTTTCTTCATCTTCTATAACTCAAGAATGTGATGACTCCAGAAACAGGGTCATAATATCAGGTTCAAGAGGATAAACAAGAGTACTAGCAGTAGTCTGTAATGTTTGGTGACCTCACTCATCAACAATTCTAAAAGATGACAAGCCCGTCCTTGCACTGTGCTTTTATTTGTTAGCCTATAGAGTCAAATAGAGGCATTGTTTTTCTGTTGTAGGTTATCTATATTTATATGCTTTTTATATAGGGTAGGTATATGTTTTAGAAACTTTCAACAATAGTTCATCTCCATAAGACTTTTTGTTGCTTATTTTTGAAATTTTAATTACAATTTCATTCCCTTTCCTCCCTACAGAGCTATATAATTTTTATTTAAAAGGTCTTCAGTGGTAGTTACTGCTTTCCGTATTCCTTCCTCTGCCTCATTCTCCCATTTCCCCCTCCATTTAATTCTCTCTGTTCCATAATTTCCAGTTAACTATTTCAGCCACTATGCTTTTCCTCCTTTCCCTTGTAATCTTCCCCAAGGCTTTTGTAACTTCCTGACCCTTATGGGTATTCCATGTGAAATACATATATCAAAGTGCAAAGAATGAAAGATTGAATAATGCCCAACTATAAATGGACCACCCTTGTCAAATCATTTAATCCCAAGGCTTGATGATCATAAAAGGAGAGAGGACAGGGAGATTCTAAGAGCCAGACTCAGTGAATGACTTCAAGAGAAACAATGTTTTCTGGACATAGCAAGGAAGCTGCACATATGAACTAATAATAGTCCTCACAGTATGGACAAAATCTTCATAAACTCAAGCCAGACAAAATTCCTACCTGAAGGGAAATGTGGGCAGGGGTTTCACCACTGGACAAGGAGCTATTGGCAATTGTTAGCTATTGTAAGAGAGGGAATGGATTTTCTTTAAGGGTGTTTCTCTTGGTACCTAGACCATACACCAAGAATACCTAGACAGCACAGATTATAGGTTTGTGTGTGTGTGTGTGTGTGTGTGTGTGTGTGTGTGTGTGTGTGTGTATGTGTGTGTATGTCTGTGTGTGTAATTAAGGGGAAACAAAGTTACAAAGTTAACAAAGTTAGATGGATAGAGAAAGGTGGTGGACCTTGGAGAAGTTGTAGTATGTGAATATGATCAAAATGTATTGCACAAAATTTTTAATAAATTAATAGAAAAGTCAGAAAATATTTTTTATAGAATTTAGCAATTTAAGCTACAGATCCTTTTTTCAGAGATGGTGTGACTGTATAAGAATTCTATGGCTATAATAAATGTATTCACAATGTAAAATATCAGGAATGAATAATGTCAACATTAAATAACAAAAAAAGTGTTTTTGAGATATTGGAACTGTTCTGAGTCACTTTTTAGGTGTGTTTTACTCACACCTGACATATTAGGTTGAAATAGCATTTAAACAAATGTCTTCTCGCAGGCCTTGAATCCTAACATATACTCTGTTGGAGATAGCTGTGTGAGAGAGCTAGTGAATAAGCATGGGTTTGGGTAGAGTACGAGATGTTAACTTTAGGCTTCCAGGTGATATAACGATAGTAATGCTAAACAGTTGTGTTTAAAAATTAGTCTGTCAGCTCCATCATCACTGTTCTAAAACAAGAAGTAAAGATAAGTGCCAGAAATTTATAAACTACAATAAAATATTATAAAACTGGGAGCTTTTTAGTACGTATTAGGAACAAATACTATTTACTATGTGCATAAAATTGTAAATTCCATACTATGACTAGAAGACAGTATGTGCAGGGGGAAGGGTTGCTTGTGATAGTAGTCAGAAATCAAAGTCTCGATATCATTTTATTACCTATTTTCAAAGGAGATATATGGTGTGGTGGAGAGCCAGGAAAAAAAATTAGTTGTATGCCATTACCTGATGCAAAAGCAAACATTTATGAAGTCATCCATGAGACGATGGTTTGCTAATAGCTAAGCATTCACAAAAATCTTCAGAAAGTCATGTTTTCTGGAGTGTGACAGAAAAGCCACCTGAAAAGCAACAAGCCTATTTGCAAAAATCACAAATGGACCTGGCCCGGCACTGTTGCTCTTGCTCAGTGACAGGTTTGTTTTCAATCTTATTAGCATTTGATGATGAAAAATGATCCTATACTAAACCTTTCTTGCAATTTTTTCTATGTGAACCCTGTTATAGAGAATCTTTGGCTATAGTTAAGAATGACCCTTAAAATATCTATGCAAAAGAGATAAGGAGCTTGATGTCTGAAAAACCATAGCCATCACCTCTGTTCATGTTGTTCTTTGACCATGATTGGGCAAGTATATATGAGAACAAAGGTTTATCTCAGTGCCTAAATCCAGAATGGGTTTGGTATCATTGATCAAGATAAATAACAAACAGCCTTGGTGTAAAAAATAGGTTATACTGACATTTACAATCCACACTTCTTACTCAGTGCCTTTCTTTCATCCAACATATATGACATCCAGTCATTTTATGGCAGAGACAATGAAAACATCTCTGTAAAAGGCTACCAGGGGATACAGGCATTTGATGAGCTGCAACTATGTAATCACAAAAAGTAGGCAACACTTCTCTGCCTTGCTTGCTTGCTTGCTTGCTTGCTTGTTCTTCCCACTTGGCTTGTCATTCCTTTATGGGAATAAAAAGATCAAGTTCATATTATCACAGAAGGAACTATGGGAATGATACATTCATAAGATGCCAGACTTGTGACTGAAGTGATTCTTCATAGCAATGCTTTCATTTTAAATTACTTCCATTTATGACACTGCCTTCTTTTCTAAAAGAATACTTTAGCACATATAAATTATCAACATCAACAATATTCATTGTTCTATACACTTCTTATAAGTATCACATTAGTTACTCAGTTTTAGTCTGATCATATTTGCTGTCTTTAAAGAAATATGCATTAATCTCTGCCATCATTAAGCAGGCTTTCCTCCTTTTCCATCTTTAAAAATGTCACTTTTTTTCTGACCATAAAAGACAATGATTTACCATGATGCACAAGCTTTTAATGTTAACAGTGATCTGTGCAGGCTGCAGTCCTGCTGTTGCTGTTAGAAGTAATATTCTTCCCCCTGTCTCTTCCTCAAAGCTACAGTGGTGCTAGTTAGGTTAAGCTAGTTCCTCTCCTGTGGTACAGACAAATGAGTCATAGCTGTTTTCATCCTAGTTAATGAGTGCTTCCACAAGCATTCTTATGCAGACTTGTCTTCAACATGAGCCTCTTAGAAAGGAGAAAGAAAAACAGAAAAATAAAATGTTTCATTTCTCTCTGACCTGGACAGAATTAGTTCATTGATACTCAATGCCTGTAATTCATATAAAACATGAACATTCTTGCTATTTAGGTATATTGACAATAAAATCTACACAGCCTTCTAGGCTTCATGGAATCTAGTAATAGAATAGTTAGTTGGTATCTTAGGTCTTTTCTGAAGCTGTGGTGAGCTTGCACACACTAATGGGAAGCCTCATTAGACACTGACAGTTAAGGACCTCTCCCTCCACAGACCCAGAACTCATCTGCGGTAGGCCTTGTCTCTGGTCAACTGTCACAATGTTAAAACATTACTTTTAAATGGCAACTTGTACATTCATGCTGGAAATTTAAATTATGATTTTGATAATTAAAAGAGAACTTGAAAGGAAGGTTACCTTGTTTTAGGATCAGAATTATGTGGAACCCAGATGCAAAGGGGCTATAAGTCTTAATCCAAATCTTCTCACTTGCAGTTTAACAAAAACAGAACCAAAGATATGAACAGCATTTTGAAAATAAGTAGCTGCAAATGGCAATGACTCAGTATTTGGGAGGCAGAGGCAGGAAGATATTTGTGAGTTTGCAGTCAGCCTGATCTACACAAGTAGTTATAAGACAGGTAGAAATACATAGAGAGGCCCTGACTCAACAACAACAAACAAACAAACAAACAATACAAATCAGAACATTTTTAAAGATAGAAATACTATAAAATTTATATTTGCAAGTAAAGAAAAGAATGAAGTTTCTGGGCTGGTGGAAACTGATAGAGGGAAAAACAATATAAGGCTTTTAGCTGTGGCTATCTGTGATGAATGGTAAGGGCTACATTTATCTGTAGGCCTAAGAATAACTATCTGCTGTGCGGTTGGGTGTTATATTGAAAATTTAATTCTTTAAGAATTTCACACAACATATTTGGTCATGTGCACATATTTACTCATGCTCCCTTCTCCCTACCCCTTGCACATTCTTTTAGGAAGACTACATATGCTAATAAATGGCCTTGTCCTTCTACCCTCTCTTTCTTAATGGTTCTTGAGCCTTAAGTATATTTGTTGTTTGTAAATGTATTAATGGGAACAAGAAAACAAATTCAATTGTTCTCTGAATTCTGGCTGGTTATGAATTTCTTCTATACTGGTCTCCTAGTTTACTTTAAGGCCTGCTAAATATGGGGAAACTCAAAACTCATGCTTGGTTACTGTAAGACCAGCAAACTAACCATGTCTAGTGAGTTAATGGACCTTAGAAGAAAAGTTCTAAGCCTCTGGGGCTGCTTGGCAAAAATCTGACATGGGCCAAGGACAAAGAAGTGGGCTTCAGGCAGGAATCTGACATTAAGCTAGAACAAAGAAGTAGGCTTCAGACATGGAAATGACTTTGGGCTAGGACAGGAAAGTTGACTCAGATATTTTGGTCATCCTGATAAGCCCTTAGAAACAGTGTTTAATGCCTTGCTTGTTCTTTAACTATTTGTGTTTATTGTCTTGAATTTTCCTTGACTATTTGCATCTATTGTATTGTTAGACCTTCAACCTAGATCTGACTTTAATACATGCATATAATTAAAATGGTAAAAAAGCAAAAAGGAGGGGGGGATAGGATATGGGTTCTAGAGAGGGAAAATGGGGAAAGGGGATGACATATGAAATGTAAATAAATAAATTATCCAATAAAAAAGTAAAAAGCTTAATTAAAAAAAGAAGAGAAGTTCTACAGCCACATTTTTAAGCAATTTAATTTCTAACAACATTCTAAATAGTTATCTGAACACCCACAGGGAAGTGTCACTCTCACCACTCATAAGGGGAAAAAAATCTTTATTTTTCAGCAGCAGAAGCGGCAGACAGAGAGCATCACAGAAAACCACACTGAAGGCTGTTTGAACAATTGTTCCCTCTTTTAGTTTCCAAAAGACCAGTGGTTTCATTCTTTTTTTATTTGCAAATATAAATTTTGTAGTCATTCTGAATCTATCACAAATCCCAACATTTTGTGGCCAGTTCTTTTCAGGTCATCCTATGAACCATATTTATATCTATACACACACACACACACACACACACACACACACACACACACACACACACACACACACATATATATATATATATATATATATATATATATATATATATATGAGATACAAATATATATATATATATCTCCAAACAAACATGGGTTCAAACAAGTATCTTTAGTATAGAAATTGAGGAAGAATGTGCACATGCAAGACATAAGGGGTCTAAGAATACAGATGGGAACCTTTCTGGAAAAAGACATCTAAAACAGGTTTTGAAGTAAAGTACAATCTATGTTTGTTAAAAGAGGGCAGTTTTATTACAATGGCTATAACTCTCAATAGCTGCCCAGAACAGGAAGATATGGAAGAAGAGAAGAAATATTACATACACTGGAGGAAGCACACTTAGAAAAGACAGAAGAAAGGTTATGCTCCCCTGACTAATTTAGAAAATAAGGTCAACATATGATGTAGCATAACTACATTCATAAGATGTAAGTCTAACTCATCAAAGGGATAATTGTTCTACTTATCTTTTTATCAAGTCTTAAGTTGACTCTGCCTTCCTGTAGAATGGCCCTTTTGCATTACACCTTTATATACAGGTGACTGCATAGCTCACTTCTATTAATTTATTTGTTTTTCAGGTAGCAATCAGTGTTAGTTCTTGCTGGAAAAATTAATGATTCTGAAGAAAAGACACCAGAATGTTTTCACTTTTTTCCTTCACATGTTTACAATGTGGGCAAGGAGGAGAACAGAAGAAGACAGTGTTGAAAACTTTCATGGAGTATGAAGAATGGCAGAGAATGCAAACACATAGCAGACTCTTGCTGGGTAGCTGATGAATGATGAATGGTCATAAAAATGAGGGCTGTGCAAGTGAAACACAACCAACTGTTTGAAGTGAAGATGCAATAAAGCAATGAAGGTAAAAGGGACCACCAGTGCCCAGCACATATCAACTAATCACCATTCAGCACTGATGTGCTGTCAAACATAAGAATTTATAGGACTACTATGTTTCTTTATAAAATTTTTGGTATCATAATATGTATTTTAAATCAGTGGATATATTCTTCTAATAGTCTATCCAGTGTCTTCCAAATGCTATTAAATTAGTTGTATTATATTGCTGATTTTATAGTCTGAAAAAGGGATATGTTTGATTCAATGCCTGAGATAGAGAGACAATGAACCCAGCAAGTGGGAGACATGATTGGCAGCTCTGAAATGTTCTTTGTCTTATCTCATCACATCTTCTCCACAATGCTAATTCTGTTCCTTGGCCATATTATTCAATTCTCGACAAAAAATGTCTTGTGTGGTAATCATAAGTGGCATGAGAGATTCAGGAAATGCACTGTGATATCCTCTCTCTGCAGGACCTCAAAGCCAGGAGTAGTAAAGCAAACATGAAGATGTTTTTGCAGCTGTGACTGCAGATATAGTCAGGTCTCCAAGGACAGAAGTGATGCCAGGTTGTAATTTCAATACTTCTCATTTTATACTTGACAAAAAAGCACCAGCCAAAGGAATTGTGGTTTTGTGCTGTGATTTTGAAAACAGTATAATTCCCTGTGTTGACACTGAAGCTGTACATTTTTTATGTGAAAACGGTACAGCTCCCACTCATGAATGTGTTGCTTCCTGGATCCTGTATGAACTACAAAGACAAGGAAGAATGGACCTACTAATCTACACCTATCTCATGTCAGGGAAGTAGATGGCCTGGCCAAGGCTGCACGGAGAAGCCAAGTGTGTTCTCTTCTGCTGACAGCAGGGTCAAAATGGGCACTTCCTACTTTAATTACTTCCACCATGGAAATGAGAAGCCTGATGCTTCCTGGCTTACATACCTAAGGTTTTCGTTAGATACTCTTCTAACAAGATGAGAGAAAATAATGGTGAGATGCTTTTGTTTCAAGAGGAATTATTATAATGCATTTAACCTAGAGTTGACATCTGAGTTTCAGTTATCAATTGCTGTGTTATCTACAAGTGAACAAATGATGTGTTAAATTGTAGATGTTTGTAATTTACATAAAGTAGGTTGAAATGCAAAAGAAAGTGAATTTTCTAGATAAGAATAGAATTGTTTCCCTCTTCGAATGCTGCACATTCCCTGTGTCTGAGCATGCAAACTGTTATCATGGCAGTTCGTTATCATGGGCGCTTCCACAGAGTAAGGCTCATGCCACAGGCATAAGGTAGCTGCTGATAGCTTCAATTAGAAAATATTAGGTAGTGAGAGTAAGAAGGTAAAAAGGCAAACAAATGGCTACTAGCTATTGTCTCTTGCTCTATTGAGAATACATCTAATATTGAAAAGAGGGAGCAATTAGTTTATGGTTCTTTATCTAATTAATGTAAACATACACAGGGGTAATCATGGAAATATGCCTCTACAAAACTGATAAAAATTAAAATGCAAGGTCGATTCAACCCTATGTAGTTCTACTCTTCAAACATGTGAGAAATTTGCTCTCACAAACTCATCATTATCTGGGTGGAGTTGCCGTTGACTTGGTACAAGCTATTACCACTAAACCAAATAGCAGAATACTTATGAACATGAAAACAGCAATACGAGTAGAATAAACAAAGTCTGTATTAAGTTCCTCTTCCTGTCATACATTTTACATAGTGAGAGCCTTGGGCCAAAGCATTCATTCTGAAAAGAAGATGGGATGTGTACTATTTCGAAGCTGTCTCTATTTCCTATTCTTGAATAGAATTCTGGAACCAGGGCACAGTATTTCTGACCTTTGGAATGGAATCATTCTGCAGAGCCAGCCTGATGTGTGGTGCTAAGCACAAACAATTTGGTGTGTGGCTCTAGAAACATCCTTAGTGTTGGCAGTTTCTTCCCTCAGCAACAGGCACACAACCAAATAATTTCTAGCCAAATCCCAGAACCCAGTTATGCCTGTGCTATTGAAACTATTTCAGCTGTTTTTAAGACATGGAGAAGAGTGAAATATTGGCACTTCTAAGATAAATAAATCATTCATCAGTATATTCCACCTTAAATTAGAGTTACCAGAGGTTTTTCTGTGGCCACTATCATTGTTTAGTTTGGAAGCAGCACTTGATAGAAACATAGCATGAACATTTTGATCAGAAATGTACAACTTCTAGACCTAGACTGGTGACTTATTTAAAACCTGACTTTTAGGATTTGCTTAAGCTGAAATTTTTGTGTTTTACACAATGTGTGAAGAACTTTAATTTTATTTTTAAAAGTATGAGAAAATGAATTAGATTCCTAATAACATTTTCTCACAACATTCTGTCTGGTATTATTTTTAACCTTTCTGTAAAGTTGTGTGTGTGTGTGTGTGTGTGTGTGTGTGTGTGTGTGTGATTTTAATCCTAGACTTCTATTTTGTAATATAACAAAGCATTTTTCCATAATTCATGCAATTCAGTGAACAAAAATTAAATATTTTCCCTCTAGTGGTTTAATTCTGTAGAGTCTAGTGAAGTGTCTAAGGAGTATAGGATACTTTATAGAGGCCTAACAAAAATATAAGAATAGAAATAGAGAATTCTGCAAACAACAACATAAAAATAATAGACAATATACCTATAGTCTAGTGCTCATATTACTTTTTAAGTCAATGAGATATTCTTGCTTAAGACAGTTAATTCCAAAGATATTTAATATATAATATATCATATAAAATGAATATACATCCATGAAATTGAAAATGTATCTACATTTTATACTTTTAATACAGTCATTTATAATAATAATCATTGCAAAAAAGTTGTTTCCTTAGACTGAATAGTTTTATCTAGGTAACTGTGGTTTTCTGTGAAAATATTAAAGAATATATATAATATAGTATAATATAATTATAAATATATAATATATGATTATAAAATATAATAAATGTAATATATAATTAGAAAATATAAATTTACATATATACATATACATGTATTTACATATAATACAATATTAAATTAGATTACCATATTATATGTGATATATATCATATTATATGCACAACAATATCATATTATATATTATTTAATATTTTCATGGAAAACCACAATTATCTAGTTAAAACTTTTCAGTTTAAGAAAACAAATGTTTTTGAAATGGTTGTTATAATAAATGACTGTATTAAAGTTATTAAAATGTAAGTACATTCTTGATTTCAATAGAGAGTACAACATCTGTCATGAGATGCTAGAAAGAGTAAACAGAGGTAGAGGAGGCAGGAGGAAGCTGCATAAACACACCAGAACACAGGTAGAAAGGAAGACTCTCTTGCATTTTTACTGCAGCATGTGACCACAGTTTATAACACTTTATTCACTGTTTTATAGGGAGCAAAGGGAACAGCATTGGCAGTTTCCTAACAAAAAAGAATGAGCAATGGCCAAAGCAATGAAAGTTATAGCTTATGTCTTTAAAACAAGTGTTGTGTGTATATGTGTTTTCATGTGTAGGGGAGGGCAACGTTTATCTGCATGTACACATGTACATGTGTATGAGTATGTGGGTGTGGAGATAAAGGGAGGTGTATGTATGTCAGTACACAGCTTCTGGTGCTGTTCCTCAGCTTCTGTTGACAATTTTTTTTTCCAAAAATACCTCTAGCAGGTTTGGATCATGCCAAGTAGGTTGTGTTGGTTAGCCAAAAAAACCCAGAGATCTTCCTATCCTCATCTTTTGAGAGCAAGGATCACTCTTTTTTAAAATATAAGTTCTGTGGAGCAGAGTCAGGTCCTTGTGTTTGTGAGGTACCTACTGAGCTGTCATTCCAGCCTGCAATTCCTGATCAAATATCACACAACACATCAGTGTGTTAAATTATGGCACAGCACCCTGTACACACACACAGTGAGGTTCCTATGAAATGAATTTGGAAGAGCTCTTCTTCAACCTATAGTTAGAAAAATGCAGCATGCCATGGAGATTAGTAGAACTCCTTTCTTTCTGCTGATCTAAGATTTCAGTGGGATTTGGTGGCAATAAGGCTAGAATCCTTTGGCAAAGATGAGATATTAAAGAGATTATGGAGTATGAGATTTTTGTTGCACAGGCAAACTGTTAAGTCACAAGCATTTTTCTTCATTCAAAAGTAAACACTGGGCCTGCTTAGCCCAAATACGTTTGTACACCCATCAAAAACAGACCCATATTTAGCCACCCTTCACTCTGAAGCCCTCACTCCTAGCATATACTTCTGGAGCTTTCCTTCATTCTCACCTTACAGTCTGCTTCAGGACTTCAGTGATCTCTCATTTGTACCTTTACTTTTAACTGAAAACTCTCCATCAGAATTTATTAAGTATACACAGGTCATGTCATGTTCTTAAAACCTTCAAGTGAGTATCTTGCAAAACAAAAAAACAAATCAAAAAACAAACAAAAAACAAAACAACAACAAAAACAAACAAACACTGTCAAAGTATGCACATTGTTCCCTAGCTATGGGGTTCCAACCAGCACAGAGCACTCATGCATCACGTAACACAGCCCACAATCCAACTTCATCTGCAAAAAAGAGGGCACCCATTGTCATTGAGCTCACAGTGGAACTAAGGAGCCAGACCTTCAGACCATTATAAAACAGTTTAGCTGCTATAAAAGTAGAAATGAGCATATGTAATATGGAACAAAAAGGAAGAATAGATAAGCATCCAGAATCAGAGAGAAAGAGTGTAAAAGGAGACTTAGTGGAGGATAGAACATGGGAGCATATAAAGAAGCTGGCTAAGGTAAGGACAAATGTAGCAAAGCAGGTAACAAGACCATGAGCAGAGAAAGTCTTTAGAAAAGCAGTTTGGAAACTCCCAACATTCACATCTGCACACACACACACACACACACACACACACACACACACACACACACACACACTCCTGCAGTGCTCCTTTGTACCTGCTACATTCTCATGCTATTTTAAATTGGATTCTCCATTCATCTGTACATCAGTCACTTCTGGAGCATGGTCATGAGTGACCATACAGATGCTCTGTGGACATGAGGGTTACAGGAGATTAATTAGTTAAGGAGACTTAATGACTTGCATAGAGACCAGGAGACCCAAATATCAGTTGCTAAAAAGCATTTGCTTGAAAGTGTCCTTCATAACATTGCTGAAGCATCAAAAGTATGTTTTAACCAGAGGGTAGAAAAAAAAAAAACACAAATAAAAAGCAACATACTTCCCAACAATTTAAGACTTGGGATCTTAAACCATTATGAGAACAGCTCACTGCGATGACAAACCACCTCAGAGTGCTTCACAGCAATGCCAGAATCACTGGGCTCATGGATTTCCCTCCAGGCTTCACCTCCTTTGACATCTCAGATCTGCCAGAAATAAGGCTCAAAAATATACTAAATATCTGTTTAGGTAGCACTGGGAAGTGTCTGCCTCTGCCTCTGATAACTGTTCCTTTGCTCACTTTACTCACTTCAGTGTCATAGCAAAGGCACAGGAGTCACCAACTGAAACTCCTTAATATCTAAATGTTTATTACTAGAAACCTAAATTTACATTCAAGTTTCACTTAATGTTGACTTGTTTATGGAGCAGCCATTTTTAAAACCACCTCCTTTCTGCCACTATCTGACAATACACACATGAAACCCAGTATGGTACCCAAGTCAATGATCTGAATCAGATTTTAAGCTTGCATTCCAGAGACACTGTTTCTCTGACCCATATATTTCAAGATGTCCAACTAGAATCCCATTTTAAATTCTTTCTCTCAAGAAGTGTGGTGGTGTACACTTATAACTGGATGAGACAGGAGAACCATCAGTTTGAGGTTTGGGTCTTCTCCATAAAAAGTACTGGTGCCTGTTTAGCTTTGAGTCTGTTATATATTTTGTGAAAACTGACATTTACTCACTGATGAACATCTAGGTTGCATTTTCTAATACAATGTCTCTCCTCTCTGTACACAGGTGTACCTCTCTCTCTCTCTCTCTCTCTCTCTCTCTCTCTCTCTCTCTCTCTCTCTCTCTCTCTCTGTGTGTGTGTGTGTGTGTGTGTGTGTGTGTGTGTGTGTGTGTGTGTGTTGCTTGATTTTATTTGAATTCTGAGGAGGCTCTTCCACAGAACTGCATTCATATGTTTTACAATTTATTGGCCAGTCCACAGTAGAATCCATTTTCTACTCAGTAGATGAATTTTCTGACGTGGGCTACATGGGGTATCCATTTTAGATGCTCATTCATTCAGCTTCCCTGTTAAAGAGGAATAATCATGGAACAATTCCATCAGAAGACAATGAAAAGATTTCAAAGTTTTCAAGAAATATCTGAATGTTACAGTATGGTTTTGAGTCAGTGTATCAAAACAAATAATAAAACTTTGCATGTTATTTAAATTGAAGACTTTAAAAATTACTACATCTGTTTGTAAAAGGTCAATGACTGGTCAGTTAAATAAATTAAATTTAAAAAATCTTATTTATTACAAAAATAAGAAAATATTACTTTAAAAATATAGTATGTAAGCTATTGTCTTTACATTTTATTTATGGTTTGTTACTTTAAAAATATTTGCACAGTATTCAATATACAAAACACAGTTATGTAGAGATTTTGGATGAATTCATTGTGAACTTGAAATTTTAATTCCTTCTTCTAAATTCTGCCCTAAAATATTTTGCACATGGCTAATCAGAGTTCCTTTCAGTTTCAAGTCTATATTCCTTTTCTTATTCAGAATTTTGAAGGACCAGATGAAGCTTCACTATGTATGGCTAGTCTCCTTCCCCATTCTCCTCCAGTACACACACACACACACACACACACACACACACACGTGCGTGCACACACACACACACATACACACACATGTATGTATATATGTATATCACTCTGTATGTATGTTGCTATTAATCCATGTTACTTCCTTCTTTGACTGTATACTTGAGTATTCTAGTAAATCATCTTTTATTAAATTTGTAGATTAGCTCTTAGTGTCTCTCTAAACCTTTGTATTATTTAGTATAGGCATGCATATGTGCTAGAGTAGAATAGGGAGGTCAAAGGACAACTGGTGGGATAGTGTTTCTTTCTTCTACTATGTGAATCCTAGGGAATCAAACCTATATCATCAGGCTTGGCAAAATATTTCTGTACCCACTGAGTCATTTCACTGATCCCAATATCTTGTTATTAATTACATGGACTGAGAAGTTCTATGACTGCTGATTGAATTATCCTTCTTAGCATACAGAGACTCACATAAAATGCAATTACAAATAAGATAACTGGTCAATTAACTGGTTGTACCTCACAAAGGCTTCAATAAACAATATCTCACAGAGGAGTTCACACATATTTGAAAATAAAG
The DNA here is from genome assembly GCF_011762505.2 of Arvicanthis niloticus. NCBI lineage: Eukaryota > Metazoa > Chordata > Mammalia > Rodentia > Muridae > Arvicanthis > Arvicanthis niloticus. The sequence goes on from NC_047666.1 coordinate 439,875, forward strand.
TTGGAAGTCCTGTGGCTCCCTGATTTGAGATTAATTCACAAAGTCAGAACAGATCTCCAAGGATACAATCACTCTTTCACAAAAAGTGAGAGGGGCTCTAGGCCTGAGGGGAAGCAGTGTAGTACAAGCCATGATCACAGAAGAATATACATAAGGGAATTATGAAACCAAGGGTGTGAAGAATCTTGATTTCTTTTCAGATTCAGTCTGCAACAGTCTGTCCACTTTTCACAGTTGGATAAGTACCTACAGTAAGACAACCATGTAGAATTAATCTAAGCGCACTTGTATCTGTGCTGCTTCAAATTGGGACTGTACCCCGACCTTAAACCAGTGGATCTCAGCCTTCCCAGTGCTGTAACTCTTTAATACACTTCCTCATGTTGTGGTGACCCCCAACCATAAAATTATTTTGTTACTACTTAATTACACTACTGAAATGTTAATACTGTTATGAATTATAGTGTAAAAATATGATATGTGACCCCAAAATGGTTGCAACACACTGGTTGAAAGCCTTAGACAATTTTAAATCCTTTCTAATTTGGATAAAAGGAAATAACCTGGAAACAAGTGTTTCAGAAGTACAATTCTTAAACTAAATACATCAAAGCATACAAATTTTACTACTTTTCCTTTCCATGTGTCTTTTATGCATATAACCTAAAACTAGTCACAAGTCTAAAAACTTGTCAAGCAGCATGCATGGTATCTCTTTCCTTTCACTCCCACAGGGTGTGACATTTTATTGGTAGAAATAGGTAGAAGCTAATGAGGCATACAGTTCATATATCTTCCTTTTTGATCTTTTACATTTTGATGGTACTGTGGTGGGGGAGTTGAACCCAGAACCTGTGCTAGTCAAATGCTAGCACACTGGACAAGTATCATTCAAGTATCATAAAGATACCATTCCTAGGTCTCACAATTTTAAAGGTAGTAATGATTTTAGTGATGGGTAATGATAGTGAATAGTAATGATAGTGGATGGGTACGATCTAGAAAAAAACATTCTTCAGATCTGAGAACAGATGGCTAACCATTGTGACAGCAAAGAACATATCCCAGATGAGTGGCTGTCAGGCAGAACTTGTTTCAATTTTTTAACTCATCCATCAGTTGAAATTCCCTGCAGTAGTGGAGCCAACATAAGCAAGGCTTTAATATGTTTCCTGTGTTTTGGAGAGTCTCTTGCTGCTTGTGCTCACTAGAACAAAAGAGTGGTCTCAGTGGTGCTTCTCTGTGACCTCAAGCATTCAAATGGAATTGCTTGTTTCTGCATGACAGACAGAAACTAAGATGCCATATTAATGCTGACTTTAGATACAATTCTTTTTCTGTAATTATTTTATTATGTATAGTTCTAAGCCTAATTCTTCACTAATTAGCTTGCCTTATGATCAAAGGCTAACTGTAAATTTACCATTTTAATGTAAATGGTACTTGTAAGAGTCAAATAAGAACAAAAGCTACATGTTTGTTCCAATGCTCAGGACAGTCCTGAGAAAGCATTACTAGGAATGAGAATGGTGTGGAACAGGGGCTGTCCCTGACACTGTTGTCTAACTGTGGATCCTCTTTCCCAAACTGGGCTGCCTTCTCTGGCCTCAGTGGGATAGGATGTGCTTGGACCTGCTATGATTTGATGGGCTAATAGTTAGGGGGTAGAGGTGATAGCAACAGGCAGGGTTCCCCCTTCTCAGAGGATAAAGGGGAGGAAAGAATGAGAGAGGATCTTTGAGAGAAAGTACTGGGAGGAGAGTGGGGGCTGATATTGGGGTGAGAGTGGTGGTTTTAGTTCCTTGTATTCTATCCACTCACAAAGAAATGAAAAAAAAAAAAAAACATAAGATGTACAAAGGCTTTTCAAGGTGAAGTTTTGACTCTTGCATTTACTTTTCATTATACAGACCTGAAACAAAACACCTATTTTCCTGATCTTCCTACATTCATTGTGATGTTCAGAGACTGATGAAGTTGCAACCTACAATGAATCTTCCTGAGCCCTTGAAATCCACACCCAGTTTCACTTTTTTTTACCTTTCCAAATGTTTTATTATTATTATTATTATTATTATTATTATTATTATTATTATTATTATCAAATCATAATTTTAACTTTTTAACACAGAGGTTATAAACACAAAAATGCAGGATGTTGCATTTTTTTTCAGATTCAGTCTGCAACAGTCTGTCCACTTTTCACAGTTGGATAAGTAACTACAGTAAGACAACCATGTAGAAATAACCCAAGCGCACTGGGAGAAGGGGGTGACACAGGAGCATAGGTGTTCAGGGGGAGTACAGATATCTTTCAGAACAGGGTATCAGCTGGGTAAAGTTCCAGGGGATAGGTCACTATGACTGCCTATGATTCACTTGTCTGTTGGGCCTAACATGAGGTCTAATCTCCATTCCACCTTCACCCTTCAGTCATGTACACAGGTGGAGGGCTCGAACAGGCCCTAGAGAGATTTACGTACTAATGAGGTACCTGAAGGCCAGAAGTGGAGCCTAAACATTCCTCCCCAGCCCCTCCCTCCTCCTCCCCTCCCTTTTTAACTTAGGTCCACCCTGGGTTTTAGGGGGTATGCATCCAGATCCATCCACCATCCGCCATGTGAATAAACCGGTTTTGGAAATCCAAGGACTTCCTCGTGTGTTGGGGCTGCACCGCCATGAGGAATCATGAGGAGCCATGGAGAGGCTTTTAGTTAATGAGCAGCTGGGCCCAACTTCCAGCTGGAGGAACCCAGAGTGTTCCCAGGCGACTACCCACAGCATGGCAGGAGGAACCCTGGGTATCCCAGTCATATTTTTCCCCACATCTGGCACCCTCAGACGTGGGGCCTTTGAAGCCACACAGCCACAGAAACTGATACTGCAAGAAGGTAAGCCCCCCAACTCTTGAAACAAACAATCTGTTTTTTCCTCCTGTGTTTCAGTCGGAAGCCATTGCATGTATTTAAGTAAGCCGAAGGAGCTTTTGCTACCTCCTGGCCAGGGCCACTCTCTGGTGTTGGTTGAAGGCTTCTCTGGTCTCTGCTTAAATCCGGACAGTCCACAATGGGTGTTGGCAAAGACTCTCTATCTAGACTCTCTTTAAAACAAAAAGAAAAAACCTGGTAACGCAGCAGCCAGTTAAAAGCCACAGGGTGGCTGCCAGTCCTTAAATCTGTGGGAAGGCTTGGCGCTCTTGGACCACTGTGGAATCCCCCAAAAGCCAATAGGCCAAGGGAATGTTCCCATTGGACAAAGCGTTTCTCCTCTTTCCTATCATGGGGAACTCTACGTCACTTAAAAATTCACCCCAGGCCAGGCAAATATGTGCCCTACTAAAGACCCACGGAAGAAAAATAGGCAAAAAATGAGCCTCCTTGTTTTGGGAGAAAGTCCTTTAGATAGCACCATTCATGGCAGAGGATAATATTTACAGTCCAGACTCATGGAGGAAAGTAGCTTCCCTTATCAAAAACAGAGATTAAAAACCCCCCTTGTGAGTTTTTGCCAATCTTAGCCGCAATTCGGGAATGTATAGGACCATCTAAAATTGGACAGACCGAAAACAACAACACAGCTCCTGGGGCCCCTCAGTCAAATGAACCCAAAGATTACCTTGTTTCAAACCTCAAGGCCTTTACCCAACTAATAAGAGAGATAAAATTCATATACCCACCCTCCCCCCTTATGGCTTGGAGGAAATGCCAGTTAAAGTGTGTGCTTCTCCTGTCCCTCCCTCCCCCATCCCAAGGCAAGGCTCCATTAAAATGCCAAAGGAGCTCTTGCCTGCCTCTCACCTTACTCCACCAACTCCTGTTCAACCAAAGAGAGATAAATCCCTTTCTCCTTCTCCAAGCAGACCTTCAAAATCCGTAGATAAAACCCTGCCAAATCCCATAGTCCCTCATACTCAACCATCAACCACTCAACAACTCTGCAATTTCAGGGACTCTCATGCAAAAACTAACCCTGCCTCACATGATACTCAGGAGTCTGATACAGAACTTAAAACCCAAACTGCTTGAGCATTCCCAGTTAATATCCACCCCACTCAAGCTAAAGCACTTAATTGGTACCCACTCTTTAGTTAATGAGCAGCCGGGCCTAACTTGCAGCTGGAGGAACCCAGAGTGTTCCCAGGCGACTACCCACAGCATGTCGGGAGGAACCCTGGGTTCCCTAGTCATAATTTTTCCTACAGCTAACCATTGATCTGATCAAGGGGTTTCCAATGTTAAAGAGTTAGAAAAAAGACTGAAGGAGCCTAAAGTGTTTATGACCCCATGAGGAGAGCAACATACCAACCAACCAGAGCTCCCAGAGTCTAAACCACCAGCCTGGGAGCACATAGGGAGAGACTCATTGCCATGAATCTCAGAATGTTGTAACAAGAGAAAAGAGAAAAAAACATGAGAGTTCCTTCTCTCATATACAGAAGTCCCTCTAATGAACCAGGGAATTCTGCCTTAGTGTGAAAGAAAACATTTATGTTGAGTTTCAGTACTGCCATGTATCTTGCAGTCAATAAAGAGCAGATGACTGTGGTTTTTTTTTTTTTTTTTTTTTTTTTTTTTTTTTTTTTTTTAAAGTTGCAGCTAACATATGTTGACATGGGCAATGGGATGATGTGTCATTGTTGATTAAATATATTCAAGGGTAAAGATACTTCACAGGGGATAAAACATTCGACAATACCAGAACACAAGAATCTATGTACTAAGATGGCTCCACCAGTCAAAGCTAGACCTATGTAAGTGCTCATTTTTTCTACCTAGTGGACTGACTGTAAATCAGTTAATCTGCATCTGGAGATAAATCTGAAGATAAAGAATCCTGCCTCAACCTAGACAAGCTATGGAGATCAGAAGAGAATGTAGTATTCTCTGGAATTGTAGTTACAGACAGTTGTGAATCACCATGTGGGTGCTGGGAACTGAGGTCAGGTTCATTGCAGGAACAGCAAGTACTCTTAAATGAAGAGCCATTTTCTATCAATAATGTGATAATGCTCTCACTGTTTTGTAGGAAACAAGCTGCTCTTCTGCAGAAACATCATGCTATTATCTAGCTTTCTTTTTCTGGGCACATTATATGCTGGTCATCATATCACTGTGTCAATCACCTACTTGCACCAGAAAGTGGGATAAGATGTCAAGTTAACATTTCTACAAGCCTCCAAAGATAATCGGATGGATTTCTTTTACTGCTTTCCTTTCAACATTCATCATATGAACTCAATCTTGGAATTGAGCAATTAGGTATGATTGTGTCTAGTACTCCTTAAAGTAAGTCTACATGTTCAACTAAACCACAAAGGCCAATGGTTATTTTTAAATGAAGATTAGTTAAAAGCAGTACTAGATGTCTGAGTCTAAGCAGAAGGCTGTATAGTGAGTTTAAGGCTAGCCTAGGCTACAAATGTAGATACTGTATTTTGAAACACATCCCATTCCAACCAAAAGAAAGGACAAGGCAGGAAAGATGCCTCAGCAGTACTGAAATCACTTGATGCTCTTAGTGAGAATCTGAGTTCTGTTCCCAAAACCTACATTGTGGTCCACAACCTCCTGTAACTCTAGTTCCTTGTGATCTGACACCCTGTTCTGGCCTTTCCAGGAACCGTGCACAAACACATGTAATGCACATACTGGTACAGATACACATAAAATGAATAAATGTACCTATTGACAAATATTATGACATATTAAAGGAAAGTTAATATAACTGAAATTGAAACTAAAGACCACTAAGTGCATTTATCTACTTTATTAATAAAAAATTTTTATTTATTAATAAAAAATTAAGTCAAACTATAAAGTGTTACTGCTTATAAAGTAGTTATTTTCACATGTCTCCAACTAATAAGCATACTGCCTTACTATTATGCATAAGATGTTGACAGCGACTCTTCTGCTGTAATTAGATTCTCAAAGGAGGTGTAACACAATAAGACCCTAGAATTCTAAAACTATGTGCTACTGATAACCTCTAAATTCCTTTGATAGAATCAACTGACCCCACTGACATCAAAAGATTTCTTATGAATAAATGATTTCATGAAATTTTACTGACATTTTCATTACCTGACAGGCACTTATTTAGAAAAATATTGTGAAAATGAAAAAAGTGAATAAATATTAAAATGAGAAATATTTACTAAATAGGATGCATTAATTTATCCATCAGAAAGTTACAGTATTTTGAGTGGCAATTTCTTACTTCTATTATTTTCTACAAAATTTCTCAAGAACCAGTTAAGATAGAAGAAGGAATGTCCAACAAAACTTATTTATAATATATAAATTAATCTAGTAAAAAAGATTTGAATTTTTAAAAATCGAGTGGGTAAAGTTTAATTCAAAAGTAAACAGAGAGCAGAGAGGCTACCTGAATTCCTGACTGCATTGCAAAAGGGCAAAAGCAGATTTGGAGTTAATCCCTTGTTAGCTGCCAGGACACAGACTCCCTGCCAGGACACTGCCATATTCTACCCAAAGGACTTGTTGTCTGTGCAGCTGCATATGTGAATTTCATCTTGTGTATTCTTGTGGCTATGATCACTAACCTTTCTAATGAAATCCCGAGCAGTGATGGGTAATAGATTGTAATAGAGTCACTACTATTATGCTGCTACTATGCCAAATGTTAGATAATATGACAATGTTAAATCTCCTTCCTGGGTTGTTGTTGTTGTTTTGCTATTGTTTTTGCTTTTTTGGGCTCTGTAGACAGGACCTCACCATATAGTCGTTGTTGGCCTTAAATGTCCCAGTATACCTAAAATCCAAGCCTTCCTGTGCTGGGGTATAGGCATATGCTACTGTGTCACTGCGTCCAAGGTCACTACCTCCATTTAATGTCACAGTAGTGTCTGATATTCTGTTGAAAACTAGTCTATGAACACTTCGCTCACCTAGCAACAAAAGACCTTTATCAAAAAGTATGAGATAAGTCATCGTGGACACTTATCTGAGTCTTCTTCATATACTTTACTTACCCCACATAGTCATTTTTATTTTCATCATAAATCCAAAAACAATTTCAAAGAAAAGATAACATAAAGATAATAACTAGAAGAAAGTTCCAAGCTCATATTCACAGAGGTTGCCAATGTCCTGCTGGTAATAGATGCCTCTAGGAGTGAATCATATGCAAGAAGCCAAGTTCAAGCTGGCCCACAAGCTGGCTTTAATTATTTGAATCTACGCCCACTAGGGCAATGCCTAAAGATGTTTCCATTAAAATAGCATATAGATTTGTTTACAGGGTTATATTCGAGCCAAGAGGATGTCTGGCCTCTGAATATGCCACTAGTAGTATTATATAAGGAGGATGGATGTGAGTGGGTGGAAATCTGCAGGACTAAGGGGTATCCTCACATTCTGGTCATGGCTACATACATGACCAGGTCAATTCTATACAGAGCAACCAAGGTGATTAGATAGCTGCCTGTAAAAAATGCAGCATTTTCATTGATAACATGATTTCTTCCTGTGGTTATAAAACTGCAATCTTTACTCGGAATGTTGACAAGTATAAATATCTTTAAAAAAAAAAAAAAAAACAAGAAAAAACTGTTTTAGCAATTACTGTCTCTGTAACTCATCTTTCTCTCATTGACATGATTATGTTTAATGATGAGTTTTAGCCTGCCTACAGCAATTTATTGCTAAATTGTACTTGAGAAGGATCCATTTTACTTAAATGACACAAGCTCTGTGTAGGCAATATCTTTCACACATTCATCTTTTGTGAGCTTGCTGACAGAACTGTGTACTCTTGTTAAATTCCTAGCCCAGTTTTAAACAAAAGAAAAATATTCAGCAATCATCTTGAGGGAAGCTTCTATTATCATCGCACATATCGTGCTTCATAGGGGGCTTATGGGGGCTTTCTAGTGATCTGTTCTCCCTTCTCTGTCAAACATATACTCTACAGGATATTTTTTTCCAGCCTTCTTAGATTTTGAATCAAAACCCATGGTATAAAAAAACAAATAATATGTGCTATTCCAAACAAAGGATGAAATGAGGTACACACTCTTGTATAATACAGTGGCCAGTAGCAGGGGAGAGACTGGTTGCCTAAATTTCTTTGCTTAGGAAGTTTCCACTTTCCAAAACACCCATTATATACTTATTATAATTAAGCATTTTTATAGTAGAGTCAATGAATCATGCTTATTTTGTAGTTTAAGTTTTACTTGAGTCTGGGCCAGAGCACTGAGAGTCTGGGCCAGAGCACTGAGGAGTCTGGGCCAGAGCACTGAGCAGATCTTGGGTGGCAGCTCTGTCCCCAACCTCCAAGAACCCAGAGGAAGCAGGGATCCCAGGCACTCGAACTCAGGCAGTATCTTAGGTAAGCAGACAGCAGGGCCCCGCCCTAAACAGGGAATAACTGGGAACCAAAAGGACCCAGGAAGTCACTCCCGGCCCAGAACACTGGTTCCTTCCAGTCTGGGCCAGAGCACTGAGCAGATCTTGGGTGGCAGCTCTGTCCCCAACCTCCAAGAACCCAGAGGAAGCAGGGATCCCAGGCGCTCTAACTTGGACAGTGTCTTAGAAACTAGTTCCCAGATCTGAGGCCTGGATCAGACCTCTGCCAGGTCTGCGGTTGTGTGGACCCCGGATTCCACCTGAGACATACTGGAAGGTCCACTCAATCCAGAGCCACAGAGGAACAAATGAACTCAGAGCTGCAGACAACATATCCTGAGATATTCTAGAGGAGACACTGCACCCAGAACAGCAGACACCTAACTGGACTACTACCTTGGAGGCACCATATCCTGAGGCATCATAGAGGTACCACTATAATCAGTACAGCTGGAAAATATCACAGAGACATCTGGACCCTAGGAGATCAGACACAAGCTAGATAACTAGAAAGACAGGCTTCAGTCAGAGACAGCAAGTACAGGCAGCACTAGAGTTAACCAGATGGCAAAAGGCAAGAGCAAGAACGTAAGCAACAGAAACCAAAGTTACATGGCACCATCAGAACCCAGCTCCCCCATCAGAGCAAGCCCTGAACACCCCATCACACCAGAAAAGCAGGAATCAGAATTAAAATCACTTCTCATGATGATGATAGAAGGCTTTAAGAAAGACATAAATAACACTCTCAAAGAACTTAAGGAGAGCACTGGTAGACTGATAGAAACCCTTAAAGAGGAAACACAAAAATCCCTTAAGGAATTGCAAGAAAATGCAACCAAACGGGATAAGGAATTAAACAAAACCATGCAGGATCTAAAAATGGAAGTAGAAACAATAAAGAAATCACAAAGGGAGACTACCTTGGAACTAGAAAACCTAAAAAAAAAAGATCAGGAGTCATAGACACAAGTATCACCAACAGAATACAAGAGATGGAAGAGAGAATCTCATGTGCAGAAGATACCATGGAAAACATTGACACAACTGTCAAAAAAATGCAAAATACAAAAAGCTACTAACCCAAAATATACAAGAAATCCAATACACAATGAGAAGGCCAAACCTAAGGATAATAGGTATAGATGAGGGGGAAGACTCCCAACTAAAAGGACCAGTAAATATCCTCAACAAAATTATAGAGGAAAACTTCCCTAACCTAAAGAAAGAGATGTCCATAAATATACAAGAAGCTTACAGAACTCCAAATAGTTTAGACCAGAAAAGAAATACTTCCCGACATATAATAGTCAAAACATCAAATGTACAAAACAAAGAAAAAATACTAAAACCAGTAAGGGAAAAAGGCAAAGTAACGTATAAAGGCAGACCTATAAGAATTACAACAGACTTCTCACCAGAGACCATAAAAGCCAGAAGATCCTGGACCGATATCATACAGACCCTAAGAGAACACAAATGCCAGCCCAGACTACTATACCCAGCAAAACTCTCAATCATTATTGATGGAGAAACCAAAATATTCCATGACAAATCCAAATTTACATAGTATCTCAACACAAATCCAGCACTTCAAAGAATAATTGGTGAAAAACTCCAACACAAGGAGGGAAACTATAACCTAGAAAAAGCAAGAAAGTAATCTTCCAAAAACCCCCAAAGAAGATAGTTACACAAACATATCTCCACGGATGTTAGCCCAAAAGCTTGGATTAGTGAAGACTCAACCCACAGACCACATGAAGCTCATGAAGAAGGAAGACCAAGAGGGGATGCCTCAGTTCTACTTAAAACGAGAAACAAAAATGCTCAAGGGAGCAAATAGGGAAACAAAACATGGAACAGAAACTGAAGGAGGGGCCATCAGGAGACCATTCCACCTGGGTATTCACCCCATGTACAGTCACCTAATCTAAACACTGTTGTGGATGGCTGGAAGTGCATAATGTGAGGAACATGATATAGCTGTCTCCTTAGAGGTCAGCCGAAGACTAACACACTCAGAGGACAATGTTCACAATTAACCACTGATATGATCAGGGGTTTCCCAATGGAGAACTTAGTGAGAGGACTGAAGGAGCAGGAAGGGTTATTGACCCCAGGTGGAAAGCAACAATACCAAACAACCAGAGTCCCCCAGGGTCTAAACCACCAGCCTGGGAACACATAGGGAGGGACCCAAGACTCCAGAGGTATATGTAGGGGAGGATGGCCTTGTAGGACATAGGTGGGAGAGGAGTTTCTTGGTCCCATAAAAAAAAAAAAATGAACACACAGTGGGGGGGGGGAATGATGTGAGGGTGGGGAGGGGATAGTGAGGGGGGGTAGGTGCGGTCACTGCCTCATAGAAGCATGAGGAGGGGGATGGGATAGGAGGTTTCTGGGTGGTGGGAGGAAGTAGGCTAAGAGGATAAAATCTGAAATGTAAATACTACAACCAATTTTAACAAGCGGGAAAAAAAAGTCTTCAGAACCAACATCTTTAAAAAAAACATGTCAGCCCTCTGGGCGTGGGAAATTTTTTTTTTCTTGATACTAAAACTTGTTCTGAGAATTGTATATTGCAGAATACACAGCCTTGGTGTATCTACTCATCAAGCATACTGAGCAGACCTGCCCAAACCTCTGATGTCCTGGAATTCCATCTGGATTCAGTGAAGACACAGCATCAGAGGCTTATCAACTTACTCTTCCCCCCAACCCCTCTTCTAAAATCTCAACGCCCTTAATCAGCTTGAAGAAGTTAAAGAAGAGTCAGCACCCCTATTCCCTGAGCTTGGGGACTAATGTGGTTAATAATGGTCTGTCTTTCTAGGGACAGGTAGTGGTTTTGTTGGAACAGGGGGGATTAGCTAGGACTTATTGCATAGCCATAACCTATTGGTAGAAATCTGTATAATTATTATCAAGATGAAGTTATAATTTCTTAAATGGTACAAAATTTACTTTGATCTCAAATTTAAGGTTTTCATTGGTACGAGCCTCTTATTAATATAAAAATGAGATGAATATTGATACGCTCATGGGCATTGTGCCTGTATAACACATTTAGGAATACAATGCCTAGACCCAGCCCTTTTTTAACCTTTTTAACTGATTTGGAACGGTTAACCTATGAGTTAAGGGACTATAGCAAATTCATGGCTTTGAGTTTATTGTTAGGAGGTTTCCCATATTTTATTTAGAAATAGCTGAGAGGAGTGAACAGACAACAGTCCAGGTTACCTTACATGGATAGTTGGTTTTCAAAACATCAGAAGTCCATAGAACTGACGCTACAAATATTTATATATTAATGTTCATATTGATTAGAGACCTGTCTGCTCCTGACAGCTTCCTGTCGTGGATTCTAAGAAGAAATTGAGCATCTTTGGAGTTACTCCAGTTGTGTGGTAACAGCCACTAGGCAAGAATTGCCTCTCTCCATCTACAGACAAATTACTGTCCAGAAAAGGACACACATGCAGAATAGTCGACTGATTATATCTGCCTAGACAGAGTAATCAGTCCTTAATAATCCTGCATCACCAAGGTCTGTCAGATGATTTTGGGCCAGAAGGCTGAAGATTTGATGCTCCAACGTTCGGTAGTATAGGGGCTTTTCACGTGTTCAGAGGTCTCTATAAATTGGCTAAGTTTTAGAAGCTATGCTTTGTGCTTCCCACAATTATAGTTAACTCAGTCATTCTGGATTTCTGATGGGGTTGAAAACTTATAGCTATTTACCGTAAGAGAAAAGATTTGAGTGGATGGTCGTCAGCTGACATTCATCCTAAAGCCAGGTTTAGAACTAAATGTTTTAGTTAGGATAAATGACAGAGGTGCTGGTTAGTCAACAAAAGGATGGACGGGGTATTAGGACTATCTTGTACCTCACTGGTACAAATTGGCATAATTATGCTCTAATTGTATTTTGAGAGAAAAGTTTCATTTTAACAGGAAGGGTGATGTGTAGGAGGAACTAAGGTAGGAGGAGTACTGAGAGGAAGAAAAGAAGTAAGAAGAGGAGAAGGAGGAGAGGAGAAGCTAGGTGATAAAAGAGAGAAAGAGGGGGGAGACAGGGAGGCAGATATTCATGTATCTCCACCAGTCAAAGATAGTTGTTATATCTAGGTTGGTCAGTGGGTACACCTCTGATTGAACAATTCCAAACTTATAACGCTTATGATTAACATTATTTTAAAAAAATGTATAAATGCAAAAAGGAAAAGGGGGCATGGGATAGGGGTTTTCTAAGGCGGGGGAATGGGGAAAGGGGATGGCATCTGAAGTGTAAATAAAATATCTAATAAAAAAAAAGGAAAAAACAAAACAAAACAAAACAAAAAAGTTTTACTTAATTTAAACCCCCAGAAAAGTTTCAATAACAGTTTAAGGAGCATTATACCCATATTGCTCAGAATATCTAATCATAAACATCTTACTTCATTTGTCTTTCTATTCATTAACACACTCTTCCTTCCCCATTTCTCCCTCTCCTTCTTGCCCTTTCTTCCTTACTCTATCTCTCCTTTTCTCTTTTTCTCCTCCTACTCTGCATGTGTATGTGACTGTGTGTGTGTGTGTGTGTGTGTGTGTGTGTGTGTGTGTGTGTTTAGCAAGATGAATGATGGGACATAACCCTTAAAGTTCAGCATGTATCCCCTGGGAGAAGAAGACTAATCTACACAAACAGCATTCAATTTCTCATCAGTCAGGAAGCCAATAACAAAACAACACCACTCTGAAAGCCAGATAGTATTAAAATTAATCTCTTTATTATTTGTTTCATTATTTTTGGTATGATAGACAATTTGAAATTATACTTTCTTTGTTCACTGCCTAGACACCTTTTTCTTTTTTTTTTTTTTCCCACCTCTGTGGCTTCTGGACATTAACCTCGACATGACCTGATGTCATTTTTTCTTACCACTAGACCTTCTCAGATACCAGGCACTAATATTTTCATATCCCCATAACAATATGGGGGTGATTAGAAATACCAAAGGGCAGGTAAAAGAACAAGGGAAAAGTGGTAAACAGGTATACTTTCAGAGGCATGACAGAATGATTTTGAAAATCAGTTTAAAAAAAAATTCCTACAAGAAACCTAATGTGGACATTCACATTTCAGTGAAGGTCTTGTTAGAATTGGGATGGTCTAAGGACAACTTGAGAACAAAAAATTCTTTTTTAAATCATCCAGTTGCAACAGATGGCTAGCAATGCCTTATTTCTGTATGCTTGACATTTAGCATCTTACATCTTTTATTATGAGCCACAATATTGCCTACTTATAAAATATCTGTGTAAGTCAACACGACTTTGGGTCATCAGAAATCTTTTCTCTGAACTCTACATTCAAGAAGAAAAGAGGTTTATGTTTAAAGCAGAAAGGAGAATATAGTGCACATTGAGAAACATTTGTCTCACAAGTAAACACTTTTTCTCCATGTATGAGATTGAAGGGTCCTGCCAAAAAAATGTTCCCTTCAGTGAACACTCACAGCAGCTCGTCAAAAATTCTCACACATTAAGACATTAATTCTCATGCATTAAGGCAGGCCTGATTATTGGAATCATGTTTCGCACAACAATAATTTAGATTTTAAATAATTTCAGCATCTACTCATTGTGTTAAATAATCATAAAAATCTCTTGACTACTGTACTATGTATAAAATTTTGAGTGGTTTAATAGGTTAACAGCAAAGTAAAAATTTTCCTCTTCCCCTTCAATAATGCTGTTAGTTTCAACTGAAAGTGCATACAAAGATATACAAAACAACTGTGTTTCCTATGGTGACATGAAGAGAGCAACTTTTAAGTTACAAATGTGCTTCTTCCCAATATGCATTCACCAAATCCTTAGTCTGAAAAAAAAATTTCTTCCACCTGAGAACTCATATTAAGAGCATAGTTAGTTCTCAAGAAAAGTCCAAAATAATTCTTTTAAAATTATTATAAGACTTAATGCTATGTATTTATTCAAAAATCCACTCTCATGACCCTCATTTCTTGACCACCTCTAGCTGAACTGGCTATCTTTGTCAGCACTAACCCTTCCTAATTGAAATCACAAGAAGCCCTGAGGCCCTGCATAGCGGAAGAACTTACTGATTGTGCAAAGCAAGTGTTGGGACAGAGGAGCTGGCTTTAGAAAGTGAAGCAGTATGCATACAGCTGGCGGGTAGTATACACTGTGTTCTTTATAACACCCTGACTTAGTGGCAATGAGCAGGAATAGAAACTCAATGTTGATGGCCTGCTGCTGGGGCAGAAGTGACTTCAGAGGAAAAAGTGACAGTCAAGAACTATGAAACAAAGATAAAATGAAAAGTTCAGAGACTGTCTATTGAAAGGACAAAATACTGGTCTCAGAAAATAACATTATTAACAGAGGTGTAAGCTGGTTAGAAAAATAGTTGCTACGCAATGTCTGTAGCCTTCCTGAATCCAGTATTTTCTAGAATGCCTTCTGACAGGGGTGAAGACTACTTTATTCCTCTACCATACAGCTCTTACTCAAGGTCTATGTACCTTCTAACACTGTGGATTCTTCACTCCTGTTTCATTTGACAGCTCCGCATGTCATAAAGAAAATGTTCATAAAATTGAGATAGAAATCAAGAAGGGTGTCCACTAGGTGGACCTGATTTTGCTAACAGCAGTCTTTTCAATTACCACTGTACAAAGGTTATTAAAATTATTGCAAATAGGACTGGTGAGATAACTCAGTCTGTAGAGATGTCTGTGCGCAGGCCTGGGAACCTTAGTTGGGTACAGGATCTTTCAAAGTGCTAGAAGTGAACAAACTCCAGACAGATGTCTTCTAACCTCCACAGACAAACTATAGTACATACATGTAGAACACACATGCACATACACACACACACACACACACACACCAATATATCTAGGAACATCACCTAGATATCTAATGGGTATAAGGTCCTATATTTGTTGGAGTGTTAGAAATGCCCAGAGATGCCTGAGTTACCCTATTCCTGAGAGCTAGTTTACAACTGGACATTTTTTTTTCCATAAGTATATCTTATAACCTCATCAAAGAACCCATTTAAAAAAAAAACTACTTTCCTTGCAGAAGGTTTTAGATATTTAACATGATTTTTTAATAGCTCAGCATACTTCATATTTTTATTCATTTAAAACCAGTTATAATTAAGTACATTTTATGTCACTTATCCATTTCATCTAAGTTGTTGAATTTCTATGGTTGATTTTCCTCAAAAAAAAAAAAAATCCCCTAATCATCTTATTAAGTACACAGAATCATCCTGCTTTAATTCTTTTAACATTTAAAAATTTGCTTCCAAACCCCTTTTCATTTAATACACACCCATTATTTAAATCTCTAGAAAAGTATTTTTATAGGTTAGGGTATATCTCAGGGTGTAAGAATACTGGCTAATCTAACAAGATGCCTGAGGTCAAATCCTCAGAATTCATGTAAGACTCTGGGTACAATCACACCTGCTGATGCAACTCCAGAATTATGAGGCAGATACAGGAGGGCTGCTGGGTTGCTGGCTGCCCTCCTAGCTCTGGTACAATAAAAGACTTTGTCTAGAAGGAACAAAGCAGAAGTGATAGACAGGGTGACACCAGCATCTGCCTCTGGCCCTGTGAACATGTTTAGGCAGGAACATACAAACACACACACACACACACAAAGAGAGAGAGAGAGAGAGAGAGAGAGAGAGAGAGAGAGAGAGGTTCACTATATATATAAACTTTCACACATTTCACTCCATTCAACCTTCACCCTTCAGTAAAGTACACAGGGCCCCAGGCCCTAGAGAGATTTACATACTAATGAGGTACTTGAAGGCCAGAGGGTGGAGCCAAATAAGCATTCCTCCTCAGTCCCTCTCCCCTCTCTCTTTCCCTATTTAACTCAGGTCTACCCTGGGTTTTATGGGGGGTGCACATCCAGATCCATCTACCATCTGCCATGGCCATGTCAATAAACCGGTTTGGAAACCGAAGGACTTTCTCATGTGTTGGGGCCGTGCCATAAGGAGCTTTAATTCCAGCTGGAGGAACCCAGGGCGTTCCCAGACAACTACTGACAGCCTGGCGTAAGGAACCCTGTGGTTCACCAGCCATTTTTACCTACAGCCACGACATGGCCCCAACACACGAGGAAGTCCTTGGGTTTCCAAAACTGGTTTATTGGCATGGTGGATGGTGGATGCATCTGGATGCACACCCCATAAAACCCAGGACGAACTTGAGTTAAATAGGGAGGGGAAGAGGGGCAAGGAGTTGGGGAGGAATGCTTAATTGGCTCCACCCTCTGGACTTCAGGTACCTTATTAATATGTAAATATATCTAGGGCCTGGGGCCTGTGTACATAACTGAAGGGTGCAGGTTGAATGGAGATCAGACCTCATGTCCACAAATACATCTGTGATTTGTGTTGTGGATCACAGTAAAATAGTTTCCAATATTGATGGCTGATAAGATAGGAATGCTTATTTGTGAAAAAGATTAAACTTTTGACCTTTTGAGGCAGAAATGGGGTGTCAAAGTAAACATGTGGTGTATGCAAAGAAATATTAAGTAAACAACCTAACTAGAATTGTAAATAAAATGATAAATGGTTTTGAGAACATGGCATTTCTGGTGGGGAAGGCAAACTTGGATAATGTCTGTAATCTACACGATAGTTTAAAAGCTTAAATTGTGAAAATTTGAGAAAGAGTTTTTGTGGACAATGCTTTGAGTAATAAATAAGAGATGAATAAAAGAATCAAATAGTAACTAGACAGGAAGACTATATGTCTTGGTGTGTGCAAATATGTACAGCTGCAAAAATGTCAAGGTTACTGTCTCATGTGGCTACATCACTATGCAAATCACAGCCTCTAAAAGTGCACAGTGAAGGCAGAAGACTCGTGTTATATCACAAAATCCCTTGTGCAAACACTCTGTTATCCAATTACTTTCTTGTCTTATTTTACATACCATGTCTGACTGCATTATGAGTATTGTATGTGCTCCTTATTAACAGATCCTTGAATAAATCCCACAAGGATTTTTCTAAAGACAAACCTCATTTGCTAAATATTATGCACTTTTTGTTGAATTTTAATAAATCTCATAAACATCACCAGATGTACTTGTGAGCTGTCTTCTATTTTTCCTGCTGTCTCTTAACACATCTGTTTTACCTGTTTGTTTGTTTGTTTGTTTGTTTCAGAAACTGGCACCATCCTACCCCTGCCAAGTTTAGAGAAGAGGAACCATATGGACTGTACTGGTGCTTGCTGAGTCTCACACTACTGACATCTAAACAGCTGACTGAATCCAAGGATGTGTTCTGAGCACTAGAGGTTGGACAGAGAATCCTCAGCCTCTATGCAGTGAGTGCTGGGAAGCACATCTCTCCCACAGATTGAGGTACACTCAAAAAGTCCCTTTGGAGAAACCTGTACTACACCAACAACTACTCTATGTCTAAATGCTGTTTCATGTCTATACAACTATGAATATTAGCCAAATGGAGCACCATAATGAGCAGGGTGGGGAGGTCATGTGAGGTTAGGCGATCTGTTCTCAGATCTAGTTCAGTTCACAGATGGCAAGCCCAGTCAGGAGGCCACTTTCACACAGTGCTTGCTGCTTCTTCCCCTGCTCTAGTAATCTTGTCCTCCCTTCCCCAAATCCATCCCTTCCCTAGCTCTCTTTCTTCTCTTTACAGTGACCTCTCCTGATTGTTTAACTGGATGCTGTGAGGTTCTTTTATTACAAACTTCCACAATTTGTCACTTAATGAAGTTGTCTAATCTGTGCAGACCATCTGTTCTTACAGGAATTAAAATAAATACAGAGGAAGTAGATACCACAATATTTAGAGAAAAGTAAATTTGTAAAGAGTTACTGAGTTCTCTCTTCCTTGGATCTAGTTACTGGGATGTTTGTGCACACAGCCTTGTAGTAATCATGAGCTACCACTTTAGTTCTTTTTATACCTTGATCTGCTTAATTAGAAAGACTATTAAAAACTCACCTCATCACTCTCATGTGAATGTTTATAAGAAGTGGCTCATCATAAACATTACAAATGGCACTGTTGCAAGGACACCCACAGGTGTCCCCTAAGTCAGTGGACCATGAAGCTATGCCCTGAGGATATCCTTGACCCTATGCCCTGAGGTCATGACCTGAGGCCATGTCCTGAGGCCATTCCCTGAGGCCAAGCCCTGAGCCTATGCCTTGAGGGCATGACCTGTGGCTATCTATGCCCTGGGTCTATGCCCTGACCCTATCCCCTGACGCTATGCCCTGATCCTATGCCCTGTTCAAATGCCCTGATTTCATGCACTGCTCCTATGCCCCAGGGTCATGACCTAAGAGCATACCCTGAGCCTATTCCCTGAGGCCATACCCTGAAGCCATGGACAGCATATACCTTCTGTAGCTTTCATTTGTCTAATCTTATAAGCAGAGAAGGATAAATATATGACTGCCTACTCAAGAGATCATGTCTTTAGTCAGTATATTTTTAGGTGCCTGTGAATTTCTTGTCAGAACATTCTAAATGCATGTGAAATGTGAACAGTACTGTAGAAGTGCAAATGCAAGTAAGATGCCCTGTTAGCCAGAGGAAGTTGTATAATCTTCCAAAACATGACAAGCAATTAAGGTTCTACCTGGACTGGATATTAAACTTGAGTGTTAAATCATCAGTGTCACTATGAAATTGTTAGAGTGCCTATAAAGGGGCTACTCAACAATGCCACAGCAAATACTTGCTGAATGAATCCAGATTACATGAAATCTGAAGAAAGAAGACAAAATTTCTTCCCAGTGCTTCAGTTTTGTGTGGAGCTTTCAGAATAAGCATTTCTCCCAGGTTCTAACTACACTGCAGACATAGCTAATGCCTACTAATCTTCCCTGGTTAAGGGACTCATTAGACATGTTCTGCTCCTCTTTATTTGAGAAACATTATTGTTTTAATTATTTATTTATGTATTCACTTTGCATCTTGCTCGTTGTTCCTCTCCCTGTCATCCCCTCTCATAACCCTTCTACTACCACTCCTTCCCCTTCTCCTCTGAGTGGGTGGATGCCCCACTGGGTATCTCCCTCACCCTGGCACATCAAGTCTCTTTGAGGCTAGGTGCTTCCTCTCCCACTGAGGCCAGACAAGAAAGCCCAGCTAGAACATATTCCACTTACAGGCAACAGCTTTTGGGATAGCCCCCACTCTTATTTTTAGGAACCCACATGAAGATCAAGCTTCACTTCTGCTACATATGTGCAGGGAGGCCTAAGTTTAGCCTGGATAGTAATGAGATTATTTTTGAGTTACATACATGTTAAACCTACATATTTACATTTTACTCTTATCAAGGTGAAAACAAAGAGGTGACACAGGATAGTAAAGGGAGGAAATGAGGCTTCTAGCACTTTAGAAATAGAGATAATCAAAGGTTTCCATCCTTCTGGTACATTGTTTTTATAGACACTTTGGGCAGAATAATGCCTTACTGGGTTTATGAACCTTAAAGTTCTCAGTTAATAAGAACTGATATAACATCATTGAAGATCACAGTTGGCATCCCCTTGCTTTATATGAGTCAACAAATGCCCAGCATGGAAAACCATGGAATCATAATAACTTCCCTGCCTAATTATTTACCACCCTCACCCTGTTGCTTTACCACCTTCTATATGTTAAATATAGAGAATATCAACAGGCCTTCCACCTGTCCAGAGGCCTCTGCAACCATTGCTTTGTTTTCTTACTGTCCTCAAAATTTTGGCATTACAAAACTATCACATCCTTGGATCATAGTCTAAAGATTGTCTTATGTCATTTGGCATTTATATTTTAATTTCTTCCATGTTATCATGGCTCATTTTTTAATCATCACTGAATATTATTCCATTGAATAAATGCACTGTGCTTTACTTATTAAAGAACTTCTTGTTTTCCTCCATGTTTGCAGAACTGAAGGTAAAGCTGTTTGCAAACTATTTGCAGGTTCACATGTAAACATAGACATTCAACTCAAGCAAGTAAATACCAATGGTTTTGACTCTTGGACCATATACTAAGATCAGAGTTAGCTTTGTAATAACAAGCAAACAAACAAAAAAATAAAAACAAAAACAAATGTCCAAACTATATTCCAAAGTGACAAAACATGCTTTGTCTATACAGAAGCAATACATGGGTTTCTCTTGCTTACTACTCCTCCTCTGTAGACTATAGATTATAGATTTGGTCATACAGCAGTCATAAAGTGAGCTTTTCAGGTGGCTAGCTGTCATACAGACTTTCAAGTAATCAAGGAAAAGCAAATCCAGAGGCTCTGCTGTTCCAATGAAATACTGAAGAAATGAATAGATACTACTGAAAGGCAATATGTTAAATATAGAGAATATCAAAGTAGTTAAACAAAGATCTTTAATGCGTGACTTTTAAAATTTGACTTCTACATACATGGGATATAAAATTTTCACTACCCATTTTCTACTGTATTGAATATTTCATAGAATAGAGATTTGTTAACTGTTAGGTTGTTTGACTAAAAGGCCATATGTCGTGATATATATGACTATATTTATGAGAATTCTCTAACTTAAGATGAAATTCCTTTGAGGCACAATACTCCTGATGAGTCAAGTAGACATGAAATGCCAAGTCACTAAATCTCAGTAGGTTTTCTTTCAGGGTCACTTACCATTTATGTGATTTGGGTTATATTTGTTTTTTTTTTTGTTTTTTTTTTTTTTAACAAACTTTAAAATGTATTTGTATAAAGGAATCACATTACTTTTTATTGTAGCACTAGTGTTGACAACAAGTAGAAATTAATAAATATTCCATATACTTTAAATTATGCAAAATCTGAAATTTATAAAACATTATAAGAAGTGGACTGACTCACTGGTGACAGTCCTTCCTTCATAATGTTTATAATTTGTCAGGATAATGTTAAACTAACCAAACACAGTACAATTTGATAAATGTCAGGATGAAGATCTGAATTGGCTAGACCTCAAAAAAATTACCAAGGCTGTAATTCTAAGCTCTATTATAGCAGATACTAGGACATTTATCAAAACACCTCTAAAATATGATTTTTATGTATCAATTATTAAATAACTAAATATGAAGCAATGAGTTTCTGACCAGGTACCTTATTAGAGTGTTCCCACATCTCTCAAGACACTGGAGAAAACCACATTATATAGCCTAACTATACATATTATTTCAAAATTCTAATTTCTTGAAACCAAACCATATGCATACATTATCACATAGCATATGAATGGTGCCGAAATCTTGGTTCTCTTTGTCAGATGCTCTTACAGTCAGGATTTATACTGTCCTGAGTCTTGGTTTAGATCATGGCTCTGTAACAATAATATTGTTTTACTTTTTCTTTATATTAAATAAATAACAACAACAGACTCATAACAACCTCAACTCTGTTTGCCACTGTCAGTAAAAGTTAACCTAGACCTAACATCAAGATAAATTTGTGGAAGATTTAGTATCTTAGTCTTTCATCTTCGTGGCTGCCCAGAAGTTAAGAGATTTGGGATAATTCCACTGTGAACGGGAAAAAAGGGGCACTGAATAGAATGTGTCATGCTAAGACAGACTGAGGAAACTGTTCTTTAGATTAACTTTTGAATTTAATATAGGAATGGAACAGAAGAATCAGAGGTATTCCATCGAGATGCTCTGCTCATTATTCTGGATGTAAGCACACATCTTAATAATTCTTGTATCTTAGGACTTATGACAACATGCTTCCAGTGAATCTATCACACAATTAAACTTTAATGTGATAGAACATGAACAGGCTAGGACAATGTATAATTTTGTGCTTGTACATGTTGTATCGTCGCTTATATGGTTGCTTTGGAAATAGTTTTGTTGTTGATATTTTTATCATTTGCTGTGTAGAAATCACCTTCACCTATCATTTCAAACCCTCTACTTGGATGGAAACTTAAATATTAATATACTTCCAGCTTAGATGACATAAAATATCTGAAATGGGTAAAGTATGAGACTGTTAATACCTAGGCATCAATAGGTCATGACTAAGGATTATCTCTACCGGCTCACGTGAAATATACCTGTAACAGTATTTCAGTGGATCCTAGGTCACTGAACATCAGCCAGGCACATTGAAATGCACAAAAACCACAGATAGAACTTTTGGGGAAAATTGCATCATAGTAATAGTGATGATTTTTAAAACACATTTCAATTCTATCAAATATAAGTATTAAAAAATTGTACATCTTCTTTAAATTATCCAAAAGGAACCATATAGAAAAATCGAGGAAAACAAATTCCAAATTGAGAGAAAACTTATAGAAACTAACATGAAGAGCCCATAGAATATGGAATTTTATAAGAAAACTATAGATAAATAGACAGTGGGACATGAAGGCAGCAGTTCTTGTGACGCACCAGACAAAAATTATAAACACATTTTAGAACTGAATGTATTTTTGAGTAAATTAAAAAAAAATTGTTCTGATTACAGCAAAAGACTTGCTCATGTACATATGCACCCTGCCCTGGGTTTGGTTAAAATGCTGGGTAAAGAACATGTTAAAAGTGAAGGAAGAAATAATTCCACATTAAATATTATAAATAAACCCAGCAAAATTGAAGCTGATGATTTACATAACCAATTCCCCAACATTTTTATTTTGGCAAAAAATGTTAATTCCAAGTATCAGTATAGTAGGACAAAGTGTGGATGGATGACCTGTGGATGCAGAACGCTACAGGGACAGCTTTGGAGTTCTGTAAGATTATCATCTAAATGAGGGCCAAGCAAGTACAGAAGTAAAAGACTGTGTTAAGCATCTTGATTACATAATTCTCACTGGCATCCAGGTCCCACAGATGTGGTTTGTATCTAGCAATAAACATGCACACAAACATGTCTTGGATGTACAGGTAACAACATTCAACATGGTTGTGCTATAGGGTATCTGTTGATTCCCTTCCACCAAAGAGAAATTGCTAACCATGTTTTGGATAAGAATGACTCTATAGACGCATATATTTGAATGTTTAGTCATTAGGAAGATTAGAAGAATTATCAGGTATAGTCTTGTTGTTGGAAGTATTCTACTAGGGAGAGCTTTGAGGTTTCAGAAACCCAAGCTAGGTCCAGTGGCTTTCTCTCCTTTTGCTGGCTGCAGATCTGGATGTAGAACTGTTTTTCCAGCACAATGGCCACCTGCATGCTGCCATGCTCCTTAACAAAATGACAATGAACTAAGCCTCTGAAACTGTAAGCAATCCCCAGTTTAGAGAGTTTCCTTTATAACAGTTGCCATAGTCATGATGTCTCTTCACAGCAATAGAACACTGACTAAGACACTTACCTATAATGGTTTCAACCAGAACAAACAGTGCAGTAGGCTAAATTTCTTAAGAACTGTAAATATGCTTTTTTTTTAATACAAAGATTTGTTAAACTTGAAGATACGCTTTCAAATGAGAAATTTCTAGCTAGATTATTATACACTATAAATAAAGGAAGTCACAGTTTTCCTTTTGTAATGTTAACTAATTTCAGAAGTGAATACTCCGAATCACAAATGCTAATGTGTTTTTGACATGTTTTTCCTCATTACATAGTGAAAGTATCATTGCTGAAGAATTCAAGCAACCTAGGGTTTCAGCAGGACCTGCAGGTTTCTACTCAACTGCAGAGTCCAGTGATAAAAGTACACTGTCCCAACTATTACATCAGCATAGTCTCATTCATGGTCCTTAACACATTTTCTCAGTGTGTGTGTGTGTGTATGTGTGTGTGTGTGTATGTGTGTGTGTGTGTGTGTGTGTGTGTGTGTGTGTGAGAGAGAGAGAGAGAGAGAGAGAGAGAGAGAGAGAGAGAGAGAGAGAGAGAGAGAGCTGTGTGTACTGTTGTTGTTTTGGGTTTGTTGTTGTTGTTTTTTGGTATTTTTGTTTTGTTTTGTTTTTAATTGGTAGCCTATATGGTCAGTTAAAAGCATTAAGGCAGAAGGAACATGAAATCTTTTTTTGGGACTACATCAGAGGTTCATTTTATTTTTTATATCCTAATTACTATAGGAAACATTGCGTATGTTTAGATTTGAACTTGGGAAAATTGTTTTGGAAGGCATTATTTTCAAAGGAAAATACACAGTTAAATGTTGCTTTCAAATACAAAAGTATAGTTCAAAAACTCTCACATGATACATGATACTCCTGTTCATCTGTGAAATAAACCCACATACTATGGATGTTTCTAACTACTGGGTGTGAAAGGTTGATAATAGAGAAGTTCCAGAATGGGATTTTGTGGCTTTCTGTACATTACCAAACAGGATAAAAAGCACACAGGTAATGATAAGTAAAACAGGGATTTCTCCCTACTGTGAACAATATTAATAAAAAGAAGCTAACATTCTAATGGTACATTAAAATAAAGATAAAAACTATTGTGACCTGAATATCCTCAAAACACATGACTTCAAATGTAGTCACTAATGTTACAGTAGTATGAGGTAGGGCTCCTTATGGGTAATAGTGCCATGAGGAGTTTATGCTATATGAGGGGACAAACTTACCCCTTCAGTTCTATTTACCTTATAAAAACTCCCCTCCAAGACACATCAACAAGATGCCATATTAGAATAAAAATGAGATCCTCCAGGACACTAAACTCATCCTGATCTCTGAGTTCCTAGCTTTATAATGTGATAAGTAAATTCTGTGTTTCACAAATTACCCAATTGCATGTGGTTTTGACCCCAGCACATACTGACTAAGAGAACTGCTCTCTCTCGGAGTCAAAGATAAGAATCTGCAAAGCCAGTTAATTATTAGGGCTCAAAAGATCAGTAATTCTTGTCAAATATATATGAACCAATAAATTAACAACTCAGGCAATACAATCCATTGCTCTTAGAAATTTTTTTGTTCAAATATGTTCTTGTATTTGAATATAGGATATAATGATCATAATCCAACAAGAAAGAAAATTGCCAAAATGGTATTTCATATTGATTTAATAATTGTGATCAAGAGTAATATATAAAAGAACTATTCCAGCTAGGAATTTTTAATGTTCAAAAGCTTCAGAACTTCACAAAAGAAATCTGATTTCATATTAGGAGGAGACAAGATGATTGATGTCAATGCACTGGATCCTAGAAATCAATCTTCTACATTACTACAGTTACATTACTTGATACAAAGTTGAACACATACTATGAATGAGCTATGCCAACACATATATTTGTAGATAAGTAAATGAATTAATAGCAAGGGTTACAGTCATATTAATAATTTCATGTCCTACATAGCTAAAATGAGTTTATGAATCAATTTAACTTTGATTTTTGACAAGTACAATAAAATGTTGAATCTTTAATTTTTAACTCTAATTAAATGAAGATAGTGCTTAGACACACATACACACACACATGCGCACACACACACCATATATATGTTTTTAAGAACCAATGTGTTTATAAAGTTTAATACTGTTTTCTATCTTGTATTTTACTCAATGCAGCAAGAGCAACCTATTATGACACCCATTACTCTTCTGCACCTTTTGTTCAAGTAATTATGACATGGGATAAGCCATCGTGTATTTAGCCTAGTGGTTATTGCCAAGCTGCTAGCATTTAAGAAATGTATCATTACCAATGCTTTGATAAATAACCTTATGTCTAACTCTAGAACTGCTATTCTCTTGGACACAAAATACACAGAGTGGAGAAGCATACTTGCAATGCTTCTCTGCCAGTGTTCTGTGTGTTCTCAGAGATGATTTTATCAATGCATTCTTAACCTGTGACACAGAGATGCTCAACATGTGAGCATCAGCAGAAAGCACTGTGTGCTTCTCACTCCAACCTTAGCGCCTGAGATTCAACACTACAGTGACAAATTCCTAGGTTATTTGGATTCAAATTAGGTCTTGGAAAGAAGTGTAGGCTGTCTCACCACAAGGAAAAAAGAGCATGGAAAGGCTCTTTTTGCAAAAGCCTTAGGTTTGAACTGTAACAGTGAAGCACCATTCAACTACATGGAAGAGTGGTCATAGACAGAGCTACCTAGGAGTCTGGGATAACTACCAAATACCAGCCAGAGGAAGAGCAGTCTGTGTCTCTCTTTTCTTGGCAGAGCCATAGTCCTATGTTCAGTAGACCTTAAGTAAGATTCCTTAAAGGTTTGTATGTAGTTATTCTGTGGGACAGCTCTCACTTTTGGAATTTCTAGCACACTGAATTAGCACAAGGAGATAGTAATATAGATATAGATAGTGATATAAAATGTTGAGAGCTCATTTGGTTGCTCTGAATGTCTTTTTATCTGGGATCTTAAACTATTACTAAGAAAAGGAAAACAGAGTGGTGAGGGTTATTATCCAGGCCAAATAGTATTTGTGCTCTATGGAAATTTAGAATTATTCTCTATGAACTTGGTATGAAGCGACACTAAGAAATATAATTATACCCCTGCCATATAATGCTAAGTACTTGGCATTTTCTTAAATTTAAAAGAGAAGTTTTAAAACTTTGTATATACCAGTGTTTCTCAGAGTCATTTGAACAGAACCCTTTCTAATTATAACATGAAAATAACATTTAATAAAACCTAATAGTTTTGAGAAATTTAAGACAAAGTAACAGAGGTGTTATTGTTAACCTCAATTGTAAATTTGGTGGGATGTAGAATCACCTAGATTAGCTTCTGAGAACGCCTGTGAGAGTTTATGTTGATTAGATAACTAAACTGGGTAAACTAGTACACTGTGAGTGGCACCGTGCCCTAGATTAGGATCATGAATTATATAAAAAGAGGACATGACTGAATTGCTAGTATTCATCAGTTTCTGCACTTGACTAGGTATTTCTTGAAGTTAATTGACGCTTCAAGTTTCTGCTGCCTCAGTTTCCCTGCCAGAATAGACTGGACAGATGATTTGTGAGTCAAAGAAAAATGCTCTACTTTAAGTTGCTTAAGTCATAGGATTTGTTATCAAGTCAACATAAAAAAAAAAAACCTAAAACAAAGAATGTGACTCATTTTATTAAGCCCGATAAAGAAATATCTTCTCTGAAGTGTATTCCTTTCCATGTTAAATCACTTAACAAAACCAAAACAAACCAGTATAAAAAAAAAACAGTTTCAATAATCACATGTCTAAACAAAAAATATAAATGGAAACATCAGATTCTTTACAAAAAAAATACAATTATGCTACAATCCATTTGATTGCCTTTGCTGCTACATTTCCTTCTCGCTCCAACTCTGCAGTTGGCTGGCCAATTAGTGAGGACTGAGTTAGCCCTTCTTTAGAAAGGTTAAATGAGTTGCCAGGGTGTCTGGCAATGCATAATTGAAAAACAAATGGCCTAAAATTCAGGCCACTGAAATGAGATGAAAAAAAAAAAAAAAACATTTTGAGCTCATTTCATTCAGCAATTCTATTTTGTGGATAAAACTGTCAGTGCTCAAAGCAGTGTGGTGACCGCATCTAGCATGGTGAAAGAGATGAGATTAATGCCACACTTCATGATGTACAGAGCTGCCCTTTATACCCAGCCACACTTTCTATATGCCTGAGCAAATAGAGCATATACACCTTACCCTAGGGTTACAGATCAGGATCAGATGGCAGTCAAAGTGGATTGAGTAGCAGATATGAAGTAGCTCTAACAAAAACATATATGAAGTACTTCTGTCTCAATCTTACAGTGGCTGTCCTCCATGGACAGATGATTGCTACTATAAGCAATTCTGTTAGTTTTAGCAGAGATATTTTGAAAGTTATCTGCTTTACATATGTTGTAAAATTAGATTGAAGATGAAATGTTTTAGTAATTTTCAGACTTTATATCAGATGGATTAATTTCCCAGTTAGGTGGCATAAGTACAAAGCACATGCCTACCGCCAGAGATTTATCAGATAACACACAATCCACTGAACAAAACTTGAAGTGTCAAAACTATGTTGAGTATGTATTCCCTAAAGTTGCATGACAAGAAATCATATAACATATTTAATTTTTTTTTCATTTTTTGTGTGGACACACAATAATCAATAGAAAGAAATGTGTGCGTGTGTATGTGGGGGGGGGCAGAGAGAGAGAGAGAGAGAGAGAGAGAGAGAACGTGTTTGTTGCTGATGGCTTGCTATTGTAAATTTTCAAACTCATCCCCTCACAAGTGAAGTTAAAATCTAAATTTCATTTCACCCCTCACATACACAGACCTGCACTTGTTTTCATTTATATGAACTGAGTTTCAAACAAACTAGTCATATTGTTTTAATAATAAAATACTAATGAAAGATAAGGCAAAAAGGAAGTTGAAATATACATAATTTTTCCCATTTTTCATTTATTTCATCATTATCTATTCAGTGATTCCAGACTACATTGTTTGTTTTAATATGTATTATAGCTTTAAGGGAATTAAATACTACCATGAAAATGTTATAAATATGTTTAATGATTCCACTATACCAGGGGGTAGGTTGGATCCTTAAAATATACCTAAAAATTAAAGCATTAATAGAAATTGTAATAAAGTTTCTTGTGAAGTAATTATATTATATGAGAATTGATAGTTCATTTTCACCTAATAGAATGATCAGATTGATTAGATATATGTCATCTAATTTCAATTTTCGTAATCATATTTTCCAATGCAAACACAACTAGTCTTATTTACTTTATTTCTACTCCTGAAATTGTCAAGGGAAATATCAGTAATTGCATTGTGTCCTGAATTGTTGTGTATTGTGAATATTTGGAAAACTATAGGACATTTTCTGTCATTTTATTTTGAAAAGTAGCAATACAAGCTATGTTTCTA